>NW_027551571.1:1020164-1034365 GCF_008692635.1 Crocuta crocuta | reverse complement strand
AGACACAGAATCTGAAACAGGCTCCAGGCTCTGAGCTGTCAGCACAGAGCCCGACTCGGAGCTCGAACTCACAAACTACGAGATCATGACCTGAGCCAAAGTCAGACACTTGACCAATGAGCCACCCAGGCGTCCCAGGTTTATTTTTTAAAAATAAATAAAAACATAGTTATCCTATGACCCAGCAATTCCAATCCTATGTGTATATCCAAATGAAAAGATATATCCACACAAAACTCGTAAAGGAATATTTATAGCACCATTGTCCACAGGTGGCCAAAAGGTGGAAACAACCCAAATGTCCATGAACAGATGACCTGGGAGGCGCCTGGGTGGCTCAGTCGGTTAAGCATCCGACTTCGGCTCAGGTCATGATCTCATGGTTCATGGGTTCAAGCCCCGCGTCGGGCTCTGTGCTGACAGCTCAGAGCCTGGAGCTGCTTCAGATTCTGTGTCTCCCTCTCTCTCTGTCCCTCCCCTGCTCACGCTGTCTCTCTCTCAGAAATAAATTTTTAAAAACATTTAAAAATTTTTAAATGTTTAAAAAAAACAGATGAACTGGATAAACATTACGGCTTACCCATACATTGGAATATCACTCCTCCATGGAAAGAAGTAAGTACTCCTAACAATGTTACAACGCGGATACGCCTTGAAAACATGCTAAGTGAAAGAAGCGAGTCGCAAAAGACCATTATGTGAAATGTCCAGAATGGTCAACTCTGTCAAGACAGTAAGTAGACTAGTGGTTGCTGTGGGCAGAGAGAGGTGAGGGTTGATGGGAAGGCTACGGGATTTCTTTTTGAGGTGTTACTAGTGCTCTAAAATTGAGTGTGGTGACCGAATATTGCACATATACTGAGTATTTTTGCAGACTTCAAACCTTACCCTCACGTAAACCATAAACCACTGAACAGTGCACTTCAAGGCAGTGAATTGCATGGTATATGAATTACATTATAATAAAGCCATAAATAGGAGAAGATGGGGGTCTTTTGCACACACTTCATCTGCTGGTGCAACTGGCGAAATAGAATTTGTTAGGAGATATTTAACCTGATACAACTCACTTCCATCACATCCTAATTGACCTGGTGCTTTGTCGATAACCACCAACGCATGGGTGGGCAGCAACGAGAATTTCCTTGAGCACAGAAAGGGGTAAACTGTAATCCTAAGATGCTAGAGAGATGGAGGACTTCACCCTGAAACACGCCCACACCAAGTCAAGAGGCCACAGAATAGCAGATGGGTCCACGTCATATTTACCCGGGAAAATGTTGAGTCTTATATGAGTCCATCTCTGCTGGGAATTGACAGGAAAATAATTGTGGCTGGAAGCAGGCTTTCCTGGTTTCAGCTCTGTCATGGGAACCAAGTAATTCCAGTCGTTGGACCTTAGCTAGCAATAAATATAAAATGTTAGCAGTGGCTCCAGGGAACAGTAAATTCTCTCACCCTGGTACTCGCGTGGAGCCTACAGGATAGATACTCTTCGGAATAAAAACTGACGATGGCTGCCTAGTAAAATACTTTCATAAAAATACTAATAAAGATCAAGTCCCGGGTTTAATAAACAGACTAAAGCTCTGAGGGTGTTTTCATCCGGATGGAAATAGGCACCAGGTGATGGGGGGAAGGGGAGGCAGGAACAGGCAGGGAGGGTTGGGAAGAAGGGGCAAGATCTGGGATTCCCTCGGACAATTCTAGAAGAATTGCACACCGTCTTGTCCCCTGGGCCCTGAGACCTGGGGTGAGCAGGCTGCCCCGAACATAATGACCACTTCCTCCAGATCGGCATTCCTCACACTGAAGGGCCTGTGTGTTGCTCTTATTATTACTTCCCAGTCTGTTGTGGATCAACACTTCCGTAAAACACAATGTAAATTAGTGGCTGGACAAGCTTGCAAAGACAAAAATGTACCAAAACGCAAGCCATGTGGTTTCTTTACCAGATTCGTCAAGCGTGACAGGTACATAGAGTCACACTGTCAATATCTGTACGTATCCCAACAGGGCAGAGGTGGGCAGACCGCCGGGGCCACCCCAGTCGAGACCTCACATGGGCCTTGGCATGCCCGCCTACGGGGGCACAGGGACCGTTTGCAGAGTATCTGCAAAGTCTCACTGGGCAAGTGAAGGAGAGGTGTGCATGCACGGAGTGTCCCTAAGAACAAGAGGGAGGGTCCCTCATGGCCAGGCCTGGGCCACGGCCACCGCGACAAGCCGCCAACCCTGTTAGCGGACGTACCTCAGCAACAGCCTCAAACTCCGCCGGCGTGGCCGCGGCCCCCAACCTGACTCCTCTCTCTGGCATCTGTGGTTCTTTATCTGAAGGCAGATGGATCAACAGGGTTACAGTTTGCGTTCGGAATTACAGAAAATATACTCCTAGTGGGCGCTATGCTCATTTTCATCCGGCCAAATCACCCCAGACACAACCTCTCTTAAGTCAAACTATCAGATGATCAAAGTAATAGACTTGCTGATGTTCCTCGGTATCCGAAATACAGAGTCATTCCAGAAGGTGCTGCAGCGCATTTGGTAGTAGCTTTGCTCGTCAAAGTACCACATAGCAGCTCCGGGGTAAGTCCAGCTGCGGCAAATCTATCTCATGACTAGAGCTTCCAGGAGTTGGCTCAACGGAAGGTCTGGAAAACTGCAAGGTCAAGTCCAGAAGCAGACCTTCCTGCCACGGCAACCTTGGAATTGACACCTGGGCGAAACCGCCTCAGACTCAGACAGTTGCTTCGGAAGGAATCCTCCTATTGGCCTCTGTGCAGCCTCTGCCCTGCCGTCACCTAAGTTCTAGATCCTCCACTGTGAGGGAGCGGCCCGTCCCTTCCGCAGAGCCTCGTCCAGGGCTGCGGACACAGCGCTGTCAGCGTAAATCTGCCAACTGACATGATTTATCTGCCCTAAATACGTGTATACACACACACACACACTGGCCCCTGCTTCTAAAGCCACGAACGCTGGGACCAGCATCAGGTGGTGCCGGTTGAGGGAATAAAGACACGGGTCAGACCTGTGGCTCTGTTTTATCCCACGAGGCACAAAGAAACCCTTCCTGACAGCTCCATGGCTGCCGCACCGTTGTGCTCTCGGGGACAGCCACCGCCCCAGCCGGCCCACGCCTGGCTCCCACCGTCCAGGCAGCCTACTCGCTGCACCCTCCCTGCGCCCTGCTTGCCCCAGTGAGGCCCCAAGAGTATGGGAATCATGAACCCTACACGTGGTCAAGCTAAAAACCAGAAGCCACAGAACTTCTGTTGCCACTGTAGTGGGAACCCAAGTTCTAAAGCCTGTGGCACTAACGTGGCCTTAGACAAGCCGCTGATCCTGTCTGGGCAGGAAATGCGCATGGGGGGCCGGGTCAGAGGCACGGTTCCCAGGGCACCTTCTTCCAAGTTCGCTGCTTGAATTGATATCCGAGGAGCGTAATCTCCCGTGAAGTAAGAAATGTCCACATCGAAGCCGCGGATAATCCCTTGTATCCCGAGCTTAATGATGCACCAGTCGTGACCTGCGGGAGGGAAGCGAGGACACCCCTGTCAGCCGTAACTCAGCAGACAGAGCGTGTGATCGAACCCAACGGAAGCAAAAACGAGACTCGGCACCACCCCCTCCCGTCACAGAAAAGGGCTCCCTGGGTAACTCTCAGCTGTGATTTAAAGGTGTCCCGCGGGGCGGCCAGGCCACGCACGGCCACCGTGCCCCACAGCCGCCTTCTGCCCCTGGGCCTTGGATCCCGGGAGACCGATTCTGGCTGCAAAGTGAAGACTGGCCCCTGTGAGCCTCACTTCTTCAACTGTGAGTCGGGGACGAGATCAGCTTCCAAAAATCAAATGTGCCTGTGCCGGGTAGAGAACAGCCCACCCCACTCAGCAGTGCTCAGCACGGGCCGGGCCCCCTGCAGACAACTTGCACACCGTCACCTCGGGCCCTGCGGTGCCCAGCTGCCCCCTCCCCGCCCTGCTGAAGTGTGAGAAGTCTGCAAGCCATAGGTCACCAAGTTCTTCCCGGTTACCTGTGGTCAGGTGTAGACCCGCCTTGAAATGCCCAGATTCATGAGAATCTGATAGTGTCTGGAGTACCCAGGAAATACCTAGGACCCCTGTAACACTTGGGATGCCAAAGAATCCAGTTATCAGCCTAATGCTGGATTCGTTCACTTTTACAGGCGTGTCTGCAGCTTTCACAGGTGTATTTTCACTGAGCCTGACGAGCAGCGATGAATAAAGCAGGTCCTCAGGGGACACGAAGGGCACTGTGTGCAGGCAGAGGGCAGATGGGCATTCAGGTCCCGGCCCTTCTCACCGGTGACGTGACGGGGGCTGCGTGGGCAAGGCCGTCTACACAGGGGTTGGGGGGACCAGTCCACCTGCTTCAGAGAACCGTGTGAAGACGCAACGCAAACACGCACACGATGGACGTTTGCCACCCTGCTTGGGGGTGTCCACCGGCCCCCCGCGGCCTCACCAACACTCCGGCTCTCCCAGCGGCGTGCACCCCCCTTCCACCTGATGGTGCACAGAGGGCCTCTGCCTAAATCCTCCGAGCCTGACGTTCGGAGGGGCCGTGTGCGGCGACAGGGTGTGCCAGGGGCCTGGGGCCAAGCGGACCCCAAACGCACGCTGGCTTCCCAACACTGTGTCGGCCTCGCCAGAGACATCTCGGTACCTGGAGTTCTCTTCCTTCTGGTCTCCCATCCATCCATCCACTTCCCAAACTCCGTGTACTCGTCTTCTCTGAAGCTCGGTCTTTCCCTCTAAAGCAGAGATGCGAGACAAGGTGGCCGTTACCATCCCTGCTGGCCTGTTCTGTCCCCCAGAGGGACAGGTGACCCATGCCAATGGGGACTTAGAGGGACTCCTCGGCCGGCGTGGGGGTGCCTGCCACTACCTTCACAGCCGGGTAACCCGTTCCAGATCAGGAGACGCCTCCCCAGAGAAAGAAATCCTGCTTCTCTGTGGGCCTCGAGGCATGGAATTAACTGCCCCCAGCACTAGGTAAAACCCCATCACACTTTATTCCATGGCCCCACAAACGGCACAGCTCCACCCCCCACCCCCACCCCCAGTGCATTTCCCAGGCAACCCAGAAAAGGCTGCTCATCGAGGAATCTGGCCAACATGCTTGAGGCATAGGCGGGATGCTGAGGTCCAGCTGCACTTGAACCCCAGCCCTCGGAACTGCTCCATGTGCAGAGAGCTGGCCCTTTCCTTTTAGTAGTGAGTGCTCCATATACGGAAGTTCAGATATGGGTCCTTTCACCAGATCCCCTGTCATCGGACATTTGGGTTGGTTTTTCCCCCTCCAAACAACACTGGGATGAATATTATCTGCATATCTTTGCCTACTCATGCAAATAATATAAATCTGTGGAACAGCTAGGTCAAAGTGTGTAAGCATTTAAATTTCCTGTAGACAGACCTATGGTAAAACGAAAAGAGCTTTGACATCTATTAGCTGTGTGACCTAGAACAAGTAAATCACCCTCTCTCTTCCTTATTCCATTGTCATTTTGTCTGAGGAGTAAGTTAATATATGCAAGATGTCCTTGGAATGTCATACTTTAACGTGCTCCAGACCTGGCTAGGTCCTGCCCAGGAAGCGTAGCCCTGTCACCAGAGTGACAATGTGGCCAGTAACCATGGAGGAGGACAGTGCACTGTCCACTCACAAGAACTCACGCCCCACGGCTGGGGGGCAGGGGGCAGGAATCCAGCCAAGCTTCCCTTTCTTCCCTGTATCTTCAGGTTTGATTTTTGTTTTGTTTTGTTAATAAGCATGTCCTACACTGTTATAACCAGGCAGGTAAGACATTTCCCCAAAATTCAAGACGTGTGTCAGTTTTCTTCCTGGCACAGCTCATGGGCTCCACGTGAGACGGAGGACAGTATACAAGGATCTCACTAATTTTCCCATAAAGCCACGCGGCCCCAAATCCCTGTGTCTGACGCCCATCTGTCCCCAGAGCTTCTTAGCCCGAGCTGGTGCGGATTTCCACACGTTCCTACGGTTGTGACGTGCCATTCCCTGGTACGCACGCCCGGACCCCCAGTTCAAACGTCCCAGCAGATTCTAATTGCCACGTTGGCATAGACGGCCCTACCCAACACTCCATGGTGCAGAATGCCGGTTTACAATACCTTTATGAGGTTTTCCGCAGGAGCAAAAAAATCATCTGTTGCAAATAAAATCTAGACAAAGACAGAGAGAGGTCAAGATAAAATAGCTATAAATTCAAAACCATTTATTTCGTTCCCTAGTGGAATGTTGCAAGATGCAGTAAAAAGAAACATGGAGCTGCCAGGGGAAGAGAAACCACATGCAACCAGCCCACCATGCTTTTCACACGTCGAGGCCCCACGACCTGCCTCCTCCTCCACGCTTCCCTTCCCGACTGAGCTCTGCACCCCCTGACCATCTGGATGTGAGCGTGCTGCCTTCATACACCCGGGAAGAATGTAAGAAGAATGGAGGACGCTGGGCTTTGCGATTCTCTCACAAACAGAGCAATGGCCACAACAACCAGCACTGCGGGCTCCGCCTGTGGTTTGGCCAGCTCGCCGCCGGACGCCCTGCAGGAAGGTGGGCCTGGTCATGTGTCAGCCGCGGCAGGACAATTTGGGAGTGAGGGGTTGCTACTAATTACCCCAAGAAAACAGGTGGAAATGGATTTTCTGCACAAAACAGGCTGCTGTCACCCCGGCCGAAGCCAGGACCCTGTGACAGCGGCCCTTGGGAGGGGACCCCGCGCACCAGTGTCGGGAATTAGCCGGTCACGGTTTCAGGTCTGCTTGTCTATGACTGAAGAGAGGTGTGTTCATCTCAGGGCGCATTTGTCTCCATGGAGGAAGCCGTGTCAGGACGCTGTCATTGGCACTCAGCGGCTCGGGCGTTGACGGGCACAGCGGCCCCACAGAAGGGACACGTGAACCCCCATCCTGATGGTCTGTGGGCTTTGCCCCAAGTGCACGCTCTGGGCAAGGCCGCACTTTGCTGATGTCAACAGCTCTCCGGGGATCTGGAGACACCTGCCTCTGCCGGGGCCGAGGCTACTCCTCGTGGGGGTGGCGCAGGCCGCGTAAGGGCCCCGCGCCGACAGCCATCGGAGCAGCGGGCACCGCTGCCACCAGCCTCGAGGGACCCAGGCCGGCAGCCGGCCCCCAGCTTTGGGCGGGATGACTGACTGCAGAGAACCAGCTTGTAGGAAAGGACGCCTCACCTAACCCCGGACTTCACTTCTCTCATCTCCCCATTGCCTGGACCGATCAGGTAATTCATCTGTCATGGGCTTGGGGTATGTTGTTCAGGGATCGTTATTCTGCAGGCTATTGGTTGGTGGAACATTGTTGTGATTCTAAATTACAATTTCCACGGAGAACCTGTGTTACTTAAATTATTGGAAAATCAGTCTCAGCCTCCGAGCATAATTTGCATCGGATGAAACTACTGTCCTCGGCCCAGAGCCCCCAGGTCAGGGGAGACCTCGCGGTTCCGCTGCGGATGACTGTCCCAGAGGCCGAGTGCAGGGGGCACGGCTGTGTCGAGGCTGGCCTGCCCCCTGAGGATTTGCAAGGGCCAAGCGCGGGTGAGTGGGGCGGACACACAGGAGTCTCTCCAGATCCTTCTCTGGCTCCTTGGCAGAAACCCTCATGGGCCATCCGGGGCCTTTCGACCTCCCCGGCTCCTGCCCCCAAAACACCTGATGGCTTCCAGCGACACTAAGCCAGCCGGGGCGTGCCTGGCTCCCTCCCCCGCATCCCGGCCAAAGCGACCCCTCGCCCCTTTCCCTTGCCGGCTCGCTGTCCCACCTGCGGACCCCAGTGAGCATCGTTCAGTGGCACGGCCTTTCCCAGCCCCGTCTCCCTGGGGAGCACGAGCTTCAGGAGGGCAGGCAGGGGCCCTCCTGGCGGCCCCGGACGCCACACCTGCGCGGTGCGGGCGCTCGGTGCCTCTGCGCTTTACCGGTACCGCAGCGCTCTGCACTTGTTAACAACCGTTCCAGGTAATCCTCACACTAACACATGAGGACCACGGATCCACGCCGTGAGGAAACACACGGAGGGACAGAGGACTCTTCTCACAGGGGCAGGACGCCTTTTTGTTCCGAGCTGAAAGCGATACTGCCTTTGCCGGGACTGTCACCAATTTTTAGAAAATTCTTCGGAAGCCTTTGGCGATAATGGGCTTGCTGGGGTCGGCTCGACCTTCAGCCCGATCCTCGCCACTCTAACTAGGGTCCTGCGGCGCTGTCCTTCCCGTAAGACCCCCGCTTACCTTTCCGCCTACAGACTCAGACGCCAGGTCAGCCAGCTGGGTGAAGTCCAGAGACCGGGCCAGTTTGCCCTCCCAGGGGGAGTCAGCCATGCCTCCTGGCAACGAGAAAGGAGGCTCGGTCAGCCTCGGGTACCGAGGGCGGCAGAGCCTGCGAGAGCGAGCGGGGCCCTCACCCGGGTTCCCAAAACCGAGGTCTGAGACGCTCAAACAACACACATGGTCAAGTGGACGTGGCAGGTGCCCACACACTCCCAGGGACCTTCAGGTGACTTTGCACAAACACTGAACCGGGATGAGTGAGAGCACGCTCCCTCTGAACTACTAAGAACAAAGTTCCCCCAAATCCCACTGCCTCAAATTGCAATTTTCTTTTTTTAATTTTTTTAATGCTCATTTGTTTTTGAGAAAGAGAGACAGAGCACGAGCAGGGAGGGGCAGAGAGAGAGGGAGACACAGAATCTGAAGCAGCTCCAGGCTCTGAGCTGTCAGCACAGAGCCCGATGCAGGGCTCGGACTCATGACTTGTGAGATCATGACCTGAGCCAAAGTCGGGCACTTAACTGACTAAGCAACCCAGGTGCCCCTAACTGTGAGTAATTCTTCATGAGATATTAGTTTTTGTGTAGTTTTCTCTCTCTTTTTTAAGGGGAAAAATATTCTACTTTAGAAAGGGATAGTTTGCTTTTAATACTGCTTAGATCCATTCAAAAATCACTTATTGAGCAACTAGCTGGCAGGCCCTGGCTAGAAATAGGGTGCAGAAAACACAGGCGCTGCCCACATGGGCTCCCCCATGGCAGAGACGATGCCCCAGACACCCAGGCAGAGCAGTGCTCTGGAACCATCTGAGACTGAGACACAGAGATTGCTCCGCCCAGGAAGACACAGGCATCACCAGTAACCCAGCCCCCACGCCCTGCCACACCCTGATTTTGAAGTTGAGAAAGCAGAGGTTTGGAGAAGAGGAGAGGCATGCAGGGAAGCGGGGGACCTCAGGGCTGGCCTGAGGCCGCCCCACTCCTAAGCCAACAGACGACCTCTGTTCCTACCTTTTCTCCTACACTTCGTGGTGAAGAGAAAACTACACAAAAGTTAATATCTCATGAAGAAGTATTCACAATAAGGGGCGCTCAGTCGGTTAAGCAACAGACTTCAGCTCAGGTCATGATCTCACAGTTGATGAGTTCAAGCCCCACGTCAGGCTCTGTGCTGACAGCTCAGAGCCTGGAGCTGCTTCAGATTCGGCGTCTCCTTCTCTCTGCCCTTCCCCCACTCACGTACGTACGCAATCTTGCTCAATCTCTCTCAAAAATAAAATAAATATATAAACAGATAGATGATAGATAGATAGATAAAATACTGGTTCCCTAATTGGACCAAAATCTCCCTGAGGATGAAATGGTACAGAAGAAATCTGCTAACATTGGTCATGACTTTGCACTAATGTCCTGCGCAGTCCATGTATTTTCTCTCTTTTGAGCCGCAACACCTGTGATTCTGGTATTCTTCGCATCTGACAAATGAAGGGAATGCACCTTTAAGAGGACAGGTAACTCGTACAAACTACGCAGCTGGAACGTGAACCCCGTTTCCAACCCAGACCTGCCCAGACGTGACGGGCACATGAGAGCCCTGACCGCGCGTCGGGGTTACATCAGCGCGTGCGTGCGCAGCGTGCTGACCGCGCAGAGTCACACCTGCTAGGCAGGGTCACGGCGGAGGGCGGGACGGGGTGGTGATACAGGCGGCAATGGTGCCCTCGCTGCATGAGCCCTGGGGGTCCCTGAAGGAGCCGACACCTGAGCTGGGACTTGAGAAGGGACAAGGCGGGCAGCGCGTGCCAGGCGCGGCGTGCAGGCAGGATGGGCCACCGGGGCCACGGAAGTAGAGATCAGCATTTGTCTGCACCTACACTGTCCAACCTAGAAGCCAGAGGCCATAGGTGGCTGTTTAACATGTTAAAATTTCATCAAAATTAAATAAAATTAAGAATGTAGGGGCGCCTGGGCGGCTCAGTCGGTTAAGCATCCAACTTCGCCTCAGGTAATGATCTCATGGTCTGTGGTTCGAGCCCCGTGTCGGGCTCTGTGCTGACAGCTCAGAGCCTGGAGCTGCTTCGGATTCTGTGTCTCCCTCTTTCCGTCCCTCCGCAAATGCACTCTGTCTCTCTCTGTCTCTCAAAAATGAATAAACATTAAAAACATTTTTTAAAAAGAATGTAGCTGTGCCTGGTACTAGTCACATGTGCTGGACAGAGCACACGTAGAACCTTCCATCCCAGAAGCTTTATTCAACTGTGCCGGAAAAGCCCCGGGACCGTGAGGGCGCAGGAGCCCGGCCCTCCACAACCACGTAGCGCCACACTGCACCGCAGGCCCGACGCACGCCCGACGCACAGGCTGGCATCACTGGCTTCTGCACAGAGCGCTCGCTGCCGGGTCCAGGGCAGCTTGTCACAGCTGGGATGCTGGAGGTTTGCCGTGTCCCAGCTCAGGCTCGGCGGCCTCTCCAGCAGCCAGCATGCGGGCTCAGGAGCACAGAGCTCAGGGCCCGCCCAGCGGGTGTGGGCTGGTCACAGACGGGGGTCTGCCCAAGCCTGTGGGTCCCTGCAGGCTTCCCCCAACAACAGCCTAGTAACCGTCCCATATCCTGGACAAGATCACACAGTGCCGGGCCAGTCATGGAGCTCCACAAAGCCTTGCTGCATATTTAATTTCCTTAAATAATCACAAAACATTTGATTTCCCTGGTCATTCTTCTGAAAAGGCTCGATTTTTTTCCCAGGTGGTTGCAGCGAGCTCGATATGCACCAGGACAGAGCGTTCTAACATTTTTCCAAGATCAACAATTTAATGCCCCTTCTTGGCTACCGGGTTTGATGGAAAAAGCAAGGTGTCATGGCTACATGGGGTGGGGCCCTCAGGGGGTCCTGTGGCCCAGTCTCCCTGCTGGCCGGAGAGCGGTGAGAGGGGAAAGCTCTTCCAACCTTTGCTGTCTTTCATCTTTTTCTTCCGTGTGCCTCACATCACCTCCACCGAGCGGTGCGCTGCACACATGGACCAGAGGCTGCAGGTGCATGAGAGAGAGAGCAAGCCAGAGATATTTTACACGTTTTCCACAGGATGGGTCTCAACCATCAGGTTCTTAGGCTCCGCCCTCCAAGATAAACCACCTCTGCACTTCCTTTTAAAAAAAGAACGCTCCAATTTAGGGGCGCCTGGGTGGCTTAGTCGGTTGAGCGTCCGACTTTCGCTTAGGTCATGATCTCGCGGTTCGTGGGTTCGAGCCCCGCGTCGGGCTCTGTGCTGACTGCCAGCTCAGAGCCTGGAGCCTGTTTCAGTCTGTGACTCCCTCTCTCTCTGACCCTCCCCTGCTCATGCTGTCTCTCTCCTAGAAATAAATAAAACATTTAAAGAAAAAAAAATAAAATAATAAAATAAAAAAAGAACGCTCCCTTCGTGGAATGAACATTTCCATCTGGTAAATCAGTAAGTGGGAAGCTCTCTTCAGAAATCGTTAGGCAGGGAGCAGCGCCCTCTGTGGTTGGAGCTGTAAGGCAGGCAGGACCTTCCCGTCCCAGCCTCTGTGTCACAGATGGCATGCGGGGTGACATAATACAGCCCATTCCCCAAACGGAGAAGCACGCTTTCCCCAGGCTCCCTGAAATTCACGTGCACTCGCTGAAGAGCAGCGCAAAACCGGGCGTCGAGGCCAACGTTCATTTTTCCAAATGAAACCTAGTGCCTGGACACATTGGTTGGGATTGGCAGCAGTGACTTAATTCGCTTTGGGGCAGAGATTTCTCCGTGGGCTCCATCCTCAACCACCCGCCCCTGGCTCACCCCTAGCCCGGGAACACCCGCGGAGACGGGCACCGTGACTGCTCCCGGGACTCAGTTACTCAGACACTTCGTCATTCTCCCGCTAACGCCCCAGGCGCGGCTAAGCCCCTGCTACCGCAGCACGCTCAAAGCGTGTTTTGCTGAGATAAAAGAAAAACAAACAGACCTTTGTAAAACACCACAGAGGCTCCTCCAGAGATAAACCAAGAGGAGTATGAATCTCTTTGTGCAACTTAATAGAAACAGACGGGAGGGGAGGGACTGCAGGTAAAATTCAGCCATAATTTTCTCTACTGCCACCCCCACCCCTTTCCACCCCTTTCCACCCGTTTCCACGGAGAAGTCAGGTCTGCAAAGAGCAGGGGCTCTCCGTGCAGTGCTGAGCCTGCAAAGGGCGTCGTGTTGGCCGAGCCCTGAGACGGTAACACCTGGCACGTGGGTATGGAAGCTTAAATCTGACGGCATACGGAGCCCAGTTTCGCGGTCGCACTGGCCGTCCTCGGGCGCTCAGAGGCCAGGCGTGGCTGGTAGCACGAGAGAGAGGCTTCTACGGCGGGGGCAGGTTCTGGCCATCCATGCGCGTGGTGGGAGGGCACCGCCGTTTCAGTTTTCATTAATGACCTTAGTCAGACATAAGGTCGATGTTCAGGAATGACCTCAGAACCCTCTAGCAACCTCTCAGCTGTGCCAGGAGGGCGACAGCAATAGTGTCGAGCCATCTCTCTGGGTCCCTGATGCCAGAGCCTGTGACCCGGTGACCCTGCGACCTCACAGGGCAATGGGGAACCTGCAGATGCGATCGGGTTTACAGACCCTACGAGAGGGAGGAGACTGGATAATCCAGGTGAGTCCCACCTTTCTCTGGCCTAAGAGCCACACGCCGAAGGCAAGTCAGGAAGAATCAGAGGTTCGAACTGAGCTGCAAAAGAGAGAAGGGCCCACGTGCAAGGAACAGACAGAGCCCCGAGGACCTGCAGGTGGCCCAGCCGGACACCAGCAAGGAGCCAGGAAGGTCCACCCTACAAGCTCGGAAGCGGCCTCTCCCCTTCCCTCCCCTCCGCAGGGCCCCCTGCAGTCAGGCCCTGACTAAGGCTGTGACACCGGAGCGGAGAAGCCAGCTGAGCCCAGCCAGACTTCTGACCCGCAGACAACAAAACCACACATTTGTGTGAAGACACCGAGAGTGTGTGACAACACTAACACACCCCACAGTCCTTCATTCAGACTTAACGACAGACGCGAGGTCAGAGTTACAGACGGCGATCTCCTTCTGGGACAGACGACGAGGCCCCTCGGGTCCCAGGGCCCAGAGCTGCGGCGGCACCGCCCGTGCGCACGCGGGACACTCACTGGCACCGCTGGGGACCCAGGCTGGCCTGTCTGTGTGGCGGCGCCCGGCCCCGCGGACAGTGCTCAGGATGTGCTGGCCTCTCGGTGGGTCAAGCCCCATCGGCTCTAATTAACGTACCTCAGTGAGGCTGTGTGCAAGCTGGCGCCTCCCCTAAAAGTCCGGGTCCAGTTCAGGGCGGGTTCCTGCCACACTTTCCACCAAATAAGTGTAACAACATGAGGCGGGCACATGAAGAGAACAGGTGTCTTTAAGCCTCAATCCCGGGGGCACCCGGGGGGCTCAGTCAGCTAAGCTTCCAACTTTGGCTCAGGTCATGACTCACAGTTTGTGAGTTCGAGCCCCGTGTCAGGCTGNCACTTGTGGGGATGAGCACTGAGTGTTATGTGGAAACTAATTTGACACTAAACTATTTGTTAAAAAAAAAAAAAAAAATCCAAGCCCAGATCTCCACTCCTGTTCTCGTGCCCTCCTCACGCCAGCCGGAGAGTGGCATGGGGTTACACCTGTTGTAGAGAAGCCCAGAGAGGCAGGGCACCTGCTCAGTGTCACACAGTAATGAAAAGGAGGGGACACAATTCAAAGGCACCTGTCCCTGCCTGTGCTGTCAGAGCACAGCCCCACCCCTTCATGAACTATCAAGAAAACCACAAAGTCCTCACTGTTTCCCTGGGAGAGGAGGGATGAGGCAGGGAGAGGAGGAATAGGGAGGGGAGAGGAGG
>NW_027551571.1:1018133-1019694 GCF_008692635.1 Crocuta crocuta | reverse complement strand
ACTGCCTGGGGGCAGGCCCCAGACACACCAGCATGGGGCCCGCAGGGTCTGTGGCACCCCCGCCCCCCCACCGTCAAGGACAAGCCCCAGGGCTAGGATGGCTCTCACACAGGGCGTGATGTGTAAGGCGCAGCGTCCCCTCACCTAGGAGTCCGGAGTCCAGCGTTTAGGACCCGATTTCTCGCTCCCCACAGGCCAGCCCAGGCCCCGTGCTGCTCTCGGACCAGCCAGGAGGGAGTTTGAAGGGCCTCACCCAGGAAGACAGAACTTTCTGGAACTGGCCGTCCTTGTGTGATGTCACAAGCCAACGGGGGGAGGGGCTGGGAGGCGAAGAGCTCTTCCTGGAGACCCGCAGCCCGGCCCTCCCACCAAGGCCCACCCGCCATCCTCATCCCTAGCGAACGGCCTCCTGCCGCCGGCCGGGGCCACGTCACTCGCTCTTGTCTCTAGAAGGTTCCTGCATTCACCCTGCACACCCAGCAATGCTCCTGCAGACGACCGCCTTTGGGGGACTCAACACAGGGGAAGGCGTCTCAGCCCCAGGAGTTTTCCTGCGACTTCAAGGACCTCGCCGACCTTGATGAGAGGTGCCGCCCCTGGCAGCAGACACAGGTCCCTGCCCTGGAGCCCCGGGTCTGGGGGAAGGCGTCTCCGTGAGGCAGCGCCAGCAGGGGCGCATGGCTGCCAGCACGCACTGGCACCACCCCGGAGAGCGGGCGCGTCCTACCTCACACGTGCGGAAACGGAGGCTCCGAGGAGGGAGATTCATCCACGGTCACCTGAGTCCCGAGCCAGCGAACGGGAGCAGGGGCTCGGAGCGTCCGGGGGTCCCGAGCACGGGGACCTCCCGGCCTGTGCCCGGGGCCCACACCCTCGGTCCGCGCTGACACGTCTGTCTACCCTTCCGGAGGGGATTCCTAAGAACACGGGCCACATCCTGTCCCTCTGTACGTAGCCGATGGTGTTCGCAGACGTGACCCTGGGACCCCGTCCTGATGATCCCGTCTCCCGGCACAGAGAGCAGCCAAGAGGGATGCACGGGGGGTGCCAAGGCCTCCCGACCCGCCCGACCGGCCCATCCGCACCCGAAGCCCGGCTCCCCAGGTCTGCTGTGCGTCCAGAGCCAAAATGCGGGCTCTGACTGCAGACTTGAGAGGCGCCGGGAGGCTGTCCCTCGACGCGCAGCAAGGCGATGACGGAGGGCAGGCCGGCGGCCACACCTGGGGAGCCGGCTTCTACGGGTCACACTGTCCAGCCACCAGCTATTTAAAATCAGACCTAAGAGGGGCGCCTGGGTGGCTTAGTCGGTGAAGCGTCCGACTTTCGCTCAGGTCATGATCTCGCGGTTCGTGGGTTCGGGCCCCGCGTCGGGCTCTGTGCTGACTGCCAGCTCAGAGCCTGGAGCGTGTTTCAGAGTCTGTGACTCCCTCTCTCTCTGACCCTCCCCTGCTCATGCTGTCTCCCTCTCTCTTTCTCCTAGAAATAAATAAAAGTATTTTAAAAAAATAAAATAAAATAAAATAAAATAAAATAAAATAAAATAAAATAAAATAAAATAAAA
>NW_027551571.1:1016918-1017951 GCF_008692635.1 Crocuta crocuta | reverse complement strand
AAAGACAGACCTAAGATGTAACCTTAGGGGCGCCTCGTGGCTCATTCGGTTGAGCATCGGACTCTTGATTTCAGCTCAGGTCACGATGTCCCGGTTCGCGAGTTCCAGCCCCGGGCAGGGCTCGGTGCTGGCGGCCTGGAGCCCGCTTGGGACCCCCTCTCTCCCTCTCTCCCTCTCCGTCCCTCCCGGACTCGCTCTGGCACATGCACGTTCTTTCTCGTTCTCAAAATAAACAAACTTTGAAAAAATATTTGAACGTGTCTAATACGAGTGAAAAGAGATTTAAAGTTTACACGTGTCTCACGAGCTGAATCCCACGCGCCCGAGGGCCACGCTGACTGCACGGGAAGCCTTCCCGCCACCGCGCGCTTGATTCCAGCGGGCTCTGCGGGGGTGAGTGGTGGTGCCGGGCAGCAGCCCCGAGCCAGAGCTGAGCCTGGCAGGGGCCCCGGGGTCGGCGGACCTCGGATCCTTCCCCCGGAGGCTCGAGGGCCCCCCACGAGGAGCTCCCACCAGAACCACCCCGCTCAGCTGCTCCCGCACTCCTCAGCCACAGACGCTGTGCAAGGCCACACACGTGAGCTGCTCAAGGGCAGGGTGACTTGTCACACAGGAATGGAGGGCCGGTCCTGGCAAGGGAGCCGCCCGGGGATGAAGGGGGACGGAGGTTTGGGATTAGGGTGACTGGCCCAGAGGAGGTGGCCCTCGGGGTCACCAGGGCCGGGCGCATCACAGCCTGACGGAAGGGGCCAGGACACTGTCACCAGGAGCAGCCCGCTGCACCTGAGCCCCGGGCAATGCTAGAAACTTCTGCCCTTGGGACCCACCTCGTGGGGGGCCCTCGAGCCTCTGAGGGAAGGATCCTCCCAGGCGCCGACGAGATTTCTGAGCACAGGACCCACCCCAGCGCCTGCTGGACCTTCGGGGAAACGGACAAAGGCACCGACGGAGCGCGGGCTCGCTGGTCCCCTCCCTCGCGCTCTCCCTTCCGCTGACACGTGCCGCGCCCTTCCTCCCACCCCCCCCCACACCC
>NW_027551571.1:1014441-1016804 GCF_008692635.1 Crocuta crocuta | reverse complement strand
GGCCCTTACTTTGGGCCACATCTGGCCCCTTTCCTGCGGGCGGCAGACTGAAGATGCGGCCACCGCCCCCTACGTGGGTTTGCAGCTTCTCCGGTCCAGCCGCCCCTCGAATCTGGATTCACCTTCCGACTGACTTAGCCTTCGAAAGCGACGGAGCCGTGTGGTTCCCGCCCGAGGCTTAGGCCTCGGGAAACCGTGCAGGCCCACTCTTGCTTTCTGGAACGGCCGCCCTGGGGACACGCTCAGACGGGTCCCTCGGGGACGAGAGCCAGCCGCAGGGCAGGCCTGCCAGCCCGGCCCGGACCAGCCTCCCCAGCCACTCCAGCGGCTCCCGGGAGACGTGTGAGCCCAGCCGTGCCCAGAACAGCCCAGCTGCTCTCAGCCCAAACTGCCGACCCGAAGCACGGTCAGCGGGTAAAAGCATGGCTGCTGCTGTGAGGCACCCAGCTTTGCGGTGGGTCAGTGAACGGCGAAAGCTAACGGATGCAGGGGTTTGGTATTCGCTCCTCCTTGGAGAGCAGTACGGCTCCCACAAGATACACTGAAAACCGTGTCCTTTCCCAGCCTCCTTCACAGCGGTGGCTCAGACACAGCCCAGCCACCATGTTCTGTGAATGGTGCCTCGGGATTTGTGCAGTGCGCAACCTGGGCAGACACACAAAGTGGCTCCAGAACACAGATCCAAACAGACCTGCCCCTCCAGACTCTGGATAGGGAGCTACTGAGGTACCAACGCAGAGGCCACAGCCAGCTTGCGGGCAGCCACGGCCACGGCCACGGCCGGACCCAGCAGGCCTGTGTGCAGCACCATCCATGGGCTCTGCTCCCTTCCACACAGCCCCAAGGATGGTTCTCCGGTCTTTTTTTTTTTTTTTTTTAATTTCTGAGAGAGAGAGGCAGCGTGAGCAGGGGAGGGTCAGAGAGAGAGGGAGTCACAGAATCGGAAGCAGCTCCAGGCTCTGAGCTGTCAGCACTGAGCCCGACGCAGGGCTCGAACCCACCAACTGTGAGATCATGACCTGAGCCGAAGTCAGACACTTAACCGACTGAGCCCCCAGGCGCCCCGGTTCTCCCGTCTTTCCAAAAGTCCCGCGAACTCCCAAAACCCTTTCCATGAATCCCCTTTCTGCTCAAAATAGCCAGACTCGGACTGTTTTGCTTACGGCTAAGAAACAGCTGGCCGGGTGGGTTCAGATCTCCTGGATTAAACCGGCTTGTGCCTGGTGACCAGCCTGGCCCCCACCCCCCACCCCCAGGAAGCAAGGTGCGCAGGGCCCAGCACCCCCCAGGGATGGCACCGCGTGGGCGCAAGGCGGGGGGCGCGCAGGCTGGGGGGCGGCAGGACCAGACGCGGCGCCGGGACAGGTGATGCACAGGAGCCCCGGCCCCAGGCCTCCCGCACCAAGCTCCGTGCAGGGCTGCAGGCCCCGGGAGACCAGAGGTGAACTGCGCCCCGGCCCCGGGGCTTATCTCCCCCCACTCAGAGCCACCCCTTCTTCTGACTGGGCTTTTGTCTGCCGGCTCTAGATGGCCGCCTCCGCCCTGGGGACGCCTGGCTGAGCAGCAGGAGGCACGTGGCGAACCACGTGACCGAGGGCCTTCTGAAGGGCACACCCCCCGGTCTGGGGGCCTGGGGACCCAGACCCTCCTTTCCCTCCCTGCCTTTGTTGCCCACCCCTCCTTTCTAAGTGTGACCCCCTCCCCTCCTCTTCCCTTTCCGGTCTNTGTAGAAAACCCGCCGCAGCTCCTCGGTCACGCCTCGGTGCGGCTCATCCATCCCGGCTTGTCCTCAGCCACGCTGCCTCCCCCCTACCTTGCAAATCAGACTCTGCAGTCTGCACCACAGGCCCCTCCTTGAGAAGTGGGAGTTAAACCAGGGGCACTGGTTCTGACCTCACGCCCGTGTTGACATCCTAGCAAAAGACGGTGCCCGGGAGCTGGTGCAAAGGCGGGTGTGCCTTCCCCTGATGTCCCCTCAGGACGTGGGTGCGGGAGGCGATAGCACAGAGGTGCTGCCCTCCGCCCTCCTCGCCTCCAGGTGAGGAAAGGGGGACCCTAGGGTGCCGGGACTCGCGTGGGCTGCACACGAGCCCTAAGAGCCCCTGGGAAGGCAGGTGCACGCCCCTCACCCACCCTCAGGCTGACAGAGCAAGGGATCCGTGGGGGGGGGGTCGGAAAACAATCTCAGGAGCAGAGACAATGGCCATGAGGCCCTGCTCACTCAGGCCTCGAGACCTCGAGACCTCCCTGCAGGGCCCTGCCCAGCCACAGCCACAGGACCCCAAGGACTGGATCTGCCCCTGGGCACGGGGGAGGGGTCCAGGCGGTGAGATGCCCCACATTACCGGCCCGTGGATGGCAGT
>NW_027551571.1:1008070-1014314 GCF_008692635.1 Crocuta crocuta | reverse complement strand
CTCCACGTACCTACAATTGCAGCAGCGGCTAGTGCTGGCCGTGTCCGCCCCCAGGCTCCAGTCCCCGCGGCGCACGTGTCAAGGAGCAGGTAACCCGTGCATGTGCAGCAGATGGCTCCCCGACAGGACCGTGAACTTGGGAACCCAAGCCACCTAGAGTGGGCAGGAAGGTGCGGCCCCCCCCTCTGCAGGGGAACACCACCTCCATCCTGCTGGACGTAACCTTGCCTGCCCATCACTCTAGGAGGCTCTAGGCAAACATCTTCAAACAGGGTCCAGGGGCACCTGGGGGGCATCCCATTTCGGCTCAGGTCATGACCTCACGGTTCGTGGGTTCGAGCCCTGTGTCAGGCTCTCTGCTGTCAGCACAGAGCTCACTTCAGGTTCTCTGTCCCTCTCTCTTTGCCCTTCCCCCACTTACTTATGCGCTCTGTCTCTCTCTCTCTCAAAAATAAATAAACATTTAAAAATTAACTTATTCGGGGCGCCTGAGTGGCTCAGTCAGTTAAGCATCCGACTTCAGCTCAGGTCATGATCTTGAGTTCACAAGTTTGAGCCCCAAGTCAGGCTCTGTGCTGCTTCACATTCTGTGTCTCCCTCTCTCTGCCCCTGCCCCGCTCTGTCTCTTTCTGTCTCAAAAATAAATAAACATTAAAAAAAATAATAATTAATTAAAACTGAAAACCTGGTCCAGAACACTCCGGGGGTCCTTGCCCCCCCACCCTGTGAGGTCGCCTCCCCGAGCTGGACGGGAGCTGGTGGCTCGCTTCTCGTGAAGAGAATTCAGTGATGGGACGGCGCTTGCGTCCCAGACCAGGTCACAAAGGGCCGCGACCGTGGGGCGCTGGCCGGTCCTCGCGGCCCTGGGGCGGCCAGCCGCCGTGTTGAGGGCTGCCCGGCAGAGGGGCCCAGGGGCGCAGGAGCGGGATCCTGCCCAAGGCACACTGGCTGTCGCTCCCGATGGAGAGGGTCTGGGAAACCCCAAGAAAAGTCCTCATCCACAGGACGCGTGGGACGCTTACGTCTGTTTCCACAAGGCACTGGGTTTGGGGTACGTTCGGCAGTAACGCCTGCAGCGACTGGAGAGGTCAGGGCAACACGGCAACACCACGCGCTCCCCTGGGAGGTCAGAAGGTTTCCTTTGCCCGAAACCTGCGCTCGCGACAGGCAGGACTGGCCCCGCTTGGGTGGCAGTGAGGAGGAGCACAGATCTCATCGTCGTTTCCAGAACTATTGGCTCGAGTTGGGGGGGTTCTTTTACACACGAAATTAAAAGGAAGACAGTAATTTAGGAGCCCGCTACCGTCGGTGCTTAACGATGATCATGTTTAAAGATTTATTTTATGGTCTGGACAAAGGCGAGGGCAATTCGGAGAAAGGCCCCGTAATGAGATTCGGCTACAACACAGGCGACACGGCCTCGCGCAGAAACCACCCCGTCCGCCTCCTCCGAGCTCGTCTGCGGCTCAGAGACCCCCCAACGCCCCCCACCCTGGGCCCCGCTGGGCGGCCGGTGCGCGCGCTCACACGTGCTCCTTGTCGAACTCGCACAGGAAGTGCATGGTGACGTGGCAGGCCACGTCGTTCCAGCCGCCCGAGGCCACCATCTCCACGCAGTCCTCCTCGTCGTACGCGTTGTTGGGCTCGCCGCTGCGCCACTTGGCGAAGGTCTGCATGGGCGAGCGGTCCTGGTACACGAACGAGCCCTCCCTCTCCAGGTCGTTGATGCCGATGAAGACGCGGGCCAGGCCGGCCTGCGCGATGTAGGCGGCCATCAGCCCGTTGGCCGCCTCGTCCTTGGGCATGGCCAGCGCGCCCCCGCGGCCCTGGCACCACAGCTGCGCGTCCGCGTGGCGCTTCTCCTCCTTCACCAGCAGGTACACCTTGCTGTCGGTCTCGCGCACGCCGGCGACAGCTGGGGGGGAAGTGCCGCAGAGTGAGCGCGCGCCTTCTGTAACACACTCCGTGCGCACACTCATACACACGTGCGGGGCGCGCACGCCGGCCACAGCTGGGGGGGAAGTGCTGCAAGGTGAGCGCTCTCCTTCTGTAAACACACTCCGTGCGCACACTCATACACACGTGCGGGGCGCGCACGCCGGCGACAGCTGGGGGGGAAGTGCCGCAGAGTGAGCGCGCGCCTTCTGTAACACACTCCGTGCGCACACTCATACACACGTGCGGGGCGCGCACGCCGGCGACAGCTGGGGGGGAAGTGCCGCAGAGTGAGCGCGCGCCTTCTGTAAACACACTCCCTGCGCACATTCATACACACGTGCGGGGCGCAGACGCCAGAGCCGTGGGAGCCCCTCCGTACCCGCCCCCCCGAGCTGGGGGCTGGGGCTGCGCGGGGAGAGACCGGGCAACCCGGGCAACGTACCATTTTTAATGAATTTCAGCTCCGCGGTCAGCTGGCTGACCTGGTTATCCATCTCCCCGATGGCCTTCCTCAGCTGGCTGCACTCGCACGGGATGCCTGCGGGCACGGCCGGCGTTACCACACGGGACAGGCACGTGCCCGTAGCAGCCCCCACCCACATAAACGCCCACTCGCAGGCCGAGCAGGAGGGGCCTTGAAGGCCGATTACAGATTCCCCAGTTTGTCCCCAAGGCGAGGGGAGGGGCGCAGGGACTTCCGCAGGACGGCACCAAGCCTGACTGGTTTTATTTTTTTATCTTAAAGTTTCTTTATTAAGATAGAGCACAAGGGGCGGCTCAGTCAGTTAAGGGACCGACTTCGGCTCAGGTCATGATCTCACGGTTGGTGGGTTCGAGCCCTTTGTCGGGCTCTGTGCTGACAGCTCAGAGCCTGGAGCCTGTTTCAGAGCCTGTCTCCCTCTCTCTGCCCCTTCCCTGCTCACACTGTCTCTGTCTGTCTCTCAAAAATAAATAAATGTTAAAAATTAAGAAAAAAAAAGAGCACAAGGTGGGGGTGGGGGGCGGTCAGATAAACACGCTGTCCATGTGGAGCCCAATATAGGACTCGAACTCACATACCGAGAGACCATGATCTGAGCCAAAACCAAGTCAGAGGCATAACCGACTGAGCCACCCAGGCGCCCCGAAGACCGACGACCTCTTTTAAAATCGGGCTCTGTTTTCTGGGAAGGAAGAGGGGAGGTGCAGGGGAGGTGGGTGGAGGGTGGCCTCCGGGAGCAGCTCAGACTGTGGGGCAGCAACTGTGCAGACACAGAGAAGCCAGGACATCGAGGAAATGAGGGAGCCTGGTGGGATCCCGTCTCTCCCTCTCTCTCTGCCCCTCCCCTGCTCTTGCACACGGGCCCGCTCTCTCTCAAAATAAATAAGCATTTTCAAAAAACGGAAGCACGTCAAGACTTGATACAGAGAGGAACCAGCTGACCAACCCACGTGTCCGTCGGGGACGGCTGGGCTAATGGGTTGTGACCTGTGCACACAGTGGGCTAAGCCGTAAACAGTGAGGAAAGCCTGCGACGTTGTGACAACGTGGATGGACCTGAAGGCGTTATTGCTGCGTGAAGTGAGTCAGGCAGAGAGAGACAAATCCTGCAGGACCTCGCTTACGTGTGTAGTGGGGGAGGGGAGCTGGGGGAAGGGTGCAGACCCCCCCAAGATAAATGCCCACCACAGATACGACACACAAAGTAACACTGCTCTGTGGCCGAGACCTAGTCCTCCGAGCTCCCCCACAAGCATACGTTTGTTTGCCTGCCTTCCTCTCTCTTTCCTTTCTATTGTGTCTGCAGAAGACAGATGTTAGCTGAACCCATTGTGGCCATTTTGCGGTTTCTGTAAATCAAACCCCTGTGCTGTGCGCCTTAGCCTTATCAGTGAGGTATGTCAGTTATTTTTCAATAAAGTTGGGAGAAAGTGCAATTTTTAATACACTTTTACAAACTCTTGGACCCTCTATACCATACCTGGTTCTCCGTTAGGGCCAGGGGGCCCTATGTCACCAGAATCTCCTTTTTCACCTGAAAAAGGAAAGCAAGGTCAAAATCACCAAGTAGAGCTGGGACACGTCGTGCAAGTTCAAAATGATCAAGGTTAATGATGTTATTTCTTCCGTGTGTGATGTCCTAGGACTTTCCCCTTGACCTTCTTTTTGCTCTGAATACAGGGAGTTGTATTCTATAGATTATTAATTCTTCGGGCTCTCTGGATGTGACATGGGACACAGCCTATCACAAGATTTTAGAGATTACCAGATGATCCTTCTTTAAATCGACTCTGAAAACCCCAGATGTCTCATAGAACAACGTGTAGGTCTCATGTCATGAACTTTAACTGCCTGAGTCAGTAACACCTGAACCTGACTCCTGCCTGCGCCCTCATGACGGAAGGGAAGCTCGGAGAGAGCATGTCCCGTGGGCCCTGGGGTGGACTGGGGCCAGTCTCACCCAAATGGAGAAGAGAGTCCTTCCTGAGCCCTCTCGGAGGGCACCTGGGCCCCCACCTGGCCTAGCGTGAGGCCGCCTGGAGACAGGATGCGCCATTCTGCCCACCTTCCTCCCGGCTTATAAAACAAAAGGTTAGATGCCACCATGCCCGCAAAGCTTCCTGGCTACTCTAAGATGAATAAGCTTAAAAAAAAAAAAAAGACTTAAAAAATAAAATAAAATAATAAAATAAGATAATGAAATAAGATAATAAAAGTACAATAAAATAATAAAAGATAAAATAAAATAAGATAAAATAATAAAATACAATTACATGCATTAAAATAATTAAATAGACAACAAATGTATAAGGGCGCATGAGTATTCCCGCAGCGCTTTGGTGAAGGACAGGTGCCTCCTCCCCTGCGCGGTCTCAGTATATTCCGTCTGCGTGGGAGGGAGAGAGCCCACCAGGCCGGTCCAAACGACCCCTGTGACTCCACCAGGACGAGGCTCAGAAACGACGGACAGGTCGGCCTGACAAGGGACTTGCTGGGCAGCCGTCCCGCGGTAAGACCCGGACATTCATCCAGAGCGCGTGTCATAGGTGAGAGGCACACCCGTCCCTACTTGCACGCCAATACCCATGGCGCCCCACACGGCACCTACCCAGCACCTAACAGGCGGGAACAGCCCAGCTCTCTGCCAACAGACTGGCGAATAAGTAAAATGTGGTCTGGCGGTGAGTCACCTTACAAAGGAAGGGAGTGCTGGCCTGGCTACAGCACAGATGGGCCTCGAACACTACACTCAGTGATGTAGGTCACACACAGATGACAAGCCTGTTGGGATTCCATTTACGTGAATTACCTAGAACACATAAAGTCACGGACACTAAGTGGAGTAGAGGTGACCACGGCCGAGGGAGGGACCGGGGGACCCTGCTTCGTGATGACAGGGTTTCTCTCCGGGGCCATGAAAATACTGTGGTGAAGGTGGTAGAACATCACAAAGCTACATGATGCCGCTGACTTGTGCGCCTGGAAATAGCTAACGTGGCAAACTTTAGGTTAGGAATATTTTCCACAATTTTCAAAGCCTTTATAAAGCACACGCGCGTCCCTCTTTATGCCTCGCATGTCTACGAGCTCTTTCAGGAGAGGGCCGTCCCGGGCAGGTGCTCCCCACAGGCTTGCCAGGAGACGCCGAGCTGGCCCAGTGTCCGCCACACTCCTGGCCGGGGACCCCTTCCTGCCAGGGAGGGGCCGGGGCAGGGGGAGGTGCATGCCCGCCCATCGGAACAAGCACCTGGGCCTCTCACAGCCCCGCCTCCGAGGCAGGTGAATGGGGCAGAAGAGCCCGGCCCTGCGTGGGGCGGGCCACACGGGCCCCTCCCTGCCGCCCACCCTCAGCAGCGCTGCCAAGCCCAGGGCGTCCCCCGCCGGGGCCTCACCCCTCGTGGGGTGCGTGGGAGACCCCGCAGGATGGCCCACTGACAGCGCGGGGCGCGGGGGCTCCAGCTCCGCGACTGGGCCGAGAGGGGCCGTGTGGCTCAGCGCCACAGCCGTGCCTGCCCGCCCTGCTTCCTGACCTGCTGTCCCCTGGGGGCCGTGGGGTCAGATGAGGTCTAGAAATGGACCCAGACAATGCGGGCATCTTGTCCCTGGAGCCCGGCCTCCCTGGGCCGCGTTCGCACCCAGAGCCACCCCAGAGTTTCAGAACGTCACCAGGGTGGGGGTGGACAGACAGCGTTTCAGGGCAGCGGCCTTCCATTCCTCAAGAGGGGCTCCAGCGTCTCGTTAAGGGGTTACAGAAGTGATAGTGAGCGTCCTGACGAGCACACCAGCCCCATCCCCCCCCATGCCCCGTGGGAGCACAGCAGCCCC
>NW_027551571.1:981237-1008054 GCF_008692635.1 Crocuta crocuta | reverse complement strand
TGTGAGCACCCCAGCCCCGTCCCCCCCCTTCCCCGTGTGAGCACACCAGCCCCGTCCCCCCGTGCCCCGTGTGCCCTCGCCCCAGCCTGGTGGGCGCACAGCTGGCAGGTAAGTCTGAGCACCCTCCCCCGTGCAAACCCTGGGACCACGTTATCGCCTCCACAGCAGCAGAAACAAGCAGAGCTGCCAGGCAGGACTGGCCGTCCGCCATCATTCTAGAATGCCCGCGCCCGGAGCCCGGGAGGGAATAGGGCAAGAAGTGTGTCGCAAATACCTTTAGAACCAATGGGACCAATTTTTCCATGGCGACCCACACTGCCCTTCTGTCCTTTGTCACCCATGTCTCCTGTAGAAAACAACAAGATCAAAGTTGGTTGGCGCACATGTAATCCAGCATCCCTCCTGTTCAATATCACACACGCGCACATGCACGCGCATGCACACACACGAGCGCACACGCGCCCACTCGCATCAGAGGAGCTGTCCTCTTCAAGGTCACGTATGTGATGGACCCCAGAAGCCTCTTCACAGGTGGCTGTTGATCTATTTTCCAGAGGAAGACACTTGTCCCCTAAAAGTCACACACACTATGGAATGCAGGGGACCAGCCGTACGTCCCTGACCCTGAACTCAGCCGAGGCCCCTCCAAGTACGTCCGCGGACAAGGTTGTCTGCCCTCCTGCCCAGCCCAGCCCCAGACCAGGTCGAGCAGGCCGCACCCCTGCAAACAGGCACATGGGCGCTCTCCCCCGCCCGCTGAGGGGGGCAGGGAAGGAGGAGGCGAGGCGGGCCTGGGCATGCTCGTAGGGTGACCAGCCCCCCAGCGAGGCCGGCTTACGCTCCTCCTGCCAGTCCCACCACCGCGGCTCGGGGGGGCCCCAGCCCTGTGCTGCCCCTCGCCCCCTCACTTCCCATCGCCGCAGGCTGCCCCCGTGGCTGGTCCCCACGCCGTGACCCCGTGGGACTGTCCTCGCTGACCGGTGCGCCGAGCCCAGGAACAGCCCTCCTCACCCGATCACAGAACCAGTCATGCCAGCGGGGGGATCTTCTCAACGCTCAGACTTTCTCCCGCAAAGTGTCCTTAAACTCTCAGCAAACACCTGCTTGTCTGCTGGTGATCGTCACAGACCAGGGCCAAGCCAGCCGGTGTCAAACACACACGCGCGCACACACACGTGGTGAAAGAAACATGCGATCAGCCTTAATTTCACAATCTGAAACTAAATGAAGCTCAGCGTAAGCAGCCCAGCAGGAGGGACGAGGCCAGGAAGACCGTGCACGACGCACAGATAGGCTCTGTCCTGTGACGCCCACCCTCTCCTCCAATCTGAGGATTTCCCAGCCAGGAGCCCTTAGTTTTGCGATATTCCCTACACTGAGGACAGACGGAGATCAGAGGCTTCGGGCCGAGCTGCAGCTCAAATGGAAACACGCCCGTCACACACAGAGCTGGCTGACGTTCGCAGACAGGAAGCACACGCACGTCCATGCTCTCGGTTACACAAGTGACTCACGGCACAGAGGGACGCAGAGCGCTTGGGTGGCCTGTCTGGGTCCAGTGCCCGGGGTACGGCGGGGTCAGGACAGAGCTGTGACCGCTGACCTGAGACCCCACGGGAGGCAGGGCACGCCAGGGAGACCGGGGCCAGGCTGGCCCAGCCACGACAGAGGCCACTGGGGCCACACGTCCTGTGGACTGCGTGCTGTGCGTGGTGCGGGGACACAGCGTGGCAGGACTGGGACCTGCCGGTGCCGGGGGAGATCTGGGGGGATCAGACACCGGTAATGGGAGAGGGCGTGAGGAAGTCCTGGGAGGGGCCCGAACCCGGGGGGTGCGGGGGGAAGGGTGCAGGGGTGTGGCATACAAACCCGCAGGTGGGGAGTCAGGGAAGAGAGTGACAGATGGGATTCACGCTAGACAAGTGTGTGGTGACCCCGCAGAGGGGCTGGAAGGGCACAGACACCGGGTCAGGGGCCGGGTCGGTCCCAGGGCGGGAGGTGGGTGTGCAGTGGTGTCCAGGAGGGTTTGGGAGCAGCAGTGACAAACATCATGGACGTCCATGTGAGGGGTGACGGGGGCACCCCCCCAGCACACAGGGGTGGGGAAGCCACACTGTCCCCTGGACCCCGCAGCTGGGGTGCCGGCTCCGGCCCGCGTGTCCGTCATAACTGACAACAGGTGGCCTGGGGACATCGCCCGGTGGGAGGACAGGCCCGGGGACCCCAGGGGCACTGCGGGAGGAGGCACCCGCGGGTTCAGAGCGCACTGAGACGGGCGGGACACGGGGCCAGAGCCTGAGGCCCAGGGCAGGCGGGGTGGGCCTCCCAGCGCAGCAAGGAACGGCAGGTGCTGAGACAGCGCCCCCTAGTGTGGGGCCGCCCCAGCTGCGCGAGCCTGGGGCACAGGGGACCGCTAGCCCGCTAAGCTGTGCTCCCCTGTGCCCGTCCTCACCAGCCCTGCCTCCCGTCCTCAGCCTGACGACCCTGAGTCACTGCGGCCACGCTCCGGTCACCAGACCGCCCCACGTGCCAGCAGGGTCCACGGACCAGGCTCGCTCTCATCCACCCCCGCAGCGAGCCTCCAGGTCAGCGAGGCAAAGACGGCCAAGACACGTTTCAGTCAAGCAGGGAGGCCAGCGGTCAGCCCCGCACTGCTCACCCTAGGGACCCCACACCAGACAGAGCTGCCCTCACCGCCCCCACTCACGGCACCGCCTGCGTGAAACACGCCCAACATCCGTCTTCCGCCAGGCCACCCTCTGACGTCTCAGTTCTCTGTGGGACGGCCGCCTCTTCCTCTGGGTCACGGCCATGTCATGTTCCTCTGGGGATGACACACACATCCCCAGGCAGAGCGTCCCACCATCACCTCCCGCAGGGGACTGAAGTGTCCCCTCCCCATGCCCTCTGCTGAAGCCTTAACCCCTAACCAGGGGCTGCGGGTGGGCCTCGGGAGGTGAGGGGGCTGAGATGAGGGCACGAGGGGGGGCGCAGCATGGGGCTGGTGCCCTCGTAGGAAGGAGAGACGCAGGTGGGGGCAGACAGCCACCTCCAGTCCAGGACGAGGCCCTCACCAGAGGCAGCCCGATCTGGACGTCCAGCCTCCAGCACCGGGAGAAACAAAAGTCTGCGGTGCTTTGCCACGGCAGCCCTGGCCGACTGAGACTCCTGCCTTGTCCCGAGCCTCCTGTCCACTAACGTGGTCGGAATCCCAGAGGTGATTAGGGTGTTTCTGCTCAGCCTCTTGCAAAGAGCGTTCTGCAGAAAAGCCAATGTTCCCTGCGATGAGGCACTGCATTTAGTGCTGCTGCGATACCACGTGCGCCCTGCGGGGGCAGCCTCGCTCCCCAAGCCTCCTTCCCTGGGGCCCTGGGAGGGAGGGATGCTGGAGAAGGGGGGGCTGAGCCGCAGGGCAGATGTCGGGATGACCTCAGTGCTCGTCCTTTGTAACGGTCACGTCTCCCCAAAACCTGGCCCACTCAGCGGTCAGCCGTGACGGCCGTCTGCTGAGACATTCCGTGTCTCGTCCTCACGGGCAAGGTCAGGCCCACTAAATACACCACAAGCTCCGAACGGCGCTCTGATGAAGACAGCGTCCAGAGCAGGACATCTTGGTGGAGACCGGCCAACTGAACCCGATCTTCAGATGGGAAGGCAGAGGCCCAGAGGGACCTAGAGGCTTGCACATGCACTAACCGTCAAGGCGGACGGTTCCCAGGGCCTCGACCCCGGCTGAATTCCCCCGACACAGGGGCAGGGCTGCCAGAGCCCTGAGGATGAAGGAATGTGCCTTCCCATTCAAAAAAAAATTTTTTTTTATGTTTTATTTACTTCTGAGAGAGAGAGAGAGCATGAGCAGGAGAAGATCAGAGAGAGGGAGATACAGAATCCGAACAGGCTCCAGGCTCTGAGCTGTCAGCACAGAGTTTGATGCGGGGCTCGAACCTACAAATCGTGAGATCATGACCTGAGCCAAAGTCGGACGCTCAACTGACTGAGCCACCCAGGCGCCCCTGTGCCTTCCCATTCAACAGCCAGAACACGACAGAGGAGCCTGGGAGCCAACCAGTGCACAAACTGGATGTGAGTGAGGCCCCATCCCACGACTGAAGAGCCCGCTGTCGGCCAGGAAGATCTCCCCTAGAGATGTGGGAGGGGAGTTCTCTTCCCTGGAGGCCCCTGCACAGAGAAGCCCGAAACAAGACCTGCCCCTCTTCTCCCAGGCAGAAGGCTCCTGCTGCCCCCGCCCCCCCACACACAGGGAAGGGGGTGCTGAGAGCCAGAGGAGAGACGCCGGCACGCAGGTGCATGGCTGCTAAGTGCTTTCCCCGCCTCCACAGAACGATTAATGACTGATTGATCTCATCAGCGGAAGGGGGCCCTGAGAGGCCAGCTCACATCCTGCTGTGAATAACTCCAAACCTGAGGATGACTTGAGAGCACTTGGCTTTTGGCCCATCTCCGAATCACACCGCCAAACGTTAACACTCACTCAAGGTCGTGGCTGTCATGTGCCACCCTCCAGCCCCCAGCAGAGGCTGAGCCCAGCTCCTGCCCTTGGAGAAGTGTAGGACCCTGCCTTGAGGGTTCTGGGGAAAATCGGTGCCAGGAGGGACATCCCACAGCTCACCATGGAGGGCCATGGAGCCCTCAGCGGGCTGGCACCTGAGTCTCAGACATCAGCCTCCAGAACGGTGAGAGAATAAACCTCTGGTGTTTACGCAGCCCGGGCTGTGGTGTTTGTTACGGCAGCTTGGACAGTCCAGTACACTCTCTCTGCCCCCACAACAGTCACTGGGATTCGGAGAGGCGAAGCCACGCACCTCGAGTCCCACCGCAAGCTGGTCAGGACTGTCGCTCTGTGATCCGCACACAGGCGGACGAGACCCTGATCGCAGCCCTTTGCCCATGCAACCTGAGACAAGTCGCCGTCCTCTCTGAGCCTCTGGGTCCCCATACGTAAGGTGGACCCTGGGGTGCTGAGCACACGGTAGCGTATGTTTCGTTCAGACTGAGGTCTCCCGACCCCACACCTCAGCTGAGGAGCTGTGGCCCAGCCCAGCCCCAGAGAGGCTGTCCACGGAGCCAGCCACAGCAGGAAGGCTGCACCACCGCGAGCCGGGGCTGAAAGTATGCTATGGGCTTCTGGGAAGACAAACACCCCACCCCCCGCGCCCCCGGGTGCATCGGCCCAGGCTGAGGACACTTGGCCAGTGGGGACCTGGCCTATAGCCAAACTGCCTCTTTTGCTGTAAACAGTGGCCTCTTCCACTGGGACCCCCTCCACAAGCCCTGAGAATTGACAAAACCTGGTCACGTCACGCCTCCAACAGCCTCACAGGAGGGCCAGTGGGGGGCAGGGCCAGGCACTGGGGACGGCTAGAGGTCCGAGGCGCCACCCCTCTCCGTGCACGCCTCCCACCCCACTGCAGACCTGCTTTCCCTGAGCAGAATGAGAAGAGCCACCATCTGCTGGTGCCGGGTGATGAGCACACGAACTATGCACACGCACGCATATACACACATACATGCGTGTGCACACACATACATGNCCCCTCCACAAGCCCTGAGAATTGACAAAACCTGGTCACGTCACGCCCCCAACAGCCTCACAGGAGGGCCAGTGGGGGGCAGGGCCAGGCACTGGGGACGGCTAGAGGTCCGAGGCGCCACCCCTCTCCGTGCACGCCTCCCACCCCACTGCAGACCTGCTTTCCCTGAGCAGAATAAGAAGAGCCACCATCTGCTGGTGCCGGGTGATGAGCATACGACCTATGCACACGCACGCATATACACACATACATGCGTGTGCACACACATACATGCTATACACTCGTGCGCGCACCCTTACCTGCTAAGGTAAATGCACGCATATACGTGCCAACATACACGCACCTATTCAAACACATGTATGTGAACACACAGATACAAGCATATGCATACCCCACACACCCGTGTGTGTGCTCAAGTGCACAAACACAAACACGTCTTTTATCCTCACACCACTCAAGGTGGTAAAGCTGTGAAGCACCTGCTGGGCTTGAACCCAGAGCACAGGGCACCCAGGAGGCCGCCCCGCATAACACCCCTACCCCCCGCCACAGGCCCTGTGCGCTGACTGCNGTGCACAAACACAAACACGTCTTTTATCCTCACACCACTCAAGGTGGTAAAGCTGTGAAGCACCTGCTGGGCTTGAACCCAGAGCACAGGGCACCCAGGAGGCCCCTACCCCCTACCCCCTGCCACAGGCCCTGTGCGCTGACCGTGTATCCCTGGGGTGGCTACGCTTCCCAAGAGGAACGTTGTGTCTCCTGGGCGTGTTGGGGGAAAGGTAAGGCCCAAAGCCCCCTGAGATGATGGGCACCTTGTCTACAGCATCCCAGGCTGTTTGTGTCTAGCAACCCTGACTTGTTTTCACCTGCGCACGGTTCTTGGGGAGAGCAGTGGTGTGGTTACAAACCCAGGGGCTCCCACAGAAGCACAGATGAGAACGAGAGCTCTTTGCCTTCTTCCTGCCTCCAGGAAGGTCTTGCTCTCCAAACAAGAAGCTTTTTGCAAAAGCAAACAAAGGTCCGCGCCTTGTTGTAGGAGATGATTGGAAATGCACCAGACACACTCAGATCCGGTCCCGTAAGTCTGAAGCGCTTGCAGAGACTCCCCAGGGAGCCAGGAGCTGACGTGATGTCCCCTCCTCGTCCCGTCCCACTAATGAGAAGTGTACAGGACCGTGTCCGCCCTCTAGACACCCACGAGGAGCGAAGGAATGGGAGCAGAGCACAGCAGGCACATAATTCTTATTAATTTTAATGAAGATCTCACACGGTCCTTTGAAGTGGAGACAGGGGAGAAAGGGCACTCAGAATCCACTTCCTCAGCGATTTTTTAATGAAGGATAATGTGCACATTGCAGAGCCCAGAAAGCCAGTCACCGATGCAGGGTCACCCTCCACCTTTGAGTGCCAGGAGTGCCCTGGCTTCTCAGAGGAGTGGCCCAGGGGCCTCCCNAAGGTAAGGCCCAAAGCCCCCTGAGATGATGGGCACCTTGTCTACAGCATCCCAGGCTGTTTGTGTCTAGCAACCCTGACTTGTTTTCACCTGCGCACGGTTCTTGGGCAGAGCAGTGGTGTGGTTACAAACCCAGCGGCTCCAACAGAAGCACAGATGAGAACGAGAGCTCCTTGCCTTCTTCCTGCCTCCAGGAAGGTCTTGCTCTCCAAACAAGAAGCTTTTTGCAAAAGCAAACAAAGGTCCGCGCCTTGTTGTAGGAGATGATTGGAAATGCACCAGACACACTCAGATCCGGTCCCGTAAGTCTGAAGCGCTTGCAGAGACTCCCCAGGGAGCCAGGAGCTGACGTGATGTCCCCTCCTCGTCCCGTCCCACTAATGAGAAGTGTACAGGACCGTGTCCGCCCTCTAGACACCCACGAGGAGCGAAGGAATGGGAGCAGAGCACAGCAGGCACATAATTCTTATTAATTTTAATGAAGATCTCACACGGTCCTTTGAAGTGGAGACAGGGGAGAAAGGGCACTCAGAATCCACTTCCTCAGCGATTTTTTAATGAAGGATAATGTGCACATTGCAGAGCCCAGAAAGCCAGTCACCGATGCAGGGTCACCCTCCACCTTTGAGTGCCAGGAGTGCCCTGGCTTCTCAGAGGAGTGGCCCAGGGGCCTCCCCAATCTTGTCCTAGCAGCGTATCTGGGGACAGGGAGCCTTGAAATGGGGATGACACACTTAGCAGGCCATGTCAGCAAAGCCAGCTCTGTACGTTTCCACCTCGCTGTGCAGCTGGAAATGTGCAAATTACTCCGATTTCAATAAAGGACAAAGGACAGCAGGAGGTTTCTGCATTGGGCTTGGGCTTGTCTCTGTATTTCAGAAAAGGCATCCATCAGCTTGCATGCACTTCCTCCGGTTTGAGTCCCAGGGAGGGGGCTGCTCCGTGAACCGACCCGAGACCCCCAGCACACAGCAAATCTCCCAAAGAGGCCCCACGGGGACGCAGTTGCACTTTGTGGGATCTGAGATGAGCAGGGCACCCAGGTGAGGGTGAGCAGACGCTCACGACCGACCTCGCCGCAGGCCCAGCGGCTCACGCAGAAAAGCACCCCCGGGGCGCACGTCTCAGCCGCTTTCCAGGGAAGAAGTTGCATTTTAAGGAGCCGGATCGTTGGCCACCGACCTGAGGAGCGGTCCGCGTAGGCACCGCCGGGCCCTCAGCACCATGGACAGCGTCACCGCAGCTTTCAGAGATTTTTGAAGAGGCTGTATTTCCACTGGGTGTTGTATGGAAACCAATCTGACAATAAGTTATATTTTTAAAAAGAGAGACTGAATTTCAAGATATTTTTCAATTGATCGAGAGTTTTCCAAGTGCCAGGTCTCACGTGAGGCCCTGGAGTCACCAAGACGAAAGTGAGTGAGTCTGTCCCCGTAGCCCGTGGTGGTGCATGGGGCCTGCCCGGTGGCCCCCGGCCATGCGTGGGGTCCCGTGTATAAAGAGATGGGCGTGCTGTGCACCACACCTGCCACGCCACCGTGCGCCTGCGCGGACTTGCCACGAAAGGCCAGTCACTAGTGGGGCCACTTCCGAAGGACCCCAGGAGAAAGCCCCTTGGGCCTCAACGCCAGGGATAGTCTGTGAGTCTGAGCAGCTCATGCGTTTTGCCAGATGGATTCCGAGTCCCATGGTGTCTGGGACCTGCAAAGCCCTAAGGGTAGGCAGCAGCCTGGGGGGCAGGAGGGCCCCTGAGGTCCCCGAGCCCGCAGAAGGCCCTCTGCCTGCACGTGCCCCAGGCTGTGTATACTCGCACTGCTTCACCAAGAATAGTAAGTTTACGAGTCACTGACGTCAATGGCTGTGTCTTCCTTCCAGCACTGATGTGAGGACTTGGAGCCACCTTTGCAGGTCATCCCACCAACCTCACAGCGTGAATTTCTTCCAAATAACCTCACCCTGGGGCGCCTGGGGGGCTCAATCAGTTGAGCGTCCCAGGCTTGATTTTGGCTCAGGTTATGATCTCACAGTTTGTGAGTCTGAGCACCACGTCCGGCTCTGTGCTGAGCCTGCTTGGAACCCTCTGAACCCCTCTCTCTCTCTGCCCCCCTCTCTGGAGATGCGTGCACTCTCTCTAAAATAAACTTTTTAATGATAATCTCATCTTATACATACATATTTTTGTGTGTCCAAAATTTTCTACCTTAGAGGAAATGTAATATGTTGTATTTTAAACAAATAAGAAGGAGGGAGAAAGGAAGGAAGAGCGATCAGCTGGGGAGGCAAAGGGCAATCCGAGTGCTGGGAGCCAGTAGCGAGGGGGCTGCCAGGAGGAAGCCCCGCCCCCCACCCCCAGGAGGGCCCGTGAGCCCCATGAACAGGGGCACAGGGGTGCGTGCTGGGCAGGGGGCAGGGAGCCGCCAGGTCACAAGGGTCCCTCCTGCATTTCCGGCAGCGTTGCAGGGAGGCCCTCTCTCCACTGTGGGGAGCAGCAGCCCCCACCCCCCATCAGGGGCTCCCAGGGATCCTAGTGATTTTCCCAAGATGTGAAGGAGGGGTGGCGCCCCAAGGTAGGGTTGGGACCACAGATCCATCTGGTCCCGGGGACTCTTGGTGGAAAATGCCTCCACCCTGCAGTGATGAACGGGGAGATGGGGACGGAATCACCCAGAGAACATGCCAGAAGGACAGGAGGCTCACCACTCACAAGACCCAAGGTTGTGGAGCCGCAGATGAGAAAGTGGGTTGGAAGAAGTTGAGGGCAAGACTCTGCCTATGCACCTCTTTGCAGCAGGTGGACAAGATGCCAGCGAGAGGCTCTGGGGACCCTCAGCAGCCACTGTGAGGCAGACGGACGACACTGAGGGCCAGTGGGAGCACCCCAAGAAGGGCGGAGGACCCCTCCCCCGAGGCCCGGCCGGCGCCCGGCTGGGACAGCCAGATCACAGCTGAGGAAGCCAGCGTCAGGGCAATTGGGTGAATGCTCGGAACGGCAGAATCAGTCATCAGGAAAATGTGATACAGATTTTTAAAATAATAAACTTCTTAAACTTCTCAAGGAGACCAGTAATATGTACATGGGAAAAAATGATTCTGGTGAAAAATAATTCCTGAAAAATGAAAAAAGTCGACGGTCCATTTCCCCACGCCGGGGGATGCCTCGAATGCTAATAGCAGGCACATCCCAGACCCCCCATTCCTGTAAAGCTCACTGCTGTCCACACGCATCTCCGCTGGAGGGAAGAGACTTCTGGAAGCAACAGGTGTCAGAGACTGAACACCAGGAACAGCGCCTTTGAGCGGTGGCTGTGATCCACTCAAACCCTCCTGGACAGGAGGGGAGGGTGGGAAAGGGGGCGGAGGACCCTGAGGCCCCAAGCGGCTCCCAGCTGTGCTGCACAGAGGCCCCGGGGGCGGGGGGAGACTCTGTGAGGCCCCAGGAGCCGAGCCTGTCCTTCCCGGGAGCTTTGCTTGGGGGCAGCCAGGCCTGGCACCTCGAGGTCGCCCACAGCTCTCTCCACGCCCAGCGCAGACCATGAGCGCATCGTCAGCACGCGGGGGGTCTGCAGGAAGCCAGGCTACAGAGCCGCACCTCCAGGGACACCTGCTGTTGCCCCAGCCACCTCCATAGAACACGCCAACGTCAACAATCCGCTAACGGCCTTTGTCCAGAATACCAAAAATACAGGAAGGGCCAAAAAGGAAAATGTGAATGTCTATAATCCCGTAACGCAGAAATACCTACTGCCAATATTTTGGTTAATTTCTTTACCACCCTTTCTCTGTCTGTTTAGTAAATATTTTCATCAGTCATGTGTCTGTTCTTGGATGTGTCTGTCTCAGGCTCTTACGTGTATCACGCCGTGGCCAATGCTCTTCCTCAAGATTGCCAGAGAAAGGAGGTTTCCCACATTTCCGCGGAACTACTTCCACCACTCAGTGATCTGAGTACAGCTGCCGGGTTGATACGTTCTCTGTACTCTGCATTTAGCAAAGACCCCAACCAGAGCTGCTCATTTCACCCCTGATGAACCCAACGCCCACCGACTCGGGGACTGGCGTGTCAGAAGGGAGTCATGGTGGTTCACCCGGTGCTGCTGACACAGAACCGTCAACGGCTGGCTCCAGGCTCCCTCTCCCGCCCTAACCCCACAGACGACTCCACACTGCAACACCCAGGGTGGAATGTTAAATTACCCATGGGTATTGGGCATCCATTAAAATGACTTTCCCAGCATGAAAAATGGTGACACTGAAATTAAATTTAACAAATAGGATGCAGGGGCACCTGGGTGGCTCAGTCGGTGAAGTGTCCAACTTCAACCCGGGTCATGATCTTGCAGTTTGTGAGTCTGAGCCCCGCATCGGGCTCTGTGCTGAAGGTGTGGAACCTGCTTGGATTCTCTCTCTCCCTCTCTCTCAGCTCCTCCATAGTGCTCTCTCTCTCTCTCTCTCTCTCTGCCCTGGTCCCACTCACTCTCTCTCTCTCAAGATAAATAAAATAAAATATAATAATATAATATAATATAATAAAAAATAAAATAAAATAAATAAAATGGATGCAAATTTAAGTGAACAATACAATCACAACAAAGCAAAAAAAGGCACAAAGAAAGGAAATATATTGAAATAAGTGGCAGTCTCTGGCTGACTTTGTGATGGATGACTTTCTCACTTCAGGTTCCCAGAAACTTTCTGTCATGAGCATCTGTTACCGCCGTGCATTGGAGAAATTTGAAACAAGGCAGTTATTTAATGAAGGTAGGACTTCACCGCCACTTGCATGTTGAGCTCAAACACTCATGACTTTGAAAAATCATCAATGAAATAGGATCGTGAGATGAATTTGTGAGCATCTAGAAGAAGGGAGCTCACTGACTTCCCAGCCGCGAGATACAGAATCGTCCACACAAAGAAGTGGAGGAACATTCTCTTATCACTGTGTACATTTCATAATCAGCTCAGTGATAAGACAGACATCTGCAGCACTTTCCACTTTCCTAGGAAGTATAGTAATAAAGTAAAAATAGCAAGCTCTGTAGTTCTCAGATACTGTTATCACAACACAAGCACTTTGTGAAGCGTTTCCGTCCTCAGCTCCCTTCACAGATGGGAACACAGACACCCGGGAACAAGCAAGCTGATGACCAGAGAGTCCGCCCGGCCGGCCCCCGGGGTCAGCTCTCCTCTCGGTCAGCGGGGCTGGCATCCTGCAGGGGCCCTAGGAGAGGGACTCCTGCCTCCCTCACTCCTGCATTTGCTCAGCACACGGATGGGGGGCTCCAGAAAACAGGGGAAGATTGTTCATTTCGAGCAGGAAGTGCATAGAGCAGCATAAGGAGGTAGGCACGGATGGCCTTTGTACAGTATTCTAAGGAAATGTATTCTAAGGAATTATTCAGAGGTAGGCACAGAAAATACAAGTAAAAAGTATCTTACATATCAAGGAGAAAAAGGACCCAAAAGGGTTTTTTAAGGCAGAAAAAGACAAATAAAATAGAAGAACCGAAAGACAGAAAAGAAATACAAGTGACTTTTAAATACGCAAAAAAATGACTCTACTTCGTTCATCATAAGAGAAGCAAAATAAAGCCTACGAAGGTGGCATTTTCCTACTGTCAGACTGGCAGCTTCCCCACATCAGCGAAGGCGCCGGGCGACGTTCTTTGTGATGACTGAGAGAGAGCGCATCACATCAATCCTTTGGGAGGGCAGGATCGACCAAAGTGTCAAATGCTTGAGCACTCGGATCCAGCAGTCACCCTGTTAGGAATCCACCTTCAGGCTGTACTCATACACACTTTAAAAGGACACGTACGGGACCGTTCTCTGCAGCAAAGCCCGCTCCAGGAAAGGAGCCCAGCTGAAGCGGGAAGAGTCCACACACGGAATCCCACGTCACCGCGTGAGGGGAGGCGGGAAACACTTCCGTGCTCACACAGAATGGTCTCCGGGACATAGTGTTAAGTGCTAGAGGCCAATGCAGAGCAATTGTATACGTATACGGGGTAACCGCCTGCACGAAAGGAACGAGGAATAGAGCATACACGTGTTTGCCGAGTCACGGACTTTGTCTGTGAAGAGAAATCAAGCCGGTGGTGGCGCGGGTGCCCGGGAGCGTGGAGCGTGGAAGGAGAGTGCTCACTGCGAGTAGTTTCTACATGCTTTGAACTTTGACCTATGAGAATAGTTCATTTATTTATTTTTTCCACTAATTTTCATGAGTAAAGGAGAAAATAAGAAATAAAAATCATCAGGGATGATGGAGGGATGGTGACGCAAATGCTCTGGGGCTTGCATGTGACCAGGGGCTTCCCAGGTGTGTGCGGCTGTCAGACTCAGGACTTGTGCACCAAAAGGAGAATGTCCATAAATCACACCTCAAAAAAATGAAAAAGTAGTGCAGAGGCTTGCATATACAGTAAAACTTTGGTTTGTGAGCATAATTTGTTCTAGAAACACACTCGTAATCCAAAGCGCCACTCGTATATCAAAGCGAATTTCAAGAACCATCGGCTCAGTTGTGCTCATGTGATGTTCGGCGTCACGTGCTACTCGTATTGTAAGACATCACTCGTTTATCAGGTTAAATTTTATGAGAAATGTCTGCTCGTCTTGCGGAACACTCGCTCAATAAGTTACTCGCAATCCAGGGTTTTACTGCATATACTCAATGGCCTTCATTTGCATTGCTATAATAACTTTGAAAACGGGGGACAGCCGAGCTCTCCAGTGTTACAGGATTGGCTGGGGGGCCAGCTAGACGGAGGGCGGTGTAGTTCCCAGAGCACAGTGGGTATCTGCTGCCCAAGCGCCTCTGCCCCGAGTATGGGTGGCGGGTGGCCACTTTGCCTGTCCATCTATTTCCTGGACGACTCAGCACACCCCAGGGGCTGCGTAGAATTACTCTTCTAAGAAGGAAGCAGATTCAGCGATTAGGGTCTTTGAGCCACAGGAGGGGGAATCGCTGTGCAACCCCGCACACCCCACCCAAGTCTGTCCCTTTGGTACTTTGCACACCTCCACCACTACTCACACCCGCATCACTGCTTACATACTTCCATCACGGCTTGCACGCCTCCATCACTGCTTGCACATCTCCATCACTGGTTACACATTTCCATCACTGTTTACACACTTCCATCACTGCACACCTCCTTATCTGCCTACACACCTCTACAACTGCTTGCGTATCACCATCACTGCTTACACAGTTCTATCACTGTTTACACATCTCCATCACTGCTGACACACTGCTATCACTGTTTACACATCTCCATCACTGTTTGCACACTTCCATCACTGCTTACACACCTCCTTATCTGCCTGCACTCCTCCATCACTGCTTGCACACCTTATCTGCCTGCACACCTCCATCACTGCTCGTGCTTCTCTGTAATTGCTGCACAGCCTCACACTGGCACTTATATGTGTCATGCTCACAAATGATCTCCAGTTTGCAGATGAGGCTGGTGAGGGGCTGAGCAGGACGGAGTTTCCACTAGCGTAACCGCCCTGTTATGTGCTGAGGAGCACTGTCTGCACCCCGGTTCGCCCCACAGGTGTCAAATTCCCCTCGCACCCCCGCGCCCCACCCCCACCCCGTGGCTCCCACAGGAGCCGAGCACTAGCTGTGCCCTCTTGGGCTGATCTCTGAGGGGCTGAGAAGGGCCAGACCTCGGCGGGGGCGGGGGCGGGGGGTACCTTTCTCTCCCGTGGGGCCGACTCTTCCGGGGCGTCCTGGCGCACCTTTGTCTCCCTTCTCTCCGGCATCCCCTGTGGAAGAAGTCACCGCGTTTAGGGCCTCATCCTGCGCACAGAGTGCAGCGTGAGGTGCAGAGGAGTAATGAGAGATGGCCTCTCACCCTGTCTGTGCCAGGGCCCCCCGCCCTGCCCAGCTCCCAGGGGACTCCACCTCCCGTCTGCTTGCCAGCCCCCCGGCCCCAGGTCTCAGGCTGCCCTGCCGCCAATCTGTGTGTGGGCTCTGCTTCCCGGCCCTCCTTTCTCTTAGGGATGCTGTGCCCCTCTCTCCAATCGTGCCTCTGGGCTCGCTCGCCCTCTGGCACACAGCCCTCCCTGAGACCCCTCTGACTGCCCGGCTGCCCCTCCGCCCCACGGCACCCTGAGGAGCCCAGGGGTTTCCAGGCTCCCCATGGCCAGGTGTCCTTCTCCCCACCCCCCAGCCCCGCATCTGGCTGATGCACCCGCGGAGAATACTCGGGTGCCCATATCAGCACTGCCTGGTCCCTTCAGCACGAGCCCCCCACCCCAGCACACCTCCTGCTCGGGGGCTGGGCACCCGTGACCAGGTGGGCACATCCACCTGATTCAGATTCGTTAGCCAGGTGTGGCCTCTCTCTGCTCACCCTATGCGCCCCCCCCATCATGGGTCCCGCGCATGCTTCTGCGGCAGCCACCGGCCGACCTTTGCTGACCTCATTCAGAACTGAAACAGGGAGATGGGCTGTTAAGTCTCCTGAGACCCCCCCCAGCGCACCCCAAATCGACCTGACAGTTTTTCCCCAGAGATGAACCCGTCCTGGGACTTTCCTAGTTCCAGCGGCCGTGCTAACACCCCCAGCTGGCAAGCCCGGGGCCAGCCGTCACCTCTGCTTTTCTTTCTCCCTCTTCAGCTACGCACAACCCCTGCCTGGCTCTGTGAGGTCTAACTAGCCACCCCCTGTCCTGTCCGAGTTCTATCCCCGTCGGGCCAGCCCTGGTGACGCCGTCAGGCTGCCCGCCCAGGACAGGCGGGCACAGGACGTGGAGGCGCAAGTAAGGAGCCTCTGACTCTCGATTTTGGCTCAGGTCATGATCTCACGGTTCGTGGGCTCGAGCCTCACATTGTGCTCTCCCTCTCTCTCTGCCCCTCCCTCACTTGCTTATGCACACTCTCTCTCTCTCTCTCAAAATAAATACATAAATAAACACAAAAACATTTAATTTTAAGTAAACAAAGAGCAAAGCAAAGTGAGCGTCAATAAAAACTAGAAGACAGGGCCGGCACGCCACTGCCACCTTCGTGCCACAGCCAGCAGGCTCCATCCATGCTCTCACACGCTCAGCGCACACACGTGGCCCTCCAGCCTCTGCCTGGTTTGTCTTCTTCAGAAAGGAAATTATTACAATTGCAATACATGCAGATACATTGAGAGACCAGCAGGAAACAGCAACGAACAGAATGAGCTGGCCACCAGCACCTGCAGACATTTGAGGAGCACCTACATCAGAAAAGAAAAATAACAGGGGCGCCTGGGTGGCTCAGTCGGTTAAGTGTCCGACTTCGGCTCAGGTCATGATCTCACAGGTTCGAACCCCTGGGGCAGTCAGAGTCTGGCTCTCAAATCAGACACTGAATAGCTTCATAAAGATAAGACACGGGGCACCTGCAGGGCTCAGTCGGTTAAGCGTCCGACTTCGGCTCAGGTCATGATCTCACGGTTCGTGGGTTCGAGCCCCGTGTCGGGCCCTGTGCTGACAGCTCAGAGCCTGGAGCTGCTTCAGATTCTGTGTCTCCCCCTCTCTTTGCCCCTCCCCTGCTCACACATGCACACATTCTCTCTTTCTCTCAAAAATAAACATTTTTTTAAATTAAAAAGAAAGAAAAGAGAGAATAGGTACCTATGAACCAAAGTAAAAAGCACTGGAAAAGAATCAACTAGACCTTGTACATGAAACTAATTTTTGAAAGGAATCGCGCTATAGAAAGGCTGAGTAGCAGAATGGCCCATGATACAAGCTAGTTGGTGAAACAGAAGATGCGGCTGAAGATTTTTTTCTCACAATGCATCACGAAGAGATGAGGGACTGGAAAGCTTTGTTTGGAATCAATTTACCAAGGTGAGTGAAGAAAAACCCCACGGGTTCCATGGTCCCCCTTAAAGGAATTCCGGAACAGGGGGAACAGACTCGGGAGCCGCAAGAGTGTGCAGATGTAACAGTTGTGACCCCCGGCGCCAGGGGAAGGCGCGAAAGGCGCGCAGGAGCAGGAGGCAGGCGCCACGGAGAGCCGCGCAGGCAAGTTGAGCGGAAAGAACCTAGATGTGTCAGAGTGACACGCAGAACATCGAGAAAGAAGAGAAAATTGCATCCGCTACCCAGGAGGAACATGGATTTGTCAAGACTTCCCACGTGAATGAGAGTCGGGTTGACATCAGAATTCTCATCAGCAACGCGGGATGCGAGATAAAGTCAGATAAAATGAGGCCACAATTTCAACCCGTAAAAGCCATGATTTAGGTTGAGAGATCAGACGAGGCCCCTCTGATGAAGTGGCTTCTAACTGAGACGTGCTGTTGCCAGGCAAAGAATAGGGAAGGGGTCTCTGAGATGGGGGACAGCACCTGCCCAGCCAGGGGCCGAGAGACAAGGAGAGACGGGTCCCCAGGGTCCCCGAGGGCAGGGAGAAGCCAGCACTCAGACCTCAGGCTTGGGGGCCACAGGAAGCGCCAGGGACAGAACACGGCCACCCCAGGCGGTCAGGGGAAAACAGCAAGGGTGCTACTCCGCTCCGGTCCGGGCGGGTGGGCGCCTGTCGCTGCCTGTGCTGCACCGATGTGCTGCCACGTGCCGTCTCCCCACGGGACTGCAACTCCTTGAAGACGTAACGTCTGCCCGCTCCCCACCTGCTCCCACGCACCTGCATCTAGCCTGGTGGGACCAGTGTGCGTGGCAAGTGCCTGAGGCAGTGAGACACCCCGAGTAGCACCAAACGTTACCCTTATCCCACAAACCCATCTTACTAAGCAGGAAAGAAGAATATGTATCATTAAAAACGTGACTTTCTAAGAGCGTGACCAACATGGGTTTTCTTGGTCTCCCTCGATCGTTAGAAAATCCCTCAAACGTCATGCTCCCCGAGGTTCTGCTTCCTTGACGACTGACCGTATCAGCCTTCGTGTTTCGGTCAGTACAGGTGGCAGGCGCCCTGTGGCCTGTGGCGGGGGCGTCCAGGGCCCGGAGTCCCAGGCCGTCCCTACCACCTGCACCGCGTGAACTCCCGGCTCCGGGGACGGAACGACAAAACGCACCGTGTCCCAGAGAACACCGCGTGGGTGTTGAGAGCCCGAGGCCTGCCCCTTGCTGCTCTCACTCAAACTCGGAGCAGCAGCACCAGGGGCCACGGAAACTGCTGGCGGCGGGACTATCTCCTGGTGCCCTTGGCCTCCTCCTTGGAGCCGAACCCTAGACGTGCTTCTCAAGGACAAAGCTGCTTTTAGACACTGGTCACAGTCGGCAGAGTCTGAAGGGTCTGCTGTCCGCTGGTCCCAGGAGATGGTGTGGCTGTAAACCTCCCCCCTCAAAACTGACGCACAGTTCGGGGCATTTTGGAGGCTCAGTCGGTTGAGCGTCCGACTTCGGCTCAGGTCATGATCTCAAAGTTCGTGGGTTCGAGCCCCGTGTCGGGCTCTGTGCTGACAGCTCAGAGCCTGGAGCTGCTTCAGATTCTGTGTCTCCCTCTCTCTGACGCTCCCCTGCTCATGCTCTGTCTCTCTCTCTCTCTCAAAAACAAATAAACATTTAAAAAAACTTTTTTTAAATGAGCTGTTCCCCTCTCCAAATGCGAAGAGAAGAGAACGGGCTATTGTTAGGTCTGAACGGCAGGAACCTTGCATCCCAAGCACCAGCCCCAGTCAGTGGATGGGGGCGGGAGGGCTCGGGTAGAGAACGGCCCTGAAGCCCAGCCTGGGTCCAGCAGCGGACGAGGAGGCCCACGTGCCGTGTCCCCGCAGCGGCCCTCCGTCCCCTGGGGCCTGGCCTGCGGGTGTCGGGGCTCTGGAGAAGAAGGAAGAGACTGTTCACGTGCTTCACTTCTTTCACGTTCACGTATCGTGCTTGCATCTTCACGTCCGCAGCACGTGCCCCACGCGCCACGGGGGCTCTCGTGGCCGTGCAGGCCGAGCGTGGCAGTCCGGGGCGGGCAGCAGGCCGGGCCCCCGGCACCCGGCCCGAGTCACATGTGTATGTGAAGCCCACACCCCCCGAGCCCACTGAGCGTCCCCAGGATGGAGGCGCCAGCGCGGCGGCGCTCGGCTCCGCGCTCTCTGCTGCCGTGGGTGCTGCGTGGGGGCAGCGTCGTGAAGTCTCCACATGTCCGACTCTCGGGGCTGCGCTCTGTGTGTCCAGCACCAGGGGCAACTGAGCGCCCAGGCACCCGTCGGGGCGCACAGGGGGGCGGACCCGGCGGGGCCTCACCGCTGCCGACAGAAGAGGAAGGGCCCCTGTTTGCGGCCCGTCTTCTGTTGCAGGGGACAGGGTCTGCCTCGGCCTGAACTTGTGTTGCTTGGAAGCCCCAAACCTTTTTTTTTGCACAGATTGTCTCCTCCCCCGTCCCCTGCTGCCCAAGCTAACCCCCGAGCAGTAAGAGCCCGGCAGTGAGTAAGGGGCTCTGCGTCGCATCGGCAAGCTCACAGCCATGTCACCCCTCGTTCCTGGGTCAGAATGAGACCCCCGGTCCTCCTCGCCCCACCCCCACACAGAATGGGGACGGTGTGAGGTGTCAGGCGGGCTAACGAACGCGGCTGTGACGTCACTTCACCAGGTTTCCGTGTCTGATCGCCACCTTGAACGCGTACAACCTGCCAGTTAGACCTCAGTAAAGCTGGAGGTGAAAACGGACATCCAGACTGTAAGGCCCTCAGGGAGTGTGAGAAGGAGTTTCCCCACTGGAACTGTCCCTTCGGGGTGGACAGGCTGGTCACCTGGACTCTGGGGCGTCTGGAAGCCACGCTCCGTGGCCCCGAGGCCTCCGGCACGGCTCCACGCGACCTGGAGGCGTGTCCCACTCACCTGCCAGAGGACAGGCCCTTGGGGGCACATGTCATCGTCCTGCTCCCCGGGACCCTCCCTGGTCCGCCCTCAGCTGGAGCCTAGCCCTCCCGGGGGCCCACGAGGTCTCAGGAGGCACCGGGCTGTCTCTGGTGGCGGTCGACCTCATCACGGGTCCGCAGCCCGAAATGTGAGTCTGCTTCCTCCCGCGATCTCCGTGGGGAGAGCAGCAGGCGCTCCCACAAAAGGCCCATCCGGCAAAGACAGGCTCTGGGGCCCGGGGTCCGCACCGTCCGGGTGGGAAGGGAGCACAGTGGAATTTGGGGCCCGCGAGATGATCAGTGGGCGTCCCGGGCTGGCCCTGTGCCCTCGCCCCTCACTCCTAGAGCTGGAGGCCCACACGCGCCCGCCCTGCGAGGCCATGTGCCCTGCCACGTTCTGAAGTCTTTTTATGACTTTTGGACAGGAGGCCCACGTTTCCAGCTTGCACCGGGGCCCTCGAACAGCAGCGCTGAGCCCGCTGGGGACTCACAGGGTTGCTTGTGGTCTGAGGGCCTGATTCCTCCCCTGTGCTGGTGCCCGGCCCACACCGCTCTGCGTCTCGGGGAGCAAGCTCTACCGGGGGGCAAATTATACCCAGACCACCAAGAGAACAGTTTTGGGGGTTATGTTTGATTGTCTGTTTTTTAAAGTAGGAATTGAGAGCTCTCGGGAGCCAGCGTCAGAGCACTGATGGCATAAGCAGTGTCACCCGGTTTGTTTGGCAAATTGCTAAGCATCCCTGAGCCTGGAATGCCCTTATCTGCAGGATGGACCAGATGATGGGGCGCCTGGGGGGCTCAGTCAGTTAAGCGTCCGACTTTAGCTCAGGTCATGATCTCAATGTCTGTGCGTTCGAGTCCCTCATCAGGCTCTGTGCTGACAGCTCAGACCCTGGAGCTGCTTCGGATTGTGTCTCCCTCTCTCTCAGCCCCTCCCCCACTTGTGTTCTGTCTCTCTGTCATCTCTCTCTCAAAAATAAACAAAAAAAATGGGCCAGATGAGATCATCTCACTGCAAGTCGTTTGGGGTCACGTGTGCGTGGAAGAAACATGAGCCCCCGAGGGCGAGGTGCAAACAGGCAGCTCGCTTCAAATTGCAGAGTCTCTGGGCCAAAGGGAGTGTGCGCAGTACGTAGTCCAACCCTTAATTTTGCAGATGGGGAAACGGAGGCGCACGGCGGTGAGACCCGAGCTGGCACTCAGCCGCGCACGGGAGGCCCGGTCAAGGTTACCTTTGAGGCCCGGGACGAGGATGTGCAGGGAGCAGGCGTCTTCCGCCGTCTGCTGAGGGTGGCCGGGCGGGAGCAGCCCCAGGAAGGCCAGGCCGAGTAGGACCAGATCCCTCCTCATCACGAGGGCGTGCGGACGCTGACTCCTGCGGGACAGAAGCGGACACGGTGACAGGAGCTCAGAAGCCGGGGCGGGAGGGAGAGCGTGCAGGCCCCGGGCCGGGGCGCAGGTGGCGGTCGGGCCTGCCCCGGCGATGGCTCCCTCCCTCGTGGGCCCGCCTAGGCCTCCCCTGCCCACCGGCCAGGGCCTCCATCCTGACATCCTGGCCGGATTCTCAAGCCGGCTTCTCTGCGGGATACTCGGTATCCATGGAGACGGGGGCGCGGCCACCTGGAAAGTACTGCACTGCCACCAGCACAGCGGCTGCAGCCGCACCCAGGACCACCCCGCGCCCCGGAGGAGCCTCGCTCGGGCTGTGAGCGTGTCTCCTGCCGTCTCCTGAGTGGCATCAGCATACGCACTGCGTTCTTAAACATACGCTGTCCAGTTTGCTCGGTTTGGGCTGTGTGAGGACCGTGGTCCTCTGAGCCTCGGCTGTTTAGTCAGCTCCTGCCCCAGGCTCGTCCACGTTACCACGCGCANAGCTGGCCGTGCCGCCCTCCCCCAGGCGCCGATGGGCAGGGCCTGGGGGCAGCACCCAGACACCCCCCCCCAGATGTTCATGCTCACGTGGCACCGTGTCTGGGGACAGCCGCGCACCTAGCCGTGGCCAGCACCTGGACGGTGCCCTGGCCACGTCACGGCCCCGTCGCCAGCCTGCGCCCTCACCTTAGAGGGGAGGTAAGGGCCCCTGAGGCCCCCGTGAGGAGGAGCCACGGAGCGCCAGCTGTCCACAGGGGCCCTCACGGAAGACGGCTTGGTGCTGCTGTTATGACGAGGCTGCAGCGGCTCCAGACAGAGGAAGCCAGGGTCTCCGAGCGGAGATGTCTGTGCCCCCTTCGCGTGCCCACGCTGTCACCACTTTCTCCGTGAAAGGGACCTGGTGACCCCTGCGGGGAGGCCCCAGCTCCCCTCTGTGGGGCCACGGGACCGACCGTAGAGGGCAGGGGTGAGGGTGACTGTGCCCTCGATGGGGGAGAATAACCCCCACAGAGGTCAGGACACTGGTCCCGGGCACCGGTCAGGGGACCAGAGACGGGGGGACGAAGTCAGCCGCCTCGCGTTACCCCCTCGTCGGCGGGGACGGTGGGGTGGGAACCTGGGCCCTCCTGACGCACCTGACCTTGGTGCCCCTCAGCCACCGAGCACCGGAGGGGGCCACCCACCTCCTCACATCACGACGCCGTGGGCTTTTATTGCACATTAGTCTGTGTTTAGTAGAGAGAAGAGCGCTGTTTACTACCAAACGCAGACACACTGATCTTATTTAATCCCAGAACCACCCGAGGACCTGGATTCTCACTGGAGGGGCAGCGAGGCTCAGGCCGCTGCAGGCCGGACGGCCAGCCTCGCCCCACAGCCGGACCCAGAGACTGGCGCTCTGGCCGCCGCGGAGCTCACACAGTGAGCAGCTGTAAGGAGGGGATAGACATTGGGGTGCCGGGGGGTGGGGGGGCTCAGTAGGTTAAGCGTCTGACTTCGGCTCAGGTCATGATCTTGTGGTTCATGGGTTCGAGCCCACGTCGGGCTCTATGCTGACAGATCAGAGCCTGGAGCTGCTTCAGATTCTGTGTCTCCCTCTCTCTCTGACCCTCCTCTGCTCACACTGCCTCTCTCTCTCTCAGAAATAAATAAAAACATTAAAAAAATTAATTTTTAAAAAAGAGGAGAAAGACATACGCGTTCACCCCCAGCCCGCAGGGATGAGCTCTGCCCTTTCTGGTCCCCTCGCTGGCGGGTCTATGGGTCCCTGAGCCTGCACGTGGTCGGGATGCCATCACGTTGTGCCCGCAGCTGGCAGAGCGCCCACGGCGCCCCAGCCGAGCAAACAGAAGAATTCACGAATGAATGAATGAATGAATGAACGAACGAATGGACAGAAGTTCACAACCACAACACAGGATTTAATACTCTTCTCCTGCTACTGCCCGCGCATGTTCCCTGAGGGGTTTTCATGGCTAGTGTCCACAGGTGACTGCCAGGGCCAGCCCCTCGGACACACGGCCGGCGCAGAGCCAGGGGCGCGTGTGGACAAGTCCTCTCAATCGGTCTCTCGCTCGGCCGTCAGGGCCCTGGAATTCCTAACGGTTTCTGAACAAAGGAGCAGCCAGGCCTGGTTACTACGGCGGGTTCCTCACATGATGAGCGTAGCCGCTGCTGTGGAAGCAAAGTCTTTGGCACTTTCCAGCGTGTAGCTCTTTACAGTATTGGATAATATAATGTTGAATGTCAATAATATCTCAATTTTTAAAAAGTAATAGGGCGCCTTCGGTTAAGTGTCTGACTTCGGCTCAAGTCATGATCTCATGGTTCATGGGTTCGAGACCCACATCGGGCTCTGAGCTGACAGCTCGGAGCCTGGAGCTGCTTCAGATTCTGTGTCTCCCTCTCTCTCTGGCTCTGCCCCACTTGAGTTGTCTCTAAAAATAAATAATCATTAAAAAAATTTTTTTAAGTCACAACACAAGCTTCTGGGTGGCTCAGTTGGTTGAGTTTCCAACTCCTGATTTCAGCTCAGGTCATGATCCCAGAATTGTGGTATTGAGCCCCAAATCGGGCTCTGCAATGAACACAGAACCTTCTTGGGATTCTCTCTCTCACTCCCCCTGCCCCTCCCCTACTTGCACATGAATGCATGCACGCACGCTCTCTCTCTCTCTAAAATAAAAGTCATGATAAACATTTGTTCCACCCACTTTTGTGCTCAGGCCTTTGGATATTTGTAGAGGCAAACAGGGTTTAGATTTTTTTAACGTCATGGGGGTCAAAGCTGACATGGGAATTTCCTCTCCATCCGGGAGACAGCCACGCTACCCCGCTTGACTCGCTGGCCTCACACACGGCTTCGAGGCAGCGCCGTCACTGCCTCCCAGGCAAGGAGGTGCCCAGTGAGGGGAAAGCCCAGAACCAGCCGAAGCCGGAGCGTCCCTGATGCCCTCGCCTGCTCACACGACCTCAGGACAGAAGGCAGGGGGGCGCTGGCTGGGAGCCCCTTCCCCAGAGTCTTCTCTTCCCTGCCCCGAAGAAGGAGAGGAATTCCGTTTGTAAACTCAGAAGCAACAGCCACTCCTGGCCTTCTTTAAGAATAACATCCTTATCTCCCAGCCAAGCCCAGGAGGTCCCCAGCCTCCCTTCAGTGAAGGAAGCCAGGGCTTCAGAGGGGAGTTCAATTTGGAATTCTTAGCAGAAATTCTTTATAAGAATGAGGTAGATGATGAAAAAAATGTGGTTTAATCTGCCAAACTTACAACGGTACATTTTCATTAAATATCCACAGCAGGGCCCAGTATTTGTAGAAGGAGATCCACATTCAGAAGCACCAGGGCCCCCAACCCCACGGGGGGGTTGCTTCCTACGGTGACGGCGCGGTGGCGGTGATGAAGGGCGTTCCCCAGGGCTCGCCCCGAGAGGCACACACAAAGTAGGGGGTCTTCCCTGTTGTGCTCTCCGACCTCTACCCCCTCACTCACAGCCTTCACGCTTGTGGATGAACCGGAGTAGCTGGGAGAAGGTGGGGCGCAGCTCTGCCCCCCAGGAAGGTGTCTCCCACACATCCGAAGTCCATGCACATACGGCAGCTTTCCAGGTTTGCCGTTCAAGCTCCTAAGTACCCCCTAACTTCGGCCTCCAAGTTGGCACAGCCAGCTGGCCAGGAAGGGCCCCCGTCACACGATGTCTCGTCCAGTTTGGGAGACAAGGTGCCCCCAGCCCCACCAGGTGACCCTCTCTGCGCCCGAAAGCGACCTTCACCAGTCCTATCTTTGCCCACATCTGGGATTCCCATTACTGAGCCCAGAACAGAGCTCCCGGCCATGAGTAGGTACTGCTGTTGTCCGTGGGGGCCACCAGCGGGGGGGACTCCGGATCGGAACCCTGCCCTGGCTGGCTGTTCAAGAGCCAGCAGCCGGTGCCATCGGCAACGTTTACACTGCGACTGGGGATTCGGAAAGTCCCTTGCCCGCCTCTCTGAACGGGTGCGGAGCTGAGAAGGCCTCCCCCGACTGTCTGGTAGCCGACGCCCAGGTCCTCGTCGGCCGTCCCCGGGAAGTTTCCCAGGAGCTGCTGAACTGACAAAACCGTGGGACTCTAGTGTCTGATTCATGTGACACCCCATCCTTCGTGGGGACCTAAGAACAGATTCATTCCCCTCTGTTCTCCCATCTCCGGCCGCCTTGACCGGCCAGCCCCCACCCCGCCCTCCAAGGCCGCCAGGTCACCGGGCAGAGCGTCCCTACCTGCAGCGCACGCTAAGCGAAGGGGGCGTCCTGACCGGCGGGGACCCACGAGGACAGTGCGCCCGGGAGCCTCATGGCTGCTATTTACAGAGGCCGCTGAGCCCCACGGGCCGGGCGAGCGGGGCCTGGGCTGTCAGGCTGCCCAGCAAATCAGGCTGGAGGCTGCAGTGTTATCTGCAAGGAGCTTCCTGTTTGAAATACATCAGCTGCCTTGCAGGAGGGCGGCGAGGAGGGTGTGGGAACGCTGGAAGCTTCCAGATGTCAGGGCTCCCGGCAGGCCACGGACCTTCCAGCTCTTCACCCCAAACACCCCTGTGTCTGTTCTGTTCTCCTTTTGAAAAACTTAGCAGGCGTACGGTGGGAATTCAGGAAAGCGCAGAGTGGCCCTTATCAGCTGGTGTCACAACGGACAGAAATACTCGCGCTGACGCGCTTCCTCTCCTGTTCTGCGTGTGGCTTTCACGTCACCGTGTTAACCAGCTACTCATCTACCTGTCGAGACTCACCTGTGACGAGACCCCAGACTCACGGCGCTCGCTGACGCTCCGTGTGAAGGTGGTTCGTGCCCCAGGCTGTCTCTGTGCGGGTGGGCTGCGCGGGGCCGGCCTCTGCACAGCCGGCCTCCTGGGGGAGGGGACGGGCTTCTTTAAGAAAGAGAGACACAGGGGTGCCTGGGGGCTCAGTCGGTTAAGCGTCCGACTTTCGCTTAGGTCATGATCTCGCGGTTCGTGGGTTCGAGCCCCACGTCGGGTTCTGTGCTGACTGCCAGCTCGGAGCCTGGAGCCTGTTTCAGTCTGTCACTCCCTCTCTCTCTGACCCTCCCCTGCTCACGCTGTCTCTCTCTCTCTCTCTCCTAGAAATAAATAAAACATTAAAAAAAAAAAAAAGAAAGAAAGAGAGAGAGACACAGAGGGCGCCTGGGGGCTCAGTCGGTTAAGTGTGTGACATCCGCTCAGGTCATAATCTCATGGTTAGTGGGTTCGAGCCCCCGTCGGGCTCTGTGCTGACACCTCGGAGCCTGGAGCTGCTTCAGATTCTGTGTCTCCCTCTCTCTGCCCCTCCCCTGCTCACTCTCTGTTTCTCTTTCTCTCTCTCAAAAATAAACATTTTTTTAAAAGTCACAACCTTGGAGTCAGTGGCACTATTCACATCATGACCTTGGACCAATTATTAAACCCCACCTGGTGCTACTTTGTGTTGTTGTGATAAAATACACACAACATACAATTTACCACTTTCATCACTTTGTAGTATACAGTTCGGTGGGATTAAACACGCTCATGACGTGGCGTGGCACATCCCATCCACCTCCACGATTCTTCTCTTCTTGTGAAATCAGACCTCCGTCCCCATTAATGCTTCATCCCCGTCACCCCCTC
>NW_027551571.1:977611-980203 GCF_008692635.1 Crocuta crocuta | reverse complement strand
ATTGTTGGACTTTCTATGACTTCGACTGTTCCTAAGTATCTCACGTAACTGGAATCAAACAGAATTCGTCTTTGTGCCACTGGCGTGTTTCACGGAGCATAAAGTCCTCAAGGCTCATCCGCGTGGTAGCAGGTGTCAGAACAGCTTAACCACCTGGAATCTGAACTCAAACAGCCCCAGCTCCCTTCACCCCTGCCCGCACTCTCTGCCGGGACGGTGGCAGCATTCTGCAGGTACTGTCACACCGTGGGGTTGGGGGCGCGGAGAGCCGGCTTCTGGGGGAAGGGACGGCCCCCACCGCAAGGAGGAGCCAGGCCCCAGTGGCGAGAGGGCTGAGGCGGGGCCCCGGCCGCTCCCGCGTGGCCGGACAGGGGGCCTGAGACCGCAGTCTCCCGTGATTGGGTACCGCGCCCAGAGGGCACGTCCCCTCGGCCCGCACGCAAGGCCGGCTGAGGTGCAGGTGGGGCATCCAGGTGCCCGCCGGGCCCCCTGAGCAGCCCCTGCTCCAGTCCTCACCACCGGCCCTCCCAGGGAGGCGCCGGCACGGGGGCCAGAGCTCAGGACTCAGCGCAGAGAACGAGCACCCCTGGCCGAGCTCACGCCTCCCAGACGGCAGCCAGCCAGCCTGTCCCACGGCCGGCCCCCCGACCCCTACCCTGTCTCACCACTGACCTGGGACGCTTACAGTTTGTTTTGTGTCCCTAAGTGTTAAGGGCTCTTTTTAAAAAGTGCCAAAACCTGCGAGGTACTCTGGGTTACAGAATAGGTGGTGATACGATTGTAACTTACCTGCTTCAAGCTGATTGTAAGTTAGAACCGTGCTCACACGCGGGAATCATGTGTGCACCCGCCTGGCCAGTAAGTACCAAAGAGCCATGAGACACCCCTAGGCACGTCTCCCTCCAGACCCTCTGTCTCCCGTCCGCCCTCAGATTTGTCTTGAAAGCGCAGAAGTTGCGGCCCCGGGCGCAGGCCTGCCCCGTGAAGCCCGAGCCCCCCAAGCAGCCTGGCCCCGTGCGGTGGGTCGGGGTGAGACTCTGGCACGGCTCCCGGCGGTGTTTACATTTCTCACAGATAGCGGGGCGCTCTGCACGCCAGAGCCCGCTCAGGCCCCGCTGCCTCCGGGCCGTAAGTTTCCCTGGAGGTCACCCGGCCGAGGAGCTGGAGCCCTGGACACTCTGTCCGTGAGGCCGTTCACCGCGCCCGCCACCCCTCCCCATGCCCCAAGGCTCCGTTTCCCAGAGTTCCCTGAAAGCCTCCCTCCCCACGGGGCTTGCGTTTGGTCAGGCACAGCGGTCACCGGTGGGCACAGACCCCAGACCCTCAGGGAAGGCAGGCCCCACGTCAGAGCCAGCGCACACGGCACCCGCCCGGCCCGGACGTCCGGCCCCGGCTTCAGCGTCGCTGCCGCTGGCCAGCACGATGGATGTCGTCCACACTCAGGATGTACGACACACCAGAACCTCCGACCACACCACGGCGTCCAAGGTCATTGGAGCACCCAGGACCGCGGGGTCTCACACACGTGCACCAGAACCACGCAGAAGGCCTCAGAAAACACAGACACAGGACCCCACCCCAGACCTTCGGAGTCAGCAGGCCGGTGGGGAGACCCGAGCACTGTCATTTTTCTCCAGTTCGCTGCTAGTCCAGGGACCAGGCCCTGCGAAGCCCCGCCTCCCTCACAGGGTCGCTGCAAGGCGTTGAGTTAATGCAGCGCCGACAGACCAGACGACAGACGACAGACGGGGACGCTCACACATCACGCGGTGGGTGCCGTGTGAATTCTCACTTCCCGCCTTCTCTCCTGGGTTGCCCCACAGGCCTGCACACTCCTACCCTGGCACAGGCCAGCAGATCTATCCCGGCTCCCTGCCGGGAGGAGGGGAAGACCTGACGGTCGGCGTCCCAGGAGCAGGGAGGAGGGGCCTCGGAACCGCAGCATCAGGCCCATCGACACAGGCCCGGTGAGGGGAGGCCGGGAAGCAGCCTGAACGTGGGCAGCAGGGCAGCTGTCAAAGCTGCTCACCCCACACGGGGGACGGGCCAGGGTCCTCAGTCTTTTCGTGGTCCCTCCAAGCCGCCCCTGCGCACCTCGCCCTGGGTAAACAAAAGCCAAAGGGCCGAACTCCACGACCCACCAGGAAGGAAGCCTTCTTACCTACAGCCCGTCAGGAACTGCCAAGTCACGGCCACCTCTGTTCATGACCGTCATATGTGTCTGCCTCGGCCCCTGCGCACCGGTCAGTGCCTTCTGGGCAGGGGCCGCACCTTACTGCGTCTTTCCGTGCCCTGGGCCTCCCAGAGGGCCTGGCGTGCCACCGGCCTCACAAGCAGGCCTCCGCCCGACCCAACAGCCTCCTCTTGGTTAGGTCCTCTTACGCATCGATCGGGGGCTGAATGCGTTGTGAAGGCAATGACCCTAATTACAGCAAAGGCAGCGATGTGTGCCAAGCGCTACACACAGACCAGTAAACATCTGGAACTAAGAGAGGTGCGTTTCAGCTCAAAGCCTTTCTCAAAACTAACAGCTTTCCCCAAATACCCCATCACCGCCACACACAGCAATCTCGTCTCTGGGCCTCCGCTGAG
>NW_027551571.1:952683-977520 GCF_008692635.1 Crocuta crocuta | reverse complement strand
CCCCCCCCGCGGCCCCCAGCAGGGGACCTCCTGCCACCTCACAGAGCACGTCACTCAAAAGCAGCCGGGGATTTTGAGACGGATCCTTACGCGACCCCATCACGTCCCCAAGAGGCACCAAGCCCAGGGAGGATAAAGGGCTTTAGGAAAGCCGCACGGTGTGAAATGGGAAAAGCAGCCGACTGAGAGAAAAAAAAAAAGAATAAAATGTAGACCCTCCTCCTTGGTTCTGCTCACGGATTTAAGGGCTGTAGACTTGACTCCTTGCCGCCTGGCTTCCCTGTACCTTCAAGATAATAAACCCTTCTTGTTCAGGAGACTGATTTCATGGATTCTCACTCTTCCTTTCGAAAGTCATGTAACTGATTTGTTTTCAAGGACAGGACAGCTCGTGTATTCTCTCAGCAAATGTTAGGACCTGAGCAAGTGCCACTCTCCAAAGGACACACACCTGGGCGGGCGCGGACAGGCACTGTGTGCTGACGGCGACCCTTACCATCGGAGGGACCAGGAGACTCGCTGGCCGGCCCGTCCTCCCGTCTACACAAGAGAACTCAAGTCGGAGAAGCGAGCCAGCTCACGGGAGGCCCCAGCTTCGCCCGTCCGTCCCTAAGGGACCTGGGTGCGGCTGGATAAACCACGCGCAGCGGTCAGCACTGCATTCAGGCCTCACTGGGCCGTGTCCGCAGTCCAGGCTTGCAATGTGCCAAACAGGAGCGGTCATGAATAAGATCAGCGGAGTGACATCGTCCGTAGGCCGTGGCGGGCTCAGCCAGGTAATGACTACAGACTGAGCAGCGCTTTGCCCCATTTCAGGGAGGTGGGAAGGCTGTCTCAGGAGCAGACTGTAACGCGCTAGACGGAATGGAAGCCTCATTTAAATACATCGCCACAGAGCATGAACTTGATTCTATCTGTATAGAGTTCTAAGTAAAATGTAAACTTCCTCAGAACCTCTCACCACTGTGGCTGCCGTACTGATTATAGTGAGAACATTCCAACTGAGCCGAAGGCACCAACTGCTTCTGCAGGGGTCAGAGCAATCTTTGTAACCAGAACCATCCCTGATAACTGAAGCGTCGCTATTTTCATTAGACGTGGTTTTAATTTTCATTAGACGTGGTTTTATTGCACTGTCGTAAATTTTTAGAAATATCAAGTGTAGTGTTAGGGATCTAAAACCATGCGTCTCAGTGCCTCAGGAAGTTCAAAATGTTCTATGACTCAGGAACTTTGCAAATTGTACACCTTTATCAGCTCTTTCACCACATCGTAGGAACCAGGGGCTAAGACTGCACTAATACATAGCTTGAAGGGAAAGGGAAGATTTAAAAAGCTACTTTCTGTAGCAAATGATACACACCCATTCTTACAGGCTTAAGATCTAATCTTTCAAGAATATTCTGTACAGTTGACCCTTGAACAGTGTGGTCTGAGCTGTGTGGGTCTACTTATAGGTGGATTTTTAAATGCGATGTAACACTGTAAGTGTATTTTCCCTTAACATTTTTATCCCGCTGACTTTATAAGAAAAAATATATACATGTATGACATACAAAACATGTTAATCAACTATTTCTGCTACAGTAAGGCTTCTAGTCAATAGGAGGTGAATATTTATTGAGTTTCGGGAGGAAGGAGTGGATTTTCAACTACATAGGTAGGGGTCAGTGCCCCTTACCCCTGTGTTGTTCAAACCAATTGTATTACTTTCCTTTCAATAGAAAGTTCGCTAAGGAAAATTGTGGTGAGTGTTTAGCACACTACCCCCCAAACTGTTGTGCAGCCCAAGTAGAATTTCTAAGCATGTTATCTCCAATATGCATGTAGTCATTGACATGATACAGAATGCACAATAGTACTAGCAGAGCAAGTTAGGTTGTTTTAAAAACAGAAATTTTAATGTTTATTCTTGAGAGACAGAGTGTGAGCAGGAGAGGAGCAGAGAGAGAGGGAGACACAGAATCTGATGCTTAACCAACTGAGTCCCCCAGGAGCCCCGAAAAACAGAAATTTTTTTAAAAATTTAATGTTTTATTTATTTCTGAAAGAGAGAGGGACAGCATGAGCAGGGGAGGAGCAGAGAGAGAGGGAGACACAGAATCTGAAGCAGCTCCGGGCTCTGAGCTGTCAGCACAGAGCCCGATGCGGGGCTTGAACTCAAGAACCACGAGACCATGACCTGAGGTGAAGTCGAACGCTTAACTGACTAAGCTCCCCAGGAGCTCCTTTGCTGGAGTATTTTGAATCAGCTTTTAGACATTGTGTTACAGGAGTCTTTTAGCTGGGATAATTATTAAAATCCAGTATCCGAATAAGCTAAGAACCAATTTTAAAGTTGCTGTATCACAAAACATTAAACCAAGTTTTAAAAAATTAAGTCAATCATATGGTTTTCACTAAAATTAGTATTTATTTTGCTCCATTTAAAATTTCTGTTTCTAGGTGCCTTAGTCGGTTGAGCGTCTGACTTCGGCTCAGGTCATGATCTCGTGGTTTGTGGTTTCAAGCCCTGCGTCAGGGTCTGTGCTGACAGCTCAGAGCCTGGAGCCTGCTTCAGATTCTGTGTCTCCCTCTCTCTCGCACCCTGTCTCTTTCTGTCTCTCTTTCTCAAAAATAAACATTAAAAAATAAAAATTAAAAAAAAAAAATTCCCCAGCAAAAAGGGGGTAGGTGGAAGCAGGTTAAAGAAGATCAATGAAACACCCAGCTGCTGAGGGCGGGTGATGGCCGCACAGCTCACAAGTCCATATTCCGTTACTCTGTTGTATGTGGATAAAGGCTTTTCCAGGGAAACACGCAAACAGAAGCATATCACTGACTGCTTCCTCATCAGTTGGGCAAGTGCATTGGCCAACACCAAAATTTTCCACCTTTCCTGGTACTCTGGTGATGTGTTCTTGTAAAGCAATAGAAATTACTGCAGATTTGTTTCTAACAAGTGAACTCTAAGTCAACTGAGTCTTTGTAGGTTTCTAAAAGGCTTAGAATATTCTTTTCCAAGTTTTTACCATACGCAGATTTTACAGCTGACAACGGTACCTAAAATGAAAGCACTTCCCAGTGGCCACCTTAAAATATGCATGCTAAAATAGCACACACTAGCTTCTCACAAAATGCTAAAATGTATTTTCTTGGAGCATGGGTATCATTTTAATGTCTACCAGGAGTACTCTGGACAGCCACTTGGCATCATAGAAAAGCCAACAGATTCAGAACTGTTTAAAAGAAAAATTTCTGGAAGCTTTCTGGAAAGCTTACCAGTCTTGTTTCCCATGGAGACTGAATACAGCAAGCTTCATGACCACTGATTCAAAGACTCAACCACTTAATGTGACCCAGAAAGCCCCCATTACTAGGAAGCCTAACTGCACTATTGTAACTCAGGGGCCGTGGCAGAGGACCCCAAAGGCCTAACACGTGCAGTTTAATGAAGCAGATGCTTAAAATCCTGGGCACTGGTCACTTCTTTAAAAAAAAAACAACTGGGGCACCTGGGTGGCTCAGTTGATTAAGTGTCCAACCTCAGCTCAGGTTATGATCTCACACTTCGTGGGTTTGAGCCACACATGAGGGCTGTGCTGACAGCTCAGAGCCTGGAGCCTGTCTTTGGATTCTGTCTCTCCCTCTCTGACCCTCCCCTGCTCACGCTGTCTCTACCTCTCTCAAAAATAAATAAAACATGAAAAAAAAAAATCACTGTCTTTAGACAGGTGCTGTTAAAGTAGTAAAATCCTATTTTACAGATAAGAAAACAGGCTGAGTGGGGACACCCAAGAATACGTTCTTACAGTTTATAAAAGTAAAACCATGTTATCTACCTACAGCCCATCACAAGTTTCTGGGTTTATGGCCACAAAAACTGAATTTTCCTTCATCTTCATCTGGTATTTTCTTTTATATTTTTTAATGTTTATATTTTGAGAGACAGAATGTGAGCAGGGGAGGGACAGAGAGAGACAGAGAGAGGGAGACACAGACTCCAAAGGGGGCCATCAGCACAGAGCCCAAGTCAGGGCTCAAACTCATGAACTATGGGATCATGACCTGAGCCAACGTCGGAAGCTTAACCAACTGAGCCACCCAGGTGCCCCTCATCTGGCGTTTTCTGAAGACCAAGTATATGCTAAACGCTGTTGAAGAGGACAGTTAGGCAAGAACAGGCCTACTCCAACAGCACGAAGAATGCAGAGCCCAGGAAACAGAGATGGCTTCGTGCCAGGGAAGGGTGAGGCGGGCCTGCAGTCATCCAGGGCCTGAGATCAAACCTTATCCCAAACTGGGAGCAGCTGAGCTGACCATGGTGGGGGCAGCAGGAAGGAGGAAAGGGCAAAGGGGTCCTGGGAGAAAAGCCAAGTTCACGGTGACTGCGCCCCGCCCTTAGGGAAGCCTTCCTCGCTCAGCCATCAACCCCAGCTTGAGTAACCCAACTGGGGCAGCACCGAGGCCAGCACAAGGGTGTCCGCACCCCACCCCGTCTACAACAGCCCCTCTGGGACTGCCTCCCCCTCACAGGCCTGACCCCCATCCTGCAGTGGGAAACTACCACCGGTTCCCCTCACAGGCTTCCTAGGATTCAATCTCCCTGCAGGGCTGATCGGTGTAAAACAGGTCACCTGGGGCTGTCTTCCAGGTTTCTTCCTCCTAAACAGGCTGGCTCTGCAAGGCAGTTTTAAGGCTTAGCAACCCAGGTGTCACAAAACCGGGAATCTACCCCTCCCCCAGTCACCCGGGAGAGGGCTGGGACAGCCGGGCCGCTGCTGCTCTGCCCCCACCCCCAAACTTCTCATCACAGACACTGGACTGATGCACAGAAGCCCGGCTGTGAATGTGGGCGACAATTCTGATTCTGCAGGAAGGGGAGAAGGGGCTGCTTAACGGGCCGTTTCACTTCTTACGGGATCGCACGTTCACAACCGTGCATACACTTACGGCTCCTGAACCGTATGCTGAAAAAGGATAAAGCAATAAACTTGTGTTTGTGGTTTTCTTTAAATGGTTATTTTTGAGAGAGTGAGAGAGAGCGAATCCCAAGTAGACTCCACACTGTCCGCGCGGAGCCCAATGTGGGGCTTGATCCCACAGCCGCGAGATCAGGACCTGAGCGGAAACCAAGAGGCAGACACCTCACCGACTGACCCCCAGGTTCCTCTAAGTTCAGCTTCGAGGTGGCCTTCCCTCCCGGGAGACACGAGCGCGGTGCAGGGGGGGAGGCGGGCTGCTCCTGTTATCCACACCGGCACCTGTTTTCTTCAGGCTGGGCCTGCCCGAGCGCCCACACTTGGCCCTTTGGGGCGATTTCATGCGGCCACGCCTCCTCCGACACCACGGGTACACCCCTCACATGCACCCATTTCCTGGTACAGCCTGCAGACACCCTCTCTGCTCAGAATCTTCCAGCCTCTGCCATTTTGAAAAACACACCTAGGGCAGAATCCCGTGAATGTTTGTTTTATTTAATCATTTTTGTCTACAATTGAAACTCTGGGAACTCAAAGTTAACGTCCTTGCCCGTGAGCTTCTTATAGACGCCAGAGAAGGTTTCAACCTGCAAGGAAAGAAAATCAATCACAAAACTTAACTACGCGTTCATCCTAAAGCCTAACGATTCGTGAACAGTGCCCTGCGCGGCTTCCCCACTCAGCACCCGGGCACAGAGGGGACGAGGGACACACACAGAGCACGCCCGCCCCCAACACTGGGGACCAGCTTGTCTCTGATGCTGAGGGACAGGGCTCTACAGTCCGTGACGGCGCCCGGGGACCGTTCGTATCACGGACACTGTCCCAGGAACGAAGGAAGGGACAGTCCCCCCGACACCAGCCCCGTCTCTGTCCCGGAAGGACACAGGGTCTAAGGGGAATTACTCTACTTCCTAGCAAAGTACGAGGCAGAGCATTTTGATGTTCAACCCCACCCCAACCCCCGTGAGAGCCCACACCGAGTCCTAGGGGACGCGCTGAGGTTCAGANGCACGCAGTCGCCCCGCCACCTTGTGCTCCACGTTGTTCTGCTGCGCTTTATCCAGGTGAACCTTTATGAGCCGGCTGCCGTCCAGCTTCACCCGGATCCTCTTGCCCACAATCTCGCTGGGGAAAACCAAGTCCTCCAGGATCGCGTCGTGCACGGCGGTCAGGGTGCGGCTGAGGGGATATGGGGACACACGTGAGCACCCCAGGAAGGCCTGCCCCCCCAGTGAGCTTCCCATGTCAAGAACATAAAAAGTAAATCCCAGGTTCCCCAAACCAAATTACCCCTGGTTTTCAAACAGGCACTTACATCGACTCTACCACCAGAGCCGGTGCCAAACTGGACCCGGAAACACACCGTCTGGAGTGACCTCAGATCTCAGGTGAATTGAACGGGACCTTATAAAGCACCCACACCGCGCCAGGGGACCGTCTCCAGGGAACGGGAGAGCAGGGACGACTCTCACTTGTACACACAGCTTCAGGGGTACTTTCAGTGGGGATTTCGACCAAGCACCTCAATAATGTCTTCACCACTCGCTCGTCTCCAAAACCATCCTTCTCTGAAGTTGTCAAATCATCTAACAACTCCTGTGACCATGGAACTTCCCAACACTAGAGCCTTCCAGAGATCGCCATGGCCTCCAAAGCCCCACCTCGGTCCTGGGATGGGGCACCTGGTCCCCAGCCCTGAGCCTTCCTCTCCTCCCGCCACACAGGCTGCCGCGGTCATCTGACTCCCCTCCCTGACATCACGTCACTTTCACGACCTATGTGGCTGCCTGACAATGAGGTTCCACTAATTCTGAACCCCGAGGGCTGACCAGATGCCGGGGACGAGAGAAGAGGCGGCTCTCAGGTGCCGTGTTTTGAGGCACCTTGAGTCACGAAGCTCACAGAGGTCCTCTCCCCACAGCGTGCCCTGAGACCCTTTCCCACGCGTCTGCTTCTGGGCCGGCAGCTCCTATGCACACCGTCCAGGGGCCGCCGAATGCCTGCCAAGGGCTTACTGCTCCATGGCTGCAGAGGGCACGCTCAGGGGCAAGCCACTCCCAAATCCTCCGTCACCTCTCAGACAACGACAGGGGTGCGCCACTGGATCAAGCCCGTGCCCACAGTACGAGGAGGCACACACACACGCACGTGGTCAACCGTCTCCTCTAAAACGTGAACAGGGATGGAACCCCAGCGGCGCACATCTTCCCCGAATCCAACGCTATTAAAAGGGGGTGCAGGGCGTCTGGGGGGGCTGTCGGTTAAGCGTCTGACTTCGGCTCAGGTCATGACCTCACGGTTCGTGGGTGAGGCGGGCTCTGTGCTGACAGCCCAGAGCCTGGAGCTGCTTCAGATTCTGTGTCTCCCTCCCTCTGTCCCTCCCCCCTCACACTGTCTCTGTCTCAAAAACACTAAAAAAAAATATTTTTAATAAATAAATAAAAATAAAAAATAAAACGGGGCACGACCATCCCAACCCCACGAACCGTCCTGCCTCAGAGAAGAAGCAATGGAAACGAGAACAAAAAGCAGTCAGTCTCAGGACTCAGTCCGCGTCGGAGCAGGCGGCTAAGTGCTGACAAGGGAGATGTGAGGGCAGGAAGCCGGGCCGGGAGGCGGCCAGGCCAGGAGCGCAGGTCACCAGGAACACGAGGTCGCCGTCCCCTGACCCAAGGGGGAAAACCCACGTGTGGGAGGGGGGACAGCGAGAGCTGGGGCGGGGGCTCAGTCCTGCAGAGTGAGGGGGTCGTCCTCACACTCAGCACCGACTCGGGCTCTAGCAGCCCACACGCTCTCAGGCGCCCCGTGGGTTTGACCTTGGGCTCACAAACCATCCGAACACCAAAATTCCCTGCACTCTTATGTTACTCGACTGCCCAGGACCAGGCTCAAAGTACTGAGGCAGATGATTAAGTTCCAGGTGTGGCCCCTGCCCTCCCCTCCCCCACCCCTCCTCCCCCACAGGAGCATCTGCGGGGCCCGTCACTGTTCAGCGGCTTTACAGACAAGGCGAAGCCAGGACACCCCAGCACTGCCAGCCTTGGGCCAGTCGTCCCGTCCCTTAGGACTAAGGGCACAAGGCACAGGGCAGACTGCGTGAGGGTGCTGCCCGGCTGGACAGGTGCCTAACAGTTTTCCTGATCCGGCCCCCCGGGCAGGGCCCGCAGGGTCCCAGTCACCCAGCTCTGGGAGAGCAGAGCTCAGCAACACGCCAGGAGGCCCAGATCAAGGGGCCAACAGCGGCTCAACACCTGAGTTTATGCCAGAAAACCTCCAGGTCAATCAAGTTTAAAGAACGCTGTCTGTCAGCATCTACAACCGCAGCCACATTTCTAACCTGCGCCGTCAGCAACCAAAAAAACGTGCGTTTCTTAGCCTTAACTCACCGCAGAAATAAACAATAAAGGGGCGCCTGGGTGGCTCAGTCGGTTAAGCATCCGACTTCAGGTCATGATCTCACAGTTTGTGGGTTCGAGCCCCACATCAGGCTCTGTGCTGATGGCTCAGCCTGTTTCAGATTCTGTGTCTCCCTCTCTCTCTGCCCCTTCCCCACTCATTCTCTGTCTCTCAAAAACTGAATAAATGCTAAAAAAAATTAAAAAAAAACAAAACAATAAAGACCCACCCCAATGCACACACCTCCACAGCTGTACACGGGACCCCCTCGCTGTCCCTGTCCTTTACCCATAGAACTGGAGAAAACCCTCTTTTCTGAGAGCAACGACCTATTCGTTCTACAACTCTTACCCTAGAATTAATTTTAAAGCATTTATACATAATTATTAAGAAAACCAAGTTACTCAGGGGCGCCTGGGTGGCTTAGTCGGTTGAGCGTCCGACTTTCGCTTAGGTCATGATCTCGCGGTTCGTGGGTTCGAGCCCCGCGTCGGGCTCTGTGCTGACTGCCAGCTCAGAGCCTGGAGCCTGTTTCAGTCTGTGACTCCCTCTCTCTCTGACCCTCCCCTGCTCACGCTGTCTCTCTCTCTCTCCTAGAAATAAAACATTAAAAAAAAGTTAAAAAAAAAAAAAGTTACTCAGTAAAAATTCCCAACGGTCGGTTATACTTCAATTAAAAAAAAAGTTCTCACGTGAACAGCTTTCCTAAACTACCAATATTAGATTTTAGAACCTACATGAGCACTGGATGTTTTACAAAGGGGATGAAATCACTGGAATCTACTCCTGAAATCGTTACTGTGCTATGTGCTAACTTGGATGTAAGTTAAAAAATAAACGAGTAACTAAGAAAAATAAAAAGAGAAAACCCCACCACGACTCTTAGTACAAACCGAGCAGATCAGTTGTCGGGAAGTGGTTTACAACACACTTTTTTGGTGCTGATAAAATACTCACCTCCTGGGACGCTTTTGCTTATTTTTTGTACGGCTTTTCCGAGTTGGCTTAGGCAGAATTCTCCTCTGTGAAGATTACCATGGAAAAAAGAAGAATCTCAGGTTAGCAGAAAAGCTAGGAACTGTCAAGGTGCTTTAAAAGCGAAAGGACAGTAACAACAAGTTCAAGGTTTGCGGAAGTCACTGCACCTGGGGCCAAACGAGCTACTGAGAATTCCTGACAAGAATTTTCCCGTTTTCTTGGTAATTCATTCAGAAGCCAGAAAACATACTCAAACGTTGCCAGGGGAAAAAAAACCCAAAACAACCAACCACCCTCGCTCCTGATCTGATCCCCCAAACACTGCACACCTTCGGTGGGCACGAACACGCCTGCTGCGCCACAGCGCGAGGTGATTCGCACTATGGGACTTCACCCCATACACCCGTCTGCCCCTGCCCCAAGGCCAGATCTGAACTTAAAAAGAAGAAACAAACAGAAAAACCCATCACGACCTTTCCTGACTACGGCCCCTTGCCACGAACTATTCCTGAGCCCCTGCTTCCCTCCCAAAGCCTACAGGCGCCCGGCTTCCACAGCACGGGCCTCAAGCGGGTAACTCCGCCCTGCAGACAAACCAGGGCTCAGACCCACCACACACCCGTGACTGCCCTGCAAACAACCGGTCACAACAGTTATGCCGCTGTGACCCTGTAAACGAGGAGAGCCATTTTCACGGGAACAGCAGAAATGCCCTTTAGCTTTTCAACCTGCTGCGAGCACAGAGTGAAACACCAGCGACTTTAACAACATTCTCAGAAGGAAACGTTCAACAGGACAACACACACCTGAGCAATAAACACAACGTGCTTCCCGCTGAATTTCTTCTCCAGCTCGCGGACGAGCCGGACTTGGATTTTCTGGAAAGACTTCAGTTGAGGAACGGGAACAAAGATGATAATAGCTTTCCGGCCACCACCAACTTCGATTTCCTAAAGGAAGAAAACAAAACGACCACTTTTTATCTCAGGTTCTCACCGGCCCCCTTCCCAATCCAGCACAGCACGATGCGCCAGGACCCCCGAACACTCCCAGCTCCCGTAGACTCCTCTTCCCGCCCTTTCCCACTGCCACGGCCCAGCCCTGCGTCTCCCATCCCTGCAAATCGGACACAGAGGCCTGGACAACGCTGTGCTCCAGGGCGTAAACGTGTGCCACCGAAACTGAGGCCACTTGTCCCACGGGCAACCTCTAACCCCGTCCACACGCGCCGCAGCGTCTAAACCAAAGACGGGAATTTGATAAAGTGGGTTCCCGCTCCAGGAGTCAAGACCCGCACCCTGTAAAGTGCACCAGCGAACGCCGCAGCGGAGGAGCAGCCACGGGGACGAGTGTGAGGTGGGACGCGCCGGGCGGAAGCCCCCCTTTACCTTGGCCGCCGTGATGTTGAGCTCCCTGAGCTGGGCTTTGAGGTCCGAGTTCATCTCCAGCTCCAGGAGAGCCTGCAGAGAAACAAGAGCCCGAGCGGACCCTCAGCGCGGCGGCCCGCAACCCACCCCCGCCCACGTGCGGACGCTCGGGACCGCCCACCGGACGCGTCCCCATGTCCACCCCGGGTGACACGCGCCGTGGGGGGAATCGTGCCGAGGAGGATGAGGGACACTTGTTGGGAGGGGGGCACCCGCCGGGGAAGGGGGACACCCACCGGAGAGGAGAACGCGCGGGGGGGGTACACCCACCGGAAAGGAGAACACGCGCGCGGAGGGGGATGACACGCACCGGGGGGGCCCGACCTGCCTCCCCGCTCACCTGGGAAATGCCCGACTCGAACTCGTCCGGCTTCTCGCCATTGGGCTTCACGATCTTCGCGCTCGAACTGAACATGGCCTTCTCCTGTAAGTACAGGGCACCCTAGCTCAGGAGTCCGCCGGTCCCGGCCCCGCTCCACCCCGCAGAAGCCATCGGGGGGCACAGCCCGGGTAATCGGCCGTATCCCCGCCCGGTGAGCAGGGCCCGCGGATCCAGGGAGGGCTCCGACACGTGTATTCCTCAGAGTCGGCGGAAAAGCCCGGCGGAGAGAAGGCCGCCAACATACCTTGGTGAGAGCGCCGGTCTAGGAAGAGGCCTAAGTCTCGCGAGAGCTCCTCAAATCCCGGCGGCGGAGGGGAAGAGGCGGGAACTGTGCGCGAGAGAAACCGGAAGAACCACTGAGAAAAGGTCGAAGCCCAGAGAGTCCCAGGAAGAGGCTCGGGGGCGGCCGCGACCGCGGTATCGCTCCTCCGGCCGCGCCGTTTCCTTTTCCTGGCTGTTCTCCGAGGCGTCTCTGGAAGCTGCGGAAGTTCCCGGCGGGGGCCGGGGTCTGGGCGGGAGACGGGGGCCCGAGAAAAGCAACTCTACCCCGAAGAGAGGATGTTCAGAAAACCCTCATTTAACCGGAGGACACTCACTTCCTCCCCGAGGCCATGAAAAGGAGCCGGAGGCTTGGGTTCCTGTTCAGCGCGGAGAGAACCCGATGAGATGTTCGTCGGAGCTCATTGGAAACGAAGTGCTTTACGAGTAAACGTGGTTTTCCGGCCGTACACACTTAGCCCTCGCGCCTGCTGTTGGTGCGGCGGGCAGGTGGGGACGTCCGCAGGCGCCTGTCGTGCGGGCCCGGAGCGCGGGAGCGCGATCGGGGGGTGGGGGGTGGGGAGACGGCCCAGGAGGGGGCGCCCCACGCGAGCGGGGCCGGAGAGCCGGAGTCGGCCGGGCCTGACCTCGAAGCCAGCACAGAACGAGTTTGATGAAAAATTGGGGGAGGGGGGAGCCACATAAACCCTGGGTTCAACAAAGAAGCATTTAGTAGAAAAGTGCCTGCCGGTGGGCCATGCTGTCGCTACACACTCACGTGTACGGTGGGACCCCTAACCTGGAGAGGAACGAAACACGTAATTCACAAATAACTTGTAACGTCTGCAGCCTGTGCCGGTGCCGCACTAGGTGCTAGTGATTAAGTAGAACCCGCTGACTCCTTGCCCTCAGCAAGATTACCTTTTAGTGAGGAAGCCCGCACAGTCCTGGCAAGACCAAGCGTGTGATGACAAGTGATAGTAACGCACAGTAAGATGAGTAAAAGGGACAAGGAGGATTCGTGCTCTAAGAAGTCAGGGAAGTTTTTGGAAAAGATGTGGGAGAAGTAGGAGCTATGCACCAGGGAGAATATTCCAGGCAGAGAACAACTTGTGCTAAATTAAATTGGCCGTGGTCACATGATTTAATCTACTTGAGCTTCACTTTCCTTGTCTGTCATATTTAAAGGTTACTGTCGGGGCGCCTGGGTGGCCCAGTCGGTTAAGCGTCCGACTTCGGCTCAGGTCATGATTTCGAGGTTCGTGGGTTGGAGCCCCGCATCAGGCTCTGTGCTGACAGCCAGCTTGGAGCCTGGAGCCCCCTTCAGATTCTGTGTCTCCCTCTCTCTGACCCACCCCTACTCAACATGTCTCTCTCTCTCTCTCTCTCTCTCTCTCTCTCTCGCTCGCTCGCTCAGAAATAAATAAGACGTTAAAATTTTTAAAAAAATAAAAATAAAGGTTACTGTCCACTATGGGTCAAGCACTGTAAAAAATGCTGAGAACCTTATACCAGGTGGTCTCTAAGATTTTCAACCACCTTTACGAAGCTAAAGTTGTGTTCATCTTAGAGCTTTAAAGCTAGGTATGTTTTTCTAATAATGCTTAAAAAAAAAAAGGCCACTATCTTCTTGGAAAATTAAGAGTTCGCTTGTTCAAGAAAGAAAGAAAAAGTTTGGCTGCACCTCTAATCTCATCTGGGCAGTAGTTCTGAACACTCTTAGGAACTATTTCTATTTCCTTACTCTGCATGCCTTTCTTTTTTTTTTAATTTTTTAATGTTTTATTTATTTTTGAGAGAGAGAAAGACAGCATGAGCAGGGGAGGGTCAGAGAGAGGGGGAGATACAGAATCTGAAACAGGCCCCAGGCTCTGAGCGGTCAGAGCCAGACGCGGGACTTGAACCCACGAACCGTGAGATCATGACCANAGTGTCTGGTTCTTGATTTTGGCTCAGGTCATGATCTCACAGTTCATGGGATCAAGCCCTCTTCCTCTCTCTCTCTTTCCCCTCCCCCGCCCATAGTCTCTCTCTCTCTCTCTCTCTCTCTCTCTCTCCCTCTCTCAAATATCCATTTTAAAATGATAATAATAAAACATTAGACCCCTTTTAGAAGAGTTTCCATGCCCCATCACCTCCATTATTCTTTGAGCACCTGCTTTCTGGCATAAGGAGCTGCTCCACGCTCACACTGTTCTGTCTCACACATGGGGTTCACCTTTTCTCCAAACAGCCTTGGTTCCTTTTATTGCAGAACCTTGACATGAGGGTGCATCACAGGGCTCCTCCTGAGGCCGCCTGGATCTTCCTAACTAGCACGATGATCTCTAGTAGGTGCTCTTAAGGTCATATGATGACTAGTCCTCCTTGCGTATCTATAAGTCTTTTAGGAGAAGAACAAGAAGCCCCACACATCACAGGGCAGGCATTAGACCTGTCATAGCCCTCAAGCACTGGAAGCTAACGGTAGACACCACTAAATCTACAGAGTCAGGAAATGTTACCCCTGCACCCACACACTCATCAGAGACCCTTGTCCCTTTAACCCTCCGGGCTAGGCAGAAACCACAGAGCTGGCTTTTGGACCAGAGCCCACCTTCTCCGTGGGCGGCTGGCCTCCTGCATGAAGCTCACGTTCCTTTCAGGTAACACCAAGTCTTGAGTACTGGCATTTGGAGATAGGCAGCTGGGCATGAGATTTGGTGACAAACCCTGTCAGTGGACGGAAGTAGAAAAGATGCACATCATAAATCACTTTTTCATGTACAGATACAAGTTCATAGTGCTATTCCCAGTCTGGTTCTAATAGGGCAGCATCCCTTCTGAAACCCTTGCTTCTATAACTAGATCTCCATTTGCAACTACGTGGGTGGAACTAGAGAGTATCAGGCTAAGCGAAGTTAGTCAGAGAAAGACAAATCTATGACTTCACTCATACGGGGACTTTAAGATACGAAACAGATGAACACAAGGGAAGGAAAGCAAAAATAATATAAAAACAGGGAGGGGGACAAAAACAGAGACTCTTAAGTAGGAGAACAGACAGGGTTGCTGGAGGGGCTGTGGGGGGGGGGCTAAATGGGGGAGGGGCATTAAGGAATCTACTCCTGAAATCACTGTTGCACCATATGCTAACTAACTTGAATGTAAAGAAAAAAATATAATTAGATCTCCTTTTCTAATAAGCATCGGATTCCTAAGCACATAAACACGATTACTTACTTGCTTTATCTGGCAATATGGGAAACAAATTCAAAAAAAATAGTTCAATATGGATATAAAACCTACAGTTAATACATTCACAATTTTTCTAGTAGGATTTGCAGTTAGTTTGCTTCATTCCATAGTTTACTCATGTCCCACTCTGGCATCTATTGAAATTTCTCCAATGGACACTTTGGGTCAGTTGTTCGAGCTTATTTTCATATTGCGGGTTTTGACATGCTCACAGCTGATGATTCTGAATACACAAAACAAGGTGGCTTCTCCCTCTCTGACCCTCCCCTGCTCTCTCTCTCTCTCTCAGAAATAAATAAAACATTAAAAAAATTTCAAACCAAGGTGGCTTTCAGCAATTAGGAGAAAGATGGTCAACTTTACATCGAGATGATTGAAAGAACTTCAACTCACTCTCCAAAATTCTCTAACTTTTTAAATGTTTTATTCATTTTTGAGAGAGAGAGAGAGCACACATGAGCAGGAGACGGGCAGAGAGAGGGAGACACAGAATCCAAAGCAGGTTCCAGTCTCTGAGCTGTCAGCACAGAGCCTGACGCAGGGCTCTAACCCATGAGCTGTGAGATCATCTCCTGAGCCGAGTTGGACGCTTAACTGATTGAGCCACCCAAATGCTCCAGTCTCAACATTTAAGTGGATTCATTTAGCTGACTTCTGAGTCATCCACCCACAATGACACGCAGCAATACCAAATTCATAGAAATGGATGCCTGGGTGGCTTAGTCGGTTAAGCATCCAACTCTTAGTTTCGGCTCAGGTCATGATCCCACAGCTTGTGAGATGGAGCTCTGTGTTGGGCTCTGCGCTGACAGCATAGAGCCGGCTTGCGATTCTCTCTGCCCCTCCCCCACTCATGTTCACCCTCTCACACTCTCAAAATAAATACTTAAAAAAAAACAACAAAATGCATAGAAATAACTGCTAGCTGAACTGTTAACTGCCCCTTATTTTTAAATTTCAATACCAGAACTCAAGTATTTCACATATTCAGAAAAAAGTTTTAGATGCCTAATTCTTATCTTGATCATTCACACTTTATAACTTTTGAAGCTGTAAGTTCTTTTTCATTTTATAATATATAATACTCGCTTCTGAGCTGGCATGTTGTTGTACCAAAGTCTGCAGTGTGCAGTCCGCAGAGGCCTCTCCTGAGGCCCTGGTGCTCTGCGCCGATGCCACAGCCGGCGAGCCCCACGAACACGCCTATGATTGAGCAGCGTGGCTTGTTACACGTTGCTGCAAGGGAGACCCACATCCTGAGCAGCTGTGGGACGCTCCATAAGATGTTAGGAAAGACTTGGAGGATTGGGGTTGTGTTAGGTGATTTGGGAGAAAGCCAGGGGGGGAGGGTGGCGTTTGCTCCAGGGCCGATGCCATCAGGATGCAGGGTAATTTAATAAACCCCATGTACAAGGAGCGCAGTCTGTCGTTAACACGGAGACAGGCAACAGCCACTCCTCTGAGTCCAGAGGAAGGGATGCTCGGTATTCTGTAGCTTGGACCATGTTTATGTTAGTGTGCGAAGATTTTGGAGGGGTCTTGTCATTGTCTTCACCAGTCATGGTCACAGAGTGGCCTTCTCTGCTGTCCATGTCCAGTGGGAGAGCTCCAGAGACCTGCTGGCTCCTGAAGGTCAGGGCCGCTGCTCTTTCTCGCCCGGTACCAGCCTGCCTTCCACTTTCCTGCAGGGGCTTGAGGAGTGACCAAGGACATTAGAATTTCACAGGATTGACAAAGGGCAACGTATGAATACAATTTTTTTTTAATTTCTGAGAGAGAGAGAGAGAGAGAGAGACAGAGCATGAGAGGGGAAGGGGCAGAGAGAGGGAGAGAGAGAATCCCAAGCAGGTTCTGTGTTGTCAGCACAGAGCCGGATGTGGGGCTCGATCTCATGTGAGATCCTGACCTGAGCAGAAACCAAGAGTTGGTTGCTTAACTGACTGAGCCACCCAGGCGCCCCTCAGCTTTTTAATTTTAAAGAAATCAAACGTGGGGCACCTGGGTGACTTAGTCGGTTAAGCGTCCGACTTTCGCCTAGGTCATGATCTCGCGGTTCGTGGGTTCGAGCCCTGCGTCGGGCTCTGTGCTGACTGCCAGCCCAGAGCCTGGAGCCTATTTCAGAGTCTGTATCTCCCTCTCTCTCTGACCCTCCCCTGCTCACGCTCTCTCTCTCTCCTAGAAATAAATAAAACATTAAAAAAAATTGAAAAAAAAAAGAAATCAAACACTTACCTGAAATCAAGTATATGAGGTCCTCAATTCCCCAACTATGCTTCTTCATCTATTACTAAAACACAAAATTATATTCTTTAAATTTTTGTTAAGCGATAAAGCTTCCAGTTTCATTGTACTATATGGGTTTCTTCCCCCTCCTTTTGAGATGTGAATCTCATGAGTTAAAGTAAATGATCTCTGGGCTTAAGACTTGGTGTTTCGGGGCACCTGGGTGGCTCAGTCTGTTGAGCATCTGACTCTTGATAGCATCTCAGGTCATGATCCCAGGGTCATGGGATCAAGCCCCATGTTGGGCTCTGCACTGAGTGTGAAGCCTGCTTAAGATGGTCTCTCTCTCTCCCTTTGCCCCTCTCCTGCTCACGCGTGCTCTCTCTCTCAAAAAAAAAAAGTGTTTCTACAAAATTCTGAAGGTGGGATAATGAATATAATAACACTACTGAGTTATAAACTTCAAAGTTACTAAGAAACTAGACCTTGACTGTTCTCAACATAAAAAGAAACAATCATGTGACCTGATGGTGTCCCCTAGTGCTACGGTAGTAATAATATTGCAGTATATAAGTGTATCAAACCAACACTTCTATACCTCAAACTTACATAATGTTAAATATTTCAATCATATCAATAAAAAAAAAATCTGTGTTTCTCCTACTTTAATGTGTGAAGGGATCCCCTGGTAATCATTGTAAAATACAGATTCTGACTCAGAAGTTCTGGCCTGGGGCTCAATATCTTACATTTCTAACACTCCCAGGTGAGGCTGGTCCAGGAGTCCAGCTTTGAGTAACAAAGGACCGGACGTAGAGAGGAATTACAATAGCCATAGTAACCGGGAACTGAGGAAGATTCCTTGCAGCATGAAGGAAACGAATTACAGTATGGACATTTTCCTCCTTAAAGGACCAAAAGACCCTGCCTGGGTAGTTGTGGCCCAGGACAAAGCTGTGGGGGTGGGCAGGCAGTGAAACAGCAAAGATCTGTTCTCCTTTAAAAAAACAAAAGAAAGCTAGCTCTATGTTGTGTAAAGTGCCCCACTGAAAATGACCCAGTGCTGGGAGTGTACGATGTCAGCGCTGGAGGCAGAAAGCCTTAGGGGCCAGACAGGTGAGCAAGCCCGGCCTCCAAGGCTATTGCCCCCACACCGCTGTGCCAGTGTTCTTGATAAAGTGACTGGAGGAGAGTTACTGCAGAGTCCTTGCGTGCAAAATGAATTTATGGATCTGTCTGGCTGATCAGGAATTAATACATTGAATTTAGCAAAAGGGTTTGTGTCCCTTCCACTTACAGCAGCCAGGGTTTTTATCATTCTTGCCTGTTGGCCAGTGGGGAGCATGGGAATGAAATGAAGGTGCAAATCAGTGATGAATGTGAAAACCAAATGCACACAATTGTTATACCCAGATCGCAGTATCCTCAACGACCAGAGACCACCGGGGAGACCGAGTCACGCATGCAAAGGCAAAGGGCTTTATTACGGGCTCGAGCTCGGGCTCCCAGACCTCACCAACGCAGTGGATCCGTGCTGAGAGCCCCGAACAAAGGCAGAGTAGGGTTTTTATGGGGTTTGTGATGGGGGAGTTACAGAAGTTGTTGACATGGGAACAGTGATCCAATCATAATTATACAATATTATTTGCAGCGGGTTTAACCATACACATTGTCTAGAGTATTTGTTACTTTAGGCGAGACCCAATTACATCATTTGGAGTACTTTTAAATTTAACCAACCATAGAGCGAGCCTAGGGTCTTGTTCGGCGACTAATGGGTTAACTTTTACATTAGGCAGCTGAGATTTATCTATAGTTGCTGGCCTTTCTTGATTGGGTGTTGCCAAGGTAGTGTGGTGGAGTGAAGTGGTGGGCAGTTTCTTCGGCCTTGGGCAGTGTGTAGCTGCCTGATAGTTTCAGGGAAACTGAAACTTAGGCCTTCTAGTTTAGAGGGGAAACTTAAAGCCTATTATGGAGTCAGTCTGGTTTAGACTTGTGTCCTTACAAATGAAGCAAGGTCACTGGCTGCTTCTGGAAAGGTTCAAAGTCGCTCTCCCTATGTAACAGTGTATTATCTATAGATATCCATGACCTATCAGGTGGAAGAAAGGTAACTGCTCAAATATTAATCTTTAAAATACAGAAATACACTTGATTTTCATCATAAACTGATAACTTGCTCATCTTCAATATATTTCACCGGAAGCAACACCGGGCTTCCCATCAATCTTCACGGAACATGTACAGGATGAAAAGAACTGATGTGACATTGGGAACGTGCTTGTGTTAGAGGCCTCACACTGTCCGAATCCACAGCCACCATACACAGCGTCATTATCTCCATTTATCAGAGGAGAGAACAGAGCCTTTCAGCAACTCACTACAGTTATACAGCTGGTAAATTGTAGAGCTGAAATTTGCAGTCAGTGTATGTGAACCGCCTAGGCTGGGCACAGTTGAGGACAGGTGGACACACGCGCTGCGTTTCTACCCTCTCGCCTCTGCTGTGGCCATACCGTGCACCACCCCACGGTGCCAGCACACCAGTAACCTCTCACCCCCCGCCTGTGAGCCGAGGTCCTCCTGAGGTCGGGGAAGTTGACTGACAAAGCCCTGCTGACTTGATGATTCTCAGGTGTTACACTTTGCTAGCACTGTCCTTGGTAATAGGTCACTTTCAGGTAAATAACAAAAAAGTACATTATCTCAGGAAGATTGCATTTAATGCCCTTAGGTAGGTAATCATGTCCTCGGGCTACATGGGGGCATTTTCAAATCACGTCCTCAGGCTACATGGGGGCATTTTCAGCACCTATTCAGGCTGAGGGGGCAGATTTGGAAAACTACCCCAACTAGTAGAACCTGTGGGTGCACGTTGAAGGGACAGGTGGGGGGCAGGGATATCCCCAGCCTGGGTGATGCCCAGTGGTTACTTTGTTAACATCCTTCTCCAGTCAATAAAAATATTTTCTGTTAGGGGTGCCTGTGTGGCTCAGTAAGGTAAGCATCTGATGTCAGGTCATAATCTCACAGTTTGTGAGTTCAAGTCCCACAGTGGGCTCTCTTCTGTCAGTGCAGAGCCTGCTTCGGATCCTCTCTCTCTCTCTCTCTCTCTGCACCAGCCCCTTCCTGCTCTCTCTCTCAAAAATAAATAAAATCATTAAAAAATATTTTCAGTTATAACCATGGAATAGTACTCATCATAATTTCCTTAGTTCACTCTTTTTAACTCAGTAAACATTTTTTAAGTTTAGTTATTTGTCTTGAGAGGGAGAGAGAGAGAGAATCCCAAGCAGGTTCCACTTTCAGTGCGGAACCCCACATGGGTTTGATCGCATAACCCTGAGACCATGACCCGAGCCAAGATCAAGAGTCAGACGCTCAACTGAATGAGCCACCCAGGAGCCTCAAGAAGTGGTTCTTAGGGAAACCACACTGCATCCCGATTCCACATGGGCATGACTCCCAGGGGTGACTGTCATAGCCCCAGGACCTCAGGGCAGGAGCTGCAAAGTCCTGAATGGCTCAGGTGATCCTAGCGCCCATCGCATGGTGCACGGAGGATGGAGTCTTGTGGGCGGCTATCACAGTGAGCGTGTGCTACAGTGACCCCAGCTCTGGGCCACTCCTCTCTTCCTTGATGAAAGGCGGCAAAATGAGCTCCCTGGCTCCTGCTGTGACCCCACCGCCTCCATTCCTCGTCTGTGATGGTCATGGCTTCAGATTAACAGCCAGAAGATTTGGGGTCAAGTTCTCCACAACCAAATGGATGACTTTGGCCAAGTCAGACAGCTCCCCGGGCCTGTTTCTTCACCTGTCACAGAGACCTAAGGTCTGCCTGTTGACCTCACAAGACTGGGGTGAGAGGCAATGNGGGGGGGGGGGGGGGGTCCTCGAACCTGCGTGTGCATCAGAACCACCTGGGGGAGGGGCTTGTCCAAGCACAAACTGCTGGGCTCCCTCCACCTGCAGAGTTTGGATTCTGCCAAATTTCTGTTCCTGACAAGTTCCCGGGTGATGGTTTTGTGGCTGGTCTTTGAGAACTGTGCCTTAGGTTTACCAGGATGGGTGCCGGACTGGAGTTTGAGTCCTGGCCACAGCCCTGTCTGTCTGCATGGCTGTGGGCAATGTATTTTTTTAAATAGTTTATTGTCAAGTTTATTTCCATGTAACACCCAGTGCTCGTCCCCACAAGTGCCCTCCTCCATGCCCATCTCCCCCACATCCATCAGTCCTCAGTTTTTGTCAGCATTCAAGAGTCTCTCATGGTTTGCCTCCCTCCCTCTCCCTCACTATTTTTCCCCTTCTCTCCCATGATCCTCCATTAAGTTCCTCCTAATCCTCCTACACGTGCAAACATATGATATTTGTCCTTCTCTGCCTGACTTATTTCGCTCAGCATAACACCCTCAAGGTCCATCCATGTTGCTACACAGGCCAGATTTCATTCTTTCTCATGGCCGTGTAGTATTCCATCGTACAGATAAACCACATCTTCTTGATCCATTCGTCTGTTGATGGACACGTAGGCTCTTTCCATGTTTTGGCTGTTATTGACAGCACTGCTATGAACAATGGGGTCCATCTGCCCCTATGCATCAGCACCCCTGTATCCCTTGGATACATTCCCAGCAGAGCTATTGCTGGGTCATAGGGGAGTTCTATTGTTCATTTTTTGAGGAATCTCTACACTGTTTTCCAGAGGAGCTGCACCAGCTTACATTCCCACCAACACTGTAGGAGGGTGTGTGGGCAATGTAATGACTCAAAATCTCAGCTTTCTCAGGTGTAAACAGGATGATGTTAGTACTGCGTCACGAGGATCGGTCATGGCTGTGTGTGTACAGTACTCAGCACAGTGCCTGGGAGGCAGCGCAGACTTCCTGAATGTCAGGAGTGGTTGGGTCGAGAGTGGCTCTGGTGTCTGCAGGTTGCAGGGCGCTAATAAACAAAAGTGTTACTCCTGAAGCAAGGGATGGCCTCAGAGAGTTGTCTGTCCCTCAAATTGCACATTTTGGGAAATCCTAATGTGTTTTACAGAAGCATGTTTTAGAACGGTAGAAGGTTTTATTCACAAAACACAACTTGGGGGCTCGTGAGTGGCTCAGTGGGTTAAGTGTTTGACTTCAGCTCAGGTCATGATCTCATAGCTCTTGAGTTCAAGCCCCGTGTCAGGCTCTGTGTTGACAGCTCAGACCCTGGAGCCTGCTTCAGATTCTGTGTCTCCCTGTCTCTGCCCCTCCCCCGCTCATGCTCTGTCTCTCTTTCTCTCTCTCTCTCTCTGAAAAATAAACATAAAAACAATTTTAATGGGTGCCTGGGTGGCTCAGTCGGTTAAGCATCCGACTTTGGCTCAGGTCATGATCTCATATTTTGTGGGTTCAAGTTCCACATCAGGCTCTGTGCTGACAGCTCAGAGCCTGGAGCCTGTTTCAGATTCTGTCTCCCTCTGTCTCTGATCCTCCCCTGTTCATGCTGTCTCTTTCTCTCAGAAATAAATAAAACATAAAAAAATTTAAAAAAGAACAAAAAACAAAAAAACCCCCACAACTCTCAGGAAAAATGTAAATTGGAACTATAAATGTGCAGTTTGAATATATTATTTTACATGTGTTCCTGTGCTGATCTATAATTATTTTCTAGGTCATCAGTTCCTAGGGTTTTGGCCTCAGGACTCTGAACTTTTAAAAATTATTGAAGACTTTGAAGAATTTTTTTTGGTGGGTTATGACTATTGATATTCACCATATAAAACAGAAAATGGGAAAAAATTTAAGTTATTCATTAAAATAATCAACGTACTTCAAGTTAATATAAGTAATATATTTTATTAAAATAACTAGATTTTCCCCCCAGAAAAGTGAGAAGAGTAGCATCGATTTACCTTTTGAAAATATGAGTAATGTCTGGCTTAAAGGAAGACCACGTTCTCCCCTCTCTTCCTTTCCTTTAGACTTACTGATTTCTGCATGCATGTGTAACTCAAGGAATAGATGTTTTCATTTTAGCTGTTTTTAGATTTCTAAGAAGGAAGTCATCTTTCCACTCAGTACCTGCTTTATTCACTTAGTATCATATTGCTAATATTCGTCCATAGTGTGTGTCAATGAAACTGAGTTCACTTATTTTGAATGCTATGGAGTCTTACTGACTTCTGGGCCGGTACTCAATACCATAAAGAGAATGGGCCCGTTTTTGCCCAGGATAGGTAAAATCACATAAACTTTGAGATTAAGATAGAAAAAATTTTGGGAGGCGCCTGGGTGGCTCAGTTAAGCGTCTGACGTTGGCTCAGGTCATGGTCTCGCAGTTCATGAGTCTGAGCCCTGTGTTGGGCTCTATGCTGACAGCTCAGTGCCTGGAGCCTGCTAAGGATTCTGGGTCTCCTTCTCTCTCTGTCCCTCCCCTGCTTGTATTCTGTCTCTCTATCTCTCAAAAATAAAACATTTGAATTGTTTTTTAAAAAAGATAGAAAAGGGGCACCTGGGTGGCTTAGTCGGTGAAGCGTCTGACTTTCGCTTAGGTCATGATCTCGCGGTTCGTGGGTTCGAGCCCTGCGTCGGGCTCTGTGCTGACTGCCAGCTCAGAGCCTGGAGCCTGTTTCAGTCTGTGATTCCCTCTCTCTCTGACCCTCCCCTGCTCACGCTGTCTCTCTCTCTCTCTCTCTCTCCTAGAAATAAATTAAAAAAAAAAAAAGATAGAAAAGATGTTCAGATGAGTAATCAGTTAATGAAGTGGTGGAAGAAAACATTTTGGAAGTAGAGAAAGCCACACAGGTAATTTTCCTAATGCAGTCATAAAATTCTAACCTACAACTTCATACAGCTGATAAGTGTCCTACGGCAAAGGACCACAGCCAGCCGGTTTATATGGAAAAGCATGTCCCAAGTAGGTGTGACGCCAAGATCAAGGTGGGGGTGGGGGAGCAGGAGCTGTCGACGGCACTTTTACAGGGGCCCAGCCTCTTCCCTCCCCACAGGAGCACTGTGGGCACCACTGTGTCTATGACTTGTACTCGTCAACACTTCATATTCGACCAACTATCCCAGCTCAGAGTTTTAAAGTGAAGACTCTGGCTTTTGACTCACTACCCTGATCTACTTCCACTTCAGCCTCCTTGTCTGCAATCATTTCTTCCAGAGCCTTCTGTGTTCATAACTTAACCTGTGTCACTAGGAAAAGATGAGCCAGTGCTGCTTCTGAAGAAAGCAAGTGTAGAAATAACTTTTCCGAAGCCTACCCTGCGCTCATCCAGAGGCCACTGGTCCTCCCAAGGCCTTGGGGGAAGAGCGAATGAATTGCAGGAAAAAGAGGGGCTGCAGTCACCCTGTGAGTGGTGGGCAGGCATCTCTGGGGTTCATCTCTACCTGCAAAGAGATATCATGATCAATCATTAATGATTTTTAAGGACAATTTCTTTATTATTATTTTTTTAAGTTTATGCATTTTCTTTAGTAATCTCTACACCCAACATGGGGCTGGAACTTACAACCCCTGAGCTCAGGCCAAGTCACATGCTCTTCCAACTGAGCCAGCCAGGTGCCCCAGGGCAATTTTTAGAAGAAGCTACTGGTATCTTGAAGTGCAATAAAAAGAGGAATGTGGAATGAACTGAATAGCCAATTTAAATTTAAATTAGGGAAGTTGAAATTTTTTCAGTGGATGTTCATTGAGTTCACAGGCAAGAACACCCTTGACCACAGCAAGAACTGTCTCCCCTTTGGTGTTCCTTCTTTCTCTGTGCCTGATGCAAGCGCACGGACTGTCCTCCCAAACCACGGTCCGGGCCGGTGTGTTGGCCCCCCGGCGCCCCCCCTCCCGGGCACAGTCTCACTCTCCGGTGTCTGGCACGCGCTTCTCAAACAGGCGGCTGGGCGCTGTGGTCTCCGGGGTCACGTGCCCATGTCGGCGGGGCCTGGGTGCTCGGCTTGCCTTCCCCGGCTTTGCACACCCAGGGCCTGGGCGGCGCGCG
>NW_027551571.1:939747-952556 GCF_008692635.1 Crocuta crocuta | reverse complement strand
CTAGCCGGTCGCTAAGATTTCCCGAACTGAACACCGAAGGAAAATTAAAGTCATTTAAAATTAATTTGAAAAGCAAGGCTTGCCAGTGGACAGGACTTTACAAAGAAGTTGATTTGCTTCCAGAGCACAGTCAGACATCGGGCAGATTCTAAGGAACTGCCTTTTCAACTAAATTCGCTCCCTGGGTCCCAGCGCATTAAGGATCACACATCCACGTGGGCGGGGGGCGCTCCTGGGGAAAGGCGCTGCCCTNGGGCGGCCCCGCCCCGCTCCCACCACCTAGACCCCGCCCACATGCGGTACCGCAATGCGCACACAGCCCACTCTCCGCTTCTTACTCCGCTTGGCCCTAGACCCCGCCCCTCACACAGTACCGCCCTAGACTCCGCCCCTCAGTCGGCTCCGCCCGGCCAACACCTCCCAGACCCTGTGCCGCCGCTCACAGTGCACTTCTAGCCGACACAGCCCTAGTCCCTACCCACTTCCGTAGGCCCCGCCCCTCCCGGGACGGCCCAGGCCCGACTTTCTCCCCGACGTCCAGGAAATTGAGCCGGAAATGCCCGGGCCTTAGGTCCTTAGGCCCCGCCCCTGCAGCTCTGCCGGATGTGCGTCATCTCCCAGCGCCGCCGCCGGAAGCTGGGTCTGTGTGCCGGCAGCGCCAGGCGCAGAGCTGAAGAGTTCGGCGATGGCCGGCAGTGAGTGATGACTCGGTTACTGTGCATTGCGCGCAGAGTCGCTTTGGTCGCCGTGCGCTGCAGCGCCCGCGGCTGCAGCGGTCTCGGCATGTTCTATGCTGTGAGGAGGGGCCGCAAGGCCGGGGTCTTCCAGACCTGGTGAGTGGGCGGTGCCGAGTCGCGCCTCCGGCAGCCGCGCGGCAGGAAGGCGGGCTGTCACCGAAGCTCGCGGCCCTCGGCCTGGGGGGCAGCGCGGGGAGCCCGCGGCCGGCAGCGCAGTGGGAGCCCCGAGCCCGTCTCCACCGGCGTCGGCTCGCCGGCCCCGGCCGGACGCTGTGACTCCGTCCCATTTCTGTGGGCGCTATCAGAGATGCCACGTATAGTGTCAGGGTGACCAGGGCCCTCGACTTAGTCCTTCCTTTCTGTTTCCGTGAAACAATTTCCAAGCGCTTACACGTAGCGGAACTCTGATAGTATCTAATGGAATCTTCCCTGTGTCTTTAAAAAGAGCAATTCTTCCAAACCTAAATTTAGGTCCCTGTAACAACCGTTTGAGGTTGGTGAGTTAATGATATTCAGGTGTAGTAGCCGTGGCGAGTAGGTGATACGGGTAGGACTTGTATGCAGGTGTTTGGATTCCACGGCCAGGACTCGCCCCCCCATAGGACACCAAAGTTTGGTGTGTGTGTTTGTGTGTGTGTGTCCACAGTTGTTAACCTGTGCAGTTGTGCTGCGGAGGCAGCGGCAGCTCCGAGGTTCACCTTTTTGCTGTAATGAAACGTTAATCGGGTTTTCTGTTTCAAAGGCCCACAAACCCCAGTAAGTTTTGAGGTTGGAGAACTGCTGCCAAGCCGGCGCACCGTCTGGCCGGGACATAGCGCCGCAGGGTGAAGTGTGGGACAGGAACGACAGCCACAAACAGTTTGCCTCCACGGAACTGACAGCCCCGACCTTTCTCACATTCCCAACCTCAGACTCTGTTAAAAAGAGGATTCGTGAGGGAGGAAGAAGTAACCTTGCGCTCTATTCCAGGAACGAATGTAGAGCCCAGGTGGACCGGTTTCCTGCTGCCAGATTTAAGAAGTTTGCCACAGAGGAGGAGGCCTGGGCCTTTGTCAGAAAGCCGGCAAGCCCGGATGGACCGGAAGGTAGTCAGCCGCTCTCACCGTCGTGGCGTCTTAACCTGTTCAGAGCCTCGCATAGCCCCGGAGTCACTTGATCTGTGTAGCTACCTTCCAAACAGAGCAGATACAGTCGTTTCCATTTTTCCATTTTACAGGTGGGGAGACAGGCAGAATGCAGGTTAGCTTAGTGAGTCTGTCAGTGTCTGAATTAGAGACGAGCCAGGACACCAGCCTCCTGTTCCATTCACTGTCCTCACTATGCTTAACTTTATCTCTTAGAAAATACTTGTTCTGGGGCGCCTGGGTGGCTCAGTCGGCTAAGTGTCTGACTTTGGCTCAGGTCATGATCTCACGGTTGGTGGGTTCGAGCCCCACGTCGGGCTCTGTGCTGACAGCTCAGAGCCTGGAGCCTGCTTCGGGTTCTGTGTCTCCCTCTCTGACCCTCCCCTGCTCACTCTGCCTCTCTCTCTCTCTCTCAGAAATTAAAAAAGAAAAAGAAAATACTTACTCTGTCATCGAATTGACTGGGCTGCAGTTGTAAAGTGGTGAGCGTAGTTTGCCTCAGTGCGCGCACCTGTATGGTGTTTCCTTTTTGTGTAGGACAGTCACAGGGTCGAATTTCCCCAATGTCACTTGTTGCAGAAAGCATAGTTAATTGAAGCGTAAGTCCCAGTATAAGGAACATCAAGTACGTGGGACTGAGGGGTCTGCTTCAGAGCACAAAAATTTTAAAATAGTTAACCCTGAACAGCACGTGTTTGAACTGCATGGGTCAGCGTATGTGTGGACTTGGTTATCTAACATTTATTACATCCGTTTATTATAGTTTCCTTAATGACAGTTTCTCTTCTCTAGCTTATTCTAAGACTACAGTCTATAAGACATATACAAAATATGTGTGAATTGACTGATTACATTACTAGTAAGGCTTCCAGCTAACAGTAGGCTCTCAGTAGTAGTTAAGTGGTTGGGAAGTCAAAGTCTATACTCAGATCTTCGACTGCGCAAGGTGTTAAACTCCCCATGGTGGTCAGAGGTATACTGTATACCTTAACCGACTTTGAAGAGGCGGTGTTTCATTAGCTGTACTCACAGACTTTTTTTTTTAAGTTTATTTATTTTTGAGAGAGAGAATCCCAAGCAGGCTCCGCACTCTGAGCACAGAGCCTGACATGGGGTTCGAACTCATGAACTGTGAGATCATGACCTTAGCTGAAACCAGGAGTCCCGCTGAGCCCACTGAGCCCCCCGGTGTCCCTAGTGTTAGGTGTTATGATCACTGTTATAATTCCCCTGGCGGCCCCGCTGTGCCCTGGGTCCTCTTCCAAATCTGGAAGTATGGCTCTTGTCATAGTTGGGTTCCTAATACCTCCTTTTCACTGCTCTTTCGTTTTAACTAATCAGTTCTTCTGATATGTTTCAGTTTGTTAAATACTCTACATCCTAAGGGAAGGCATTTCCTTATGTCTATGAGTCACCTTTCTTAGAAGTTTACAGAGACCTCCTATTTAGTGACTTCTGTATAAAAATTGGGATTTAACATTTTTAATGTTCAAAAATGTATCAAAGCAAAAGTGTTAACTCCTTTCCTAATTTTTCCCTTAATGTGACCTATATTTTTATTTTGAGATTTTTGAGTTATTTGCCGTATCGCTCTCTGTAAGCTGATTTGGGGTTAACTTACTCGAAAAACACAATGTTGTGAAGGGAAAATTATCTGACAACCATGGTTTCTTTATCCTTCAGCCTTTTAAAAAATTTTTTATTTTTTAATGTTTTATTTCTGAGAGAGAGAGAGAGAGACACACACACACACGGACAGACAGCGTGAGCAGGGGAGGGCCAGAGAGAGAGGGAGACACAAAATCCGAAGCAGGCTCTAGGCTCTGAGCTGTCAGCACAGAGCCCAACGCGGGGCTCAAACCCACGAGCCATGAGATCATAACCTGAGCCGAAGTCGGAACCGACTGAGCCAACCAGGTGCCCCATCTTTTTCCTTCAGTCTTATCTGGCCTTTAAAAACTTTTATGCCAGGGGCACCTGGGTGGCTAAGTCAGCGGAGAGTCTGGTTCTTTACTATGGCTCAGCTCATGATCTCATGGTTTGTGAGTTCAACCCCTGCATCAGGCTCCACACCGATAGTGCGGAGCCTGCTTGGGATTTTCTCTTTCCCTCTCCCCCGCCATGCTCTCTTCCTCTTTCAAAATAAATAAATAAACCTTACACACACACACACACACAAAACCGTAAAGAAAAGGTAAAAACTTTCATGCCAGTTTAACTCTGTTACTATAAATAAAATCAGTGTGTTTATAGCAGTATTAGAATTTTGCAGAATTACCCTTTGACCTGTGCTTTTGTTTAGGGATTTACATATCTAAAGTACCTCGAGGTATATTTTCAAGGTAAATGTAGCACAGTGGAAATACCATACATTGCTCTCTGTGGTGACTTGACTCAGATTTGGCCTTGATGACCATCGCGGCCTTCTGACAAGTGTGGGTTGAGAAGCTCACCCGTGTGGTGGGTGTTCAGTCAGTGCTAGAGCCCCATTTCTCCATCCCTGTTTAGGGGTTTAGAGCTTAAAGCGAACTCTGCAGTGTTGGGTTTAGTTGTTATTTTGGAGACGCAGTCAGTGACTCCTTCTATGCCCCTATCCCCTTTCCATCAAACGATAATGTAGGAAAAGCTGCTCCCACATAGCGTGAGGGAGTATGAGAATCCCTTCAGGATTAATCCTGAGTTCACCCTTCCCCTGAAAGAAAATTCTGCAGCTACCGCCCTGAAGGGATTCAGTCCCTCTGCTGTTTGGTTTCTACTTTCCTTTCTCCAGGTGGTGACCTGTTTCTGTCGGGTCAAGTTAACCCTCTTAACTTTCCTGGAGGGTCTCAACTTGGCCTTGATGGAATTGAAGTGTCTAGAGTAGGGGTGAGGTGTTGGGCCACAGATGCCACTGATCTTACATATGAAAGTTTGGTCCTTGTTTCTTTTGGGGAAGGAGTCCCTCAGACTCGCACACTGCTGGCCGTCCCTGTAGGCTTCAGAACGCGTGCTGTATCTGTCTCTGTCAAAACCAGATCTCTATTTTACTAGAAATGTTGCTCTAGCCTTCAAATCGCCCTTATCAAGCTTATCATGAAAAATTCAGAGTAATTTCATAGGACATCAGAATCTGAGATGACGTGGGCTGCCCGAAGCCCTTTCCTCTTTACAGGGCTACACAGGGTATTTAAGTCGGATTTGGTGATAATAAATGACTTACGGAATTTCTGGATTTTTCAGCATTTCATTTTGTGTTCATTTTTTTCCGGGTTTTTGAGTAGACTCTATCTTTCAGGGGAGGAAAATGAACACATACAAGAATCACAAGTGAAAGCAAGCAAGCGAGTCCGTGAGCGTTTGGACGGAGATGAAAATGCAGAACCGTGTGCGAAGCATATGAAACAGAGCGCAGAACCGGTCCCTGCAGTCGGCAAAGACACATTTGCTTACATGGGTATGTCTTTCTTGAATCTTTAAATGTTCTATGTAATAATCATGAAAATAGGTGTAAAAACTATTCTCACTTAATGGGGGAAATTTGAGCTAATGTTTGTTCTTGAGGGAGAGACAGAGACAGAGGAGGGTCAGAATGAGAGAGGGACACAGAATCGGAAGCAGGCTCTAGGTTCTGAGTTGTCAGCATAGAGCCCGACTTAAGACCGCGAGATCACGACCTGAGCCAGTCAGATGCTCAACCAACTGAGCCACCCAGGCGTCCCTGTTTTCATTCTTACCTGAAAAGTTTATCTAAAAATCTGAGGTTACTATTTTATAGTTGATCAGACTGCAGAATTATTAAAACTTTGGACTTTCATTAGAAAACCATTGTGTGGTGTACAAATGAAGAGCATTGCAGTCTTCTGAATTGTCAGTATTCCCTGCACGCAGGATTTCAGGTCAGTATGAGAGAATGCAAAGGCTTCAGCTTCTTCCAATAGGAAAGGGCCTGGACAGAGCTCTTTTTTTAGCTCCACTATCTACAACTTGTACATTTGGCCTCTGCAGGCTGTTAATGATGTTACCTCGTTCTCTACCTCTAACTTTAGAAATCAGTCTATATTTAGTGACTCATGGTATATAAAGCTCGTTTTTGGTTTTTAGATATATGAACAGAAAATAGGAGTAAGTAGCATTTTTATATAAATCACTGTATTTGTGGTTCCAGGTTTTCTCCAGGAATAAACCATCTTATAATTTAATTCAGGAAAAGCCAATAGAAAATGTTTTGTCAAGCTATATCGCACATGTATAAATCGGGGCGCCTGGCTGGCTCGGTCTGTAGAGCATGCAATTCTTGATCTCGGGTCGTGAGTTCAAGCACCGCATTGGGTAGGGAGCCTACGTTAAAAAAGACAAAAATAAAAAACTATGAATCAAATTTCTAGTTATGTAAAAAAAAACAAAAAACCCAGATGTTCTTGATGGGTCATTTGCTAGCAGTAGTCAGAATCATGGAGTGGAGTGACTGGGAGATGAGCCACTTCTGAGCTACTAACAGTGGCTTGAGGGACGGTGGCACCCAGCGCAATGCCTGATAGGTCCTTGCAATGGGGACAGTTCAGTGAGCAGCAAGGCAGCTGTGTTGAAGGCGTCAAGTTCTTCTGGACCAAGGATTCTGGCCCAGCACCCCNCTCCACACCCCTGTCCCCCCACACCCCTGTTCCCCACACCCCTACCTCCTCACATCCCCAGCCCTGCTCTGCTCGGGAACGTGCTGTTCTGTCACATTACGTCTTCCCTCCTCTTCCCTTTCCCTGTGCCTCGTCCGGCCTGCAGTCCTTCCGACGAACAACTCCTAGAGCAAGGCGTCTGTTTACTCCCACAGCCCTGCTTTGTAAGACCTGCCAACCTGACCTCTCCTGCTGCCCTGCTGAGCGTGTTCTGGTCACATCTGGGGCCCTAGAGCGGCCTCATATCCGTCCTTTTCTGCCGCCTTCTTTACAGCACTGGGATGTCAATCAGACCCTCTGTTCTGAGGGAAAGAAGCAAAGACGCCACCATTGTTTCCTTGAGGCAAATATACTAGAAAAAAAATTAGACCGACATTTATCAGGGGACTAGACCTTCTAGCGGGCAGGTCAGGAATCGTTCATGTTTTCCGGACAGAAAGTCCCGCCCACCTCGAACCATACTCTCTGTTTAACGTGAGACCGTGAGCTCAGCGAGTCTGAAGTGGATCTCAGTGTTTGTGCTCTTGACCCAGTGATGCTCACGGAATCCCTCTTCCAGGAGACTATGTCGTTGTCTACACTGATGGCTGCTGCTCCAGTAACGGGCACAGGAGGGCCCGCGCGGGAATTGGCGTTTACTGGGGACCGGGCCATCCTCTGTGAGTAAACAAAAGGGCTTCAAATCTAAGTGAATCATAGTCCAACACTTGTGAGGGCGTGACCCGGGACGTGGCCACCTGGCACGCGGCTTTGGCAGGGAGAGTGAGCTTCAGTTTGTGCCGGTACTGGCAGCTTCGTCCCTCGGGAGGGAGCCTCAGTGTTGCTTTCTTGGCCCCGAGTCTTGATGCGTGTCTGTTCCTCGCTGACAGCACCTTCTGCCCAGGTGACCTCCCTGCCCTGCTAGGTAAGTCACACGTCCCCCACGGGCCAGTTTTGGCAAGGACATCCCAGGGGCAGGCCGCCGGACGTGGAGCCCAGCATGTCCCCACGACTCTTCTGAAGACCTGTGAGCTTGGGGTGGCGTCTCGTTTTCCACAGGCGCTAAGTCAGGATGGAGCCGGGGGGGTCACGTACAGGCGCCCACAGCAGGGTTAGGCATGACGTAAGATAAGCTGCTACGTAATTGTGAGGCTTGATGTTTCTCTCCATCTGTGGTCTACAGGGTGCTTTCCTTTTAATATCTCGTTTTAGCTTTGAACCCTGTAAGAGGTGGCGAACTTGTTAGTGTTCATCCGAGACCAGACGCTCAGTATTTTAGGGCCAGAAATAAAACTTTGCTTTTGACTTCTGGCCCAGTATTCTTTACCAGACCAGCCCATGATACTTTTCCATGAGATGTTAGTACTGTCAGTTTGATTTTTAAAGGCTATGTTTTTGTATGATGTTTTCATGTGTCAAAAACATATAGGCCTATTCTCCATTGAGAGGCTTATGGAATCACTTTGAGATTTAGCTTTTTAAATTAATTTCTTTTTCCTTTGTATCATTTTGAAACTAGGAACATGGGCATCAGGCTTCCTGGGCGGCAGACCAACCAAAGAGCAGAAATTCATGTAAGTTGTCAGACACTTTTCCCACTGATCATGAGTCGCTCGTGGCCATGAGCTGCGTACACACTATGTGCACAAGATACTCAGGGTCTAGAAGAAACTTAGTTTGTGGTTAATAACTGCAACAGATAGAGATTTTTCCAGAAAACTTTTCGAAGTGATTTCACAAAAATGTGCAAACAACTGTATGTGTAGCAATATTTCATATAGAGAGTACAAGCGTTACACTTAGCACAGAGAAAGACCATTTAAATGGTGGAGTGATTTCAAACATTAGTGAAGTTGAACTTTGTAGCATGCTGACAGACCGCTTTCTTCAAGGCAGCCTGCAAAGCCATCCAGCAAGCGAAGGCTCAGAACATCAAGAAGCTGGTTCTGTATACGGACAGTATGTTTACCATAAATGGTAAGCTCTCATATTGTACTTCTCCGGTGTTCTCCTAGTAAGCACAGAGGGAAGCGTGAATTCCCTTCTGCAGCAGAGGGATCGCATCGGGGCAGGCCACAGACGGGAAGTGGGGACCACGTTCGGTTTGTCAGGTGTCAGGGAACAGATGAGGTTCTAGAGCCCAGTTCTGCTCTGCTGCATGCCCCACAGTCAGGTGTGTGTCAGGCACTGAGCACAGGGCAGTGGGGTCGGTGTGTCCCTGCTCTCGTGGTCCTTGGAGCATAAACGTGCATAAGTACCTTTTAGGGGCTGGGCTGACGGCTCTTTCAGGGAGTTCCGTGTTTAGGACGTGGGGTGGGGGGTTGGGGAGGTGGAGGAGGTGGCCTCTTCGGCCAGGAGCTGTGGGTCAGCATGAGTCTGAGCGCAGGGATGAGCTGGCGAGCCTGCCAGGCCTGTGCCCTGGGCCAGAGGCCGGCCCGTGTGGGCAGGTGTGCACACACCAGACGGAAGAGTGAAGCAGGCGTAGGAGGGAGTCTGGGGAGGAGCAGAGACCAGGCCATTGGAGCCGGCTTGACCGCGAGTGTGGGTTTCTCACAGGGATCACTAACTGGGTTCAAGGCTGGAAGAAGAACGGGTGGAAAACCAGCACGGGGAAGGACGTGATCAACAAGGAGGACTTTGTGGCGCTGGAGCAGCTGACCCGCGGCATGGACATCCAGTGGGTGAGTGTTTTCTGAGCTCGACCTGTCCCCGGGCCGTCAGGACCAGAGGTTCTAAATTAACTGAGAGATCGGTGGTTTCTGTGAGTGGATTAACGACCTGAGTGAAAGTAAGTTTCCATGCAGTTAGCGTCATAGCACGTGTTTGCAGTCGGGACACATTGGGCCCTTGATCATCACAGAAGTCACACTGCGTATTGTTGGCGTGATCGTGTGGAGAGCACACCTTTCTGGTGTGAATGAATGAGGGATGCTTGGTGTTCTTTCTGTTGTCCTAGCGGTGCTTGCTAGTGCCTGGCCTGGGCTCCCCTCCTTGCTGCTAAAGTGACTTGTGACAATCATTATTGGTTTTTTAGGAATCATCCATAATCTCAAGATAAAGTGAATTTATAAAGAATTTTTAAAAAATAAAGTGTGATCAAGACTTTAGTAACATAACTTTTTTCCAAAGTGGAAATGTTTTTCTTTTTTAAATTTAATTAAAATTTTTTTACATTTCTTTATTTTTGAGAGAGACAGACAGAGCCCAAGTGGGGGAGGGGCGGAGAAAGAGAGGGAGACACAGGATCTGAAACAGGCTCCAGGCTCTGAGTTCTCAGCACAGAGCCCGACGTGGGGCTCGAACCCACGAACTATGAGATTATGACCTGAGCCGGAGTTGGACGCTTAACTGACTGAGCCACCCAGGTGCCCCGGAACTGTTTTTCTTATAGTTTTTATTAAGACTGTTAAAGCAGTACCGAGCACGTTAAACGACCAGCATTGTCTGAACCCTACATTGTCCTCCCTCCCCAGGACCACTGGGGGCAGTTTGGTGAAGTAGGGTTTAAATTTGCCGTTTAGCAGTGTAGATATGATGAGTGGTTACATACTTAACATCCCTTTCCGAGGTGTGTGTGTTGGATACGTCTGGTCGGTGTCTGTCTGTACTAGTGTGTTTTGCCTGGAAAGCCCTCCAGTTCCATCATTCAGTGGGAAAAAAGGCAACAGTAAAATCAGGTTGGTGGAGAATCAGAAGGGGAGCTTTGGAAACGCCTTCACTGCACGGTGCCCTGGGCCCACAGGCTGTGCTGTTGGACTGTGTCGGGGCAGGGCCGAGGGCGGCTGAGTCCTGTCTCCTCCCGCCCCTGGGAGCAGTCGCAGTTTTTACAGTGAGGGTACACTCGTGTATTGCTTACGTAAAAAACCAGTGAAGATAAAAGGAAACAATTTATTTAACAGATGCATGTTCCTGGCCATTCGGGATTCACAGGCAACGAAGAAGCTGACAGATTAGCAAGAGAAGGGGCTAAGCAGTCTGAAGACAGAACGAAGTCCTTTTAATTCTTGGGAAAGCTTGAGTGAGTGACGGTTTTCTTACCTTTCCTTACTGATGTGAAAAACAAATCAGAAAGTCCTTCTGTGATTCCCTGTGATAAAAAGTGGTTCAGTGTGTAATAAATTGAACATCCTCTGAGATTTGAGCATTGTTTGAGATTTCAGCATTCTGTTGGGTTGGACACTGTTCTCATTAGTTTTATAACTGGACAAATTGTAGGACTTGACTTAATAAGACACGAATTCAGCAGACAGGAAATTGGAAGTGTTCTAAAAGTGTTCATTTAACTTATAGTCGGCAGGATTGAGTCTCAGAATGTTTGGGCTGACTTGTCCCTCCCTGTGGAGTAGAGCCGGGCAGTGCTGGGCCTGCGCCTCGGCTGAGAGAGCGTGGCCTGGGTCTTACGTGGCCTGGGTCTTACGTGGCCGGGCACCCGTGTGCGAGGGAGGCCTGCGCAGACGTGGTCCTGGCTCCTTGACCGCTGAGAGGGACAGTTACCGGCACAGCAAGATGCACAAAGCAGCCTTTGAAAATTTCTTCAGCTGTTTGTCTTAAAAGCACTGTGAAGGTTAAAGTTTGATATAATTGTTTACTTTTACCTTTATTTACTACTTTTTTTTATCACTAAAACGTACAAAAAAAATGATACAAATGTATAGCTTATTGAATTACGATTACTGTAAGGTTAATTCCCAGGCAAGAACTAGAACTTTGCCAGACACCCCAGAAGGTTCTCCACGTGCTCCTCCAATCACAGCCCTCCCTCCCTCCCAAATTCATCCTGACTTTTATAGAAATGACTTCTTTGCGTTTCTTTGTAGTAATTCAGCCTTGTCTACGTGTGTCTTTAACTGGGTATTGCTTAAGTCTCTTTCATTTACAGGCCTCCTGCCACTTACTGGTCGCCTTACAGGGTCTCCCTGTTAGGAGCCTGGGCCACTTGCCCTGCTGTCCCCACGGTCTAGATTTCTCCACGGCCACCCTCCTGGCTCAGTGCAGCGTTTTCTCCTGTCCTCTGAGCTTCCTGAGAGTTGGCAGCAGGACCCAGACGCTTTTTTTTTTCTTTAACGTTTATTTATTTATTTATTTAAAAAAAAAATTTTTTTTTTTTTAATGTTTTACTTATTTCTAGGAGAGAAGAGAGAGAGACAGCGTGAGCAGGGGAGGGTCAGAGAGAGAGGGAGTCACAGACTGAAACAGGCTCCAGGCTCTGAGCTGGCAGTCAGCACAGAGCCCAACGCGGGGCTCGAACCCACAAACCGCGAGATCATGACCTAAGCGAAAGTTGGACGCTTAACCGACTAAGCCACCCAGGCGCCCCGACGTTTATTTATTTTTGAGAGAGAGAGAGGCAGAGCATGAGCAGGGAAGGGTCAGAGAGAGAGGGAGACACAGAATCTGAAGCAGCTCCAGGCCCTGAGCTATCAGCACAGAGCCTGACGCGGGGCTCAAACCCACGAACCGTGAGATCACGCCCTGAGCTGAAGCTGGATGCTCAACCAGCTGAGCCCCCAGGTGCCCCATCCCCAGAGGCTTGATCAGAACCAGGTTCCACACAGCAAGTGACAGGTGGCCACGTGCAGTCACCTGCAGCCGCGGGCGGTCATTGTTCTCTTGATGTGGGCAGCGGCTGGCACGGAGTGCCCGATCCACTCACCGTCTGGGGGCTCCGGGTGGGGATCTGGGATTTGCTCAGATTTGTTGTCTGGAATGGTTTCAGACGGTGCTTCCTGTTGTCTGTCTGGGACCGCAGTGGTCACTTTCATCTAGGAGCGTCAGCATAGCTGCAAAGGTGACCAGTCTGTTGTCCTCAGAGGGCAGCCGATCAAGGTTTTTTTATTTATGTATTTCCATAACACATATGTGTCATGAGCTTGTGTACTTACACCCGCTCGATGGATTTCAGGCTGCTGCAGTTTTTACCTTTATTGAACCCAAACTGTAGCTTCTTTGGCCTGTAGAAGGGAGGTTCTTCTGGTCGGCTCTTGATTTCTTTGGATATTCATGTTGCACACATCTGCACCGAGCACACTCCTGTACGTGTATGGACCGCAGGCACACACAAATACATGTACAGTCCACACACACACACACACACACGTAGGTGCACGCAGCCATCTGCCCCGTTGCTCTGTGCTGCGGCAGGGGACTCCAGACCCATCTGCCTTCCCTCCTCCAGCTCTCGAATTGGCTGTTTCTCTAAGACTCTCTCCTTCCTTCCTTCCTTCCTTCCTTCCCTCCTTCCTTCCTTCCTTCCTCCCTCCCTCCCTCCCTCCCTCCCTTCCCTTCCCTTCCCTTCCCTTCCCTTCTTTCTTCCCTCCCTC
>NW_027551571.1:922083-938378 GCF_008692635.1 Crocuta crocuta | reverse complement strand
TTTCCTTCTTTCTTTCTTTCTTTCTTTCTTTCTCTCTTTCTTTCTCTCTTTCTTTCTTTCTCTCTTTCTTTCTTTCTCTCTTTCTTTCTTTTCCTTCCTTCCTTCCTTCCTTCCCTCCCTCCCTCTTTCTCTCTCTTTCCCTCTCTCTTTCTTTCCCTTCCTCCCTCCCTTCCTTTCCTTTCTTTCCCTCTTTCCCTTCCTTCCTTTTTCTCTCTTTCTCTTTCCCCCCTCCCTCCCCCCTCCTTTTTTTCTCTCCCTCCCTCCTTTCCTTCCTTTCTTCCTTTCAAGGTAAGTAATATCCACACCCAATGTGGGGCTCAAACTCATGACCCCGAGATCAAGAGTTGCCTGCTTTGCTGACTGAGCCCGCCGGGTACCCCAGAATCTCTAGTTTCTCTTAGTGGCAGAAAAGGTATTTCAGGTGCTTGGTGCTCATTGCTGTGGGGTTGGTCTTTGCTTCTAGGCCTCTCCTGGGAACAGAATTATAAAACACATACACGTTTTATAGATCAAATATGTTTAAAGATAAAATATTTGAGTTCTTGTTGATATTCCCAATAGAAAATGGGGACTTCAGAGTACCTAACTCCTCTATTAGGTCTGTGCCCCTGCACTGAGAGTCCTGGGGTAGGTACTCCTTCGTTACGAGCTTGCTTTTTCCGTTTAACATGCAGTGTGTGCATGCGAACACGTACGTTCCGTATCGTAGCGGGAACAGTGCTGGGTGCATGTTGTCGGCTGGTACGCGATAGCAGCTTCCCCTCTTGCCCCCATCACTCTCCTGGGCATTTAACGGCCACGCAGCCCGTGGTTGGTCCGTGTGCTCTTGCTCCCCGAGCTCCCTGTATGGACCTTCGTTTGCTTTATGCTTGAAAGCAGTTTTGTAGGGGCGCCTGGGTGGCTTAGTCGGTTAAGCGTCCGACTTTTGCTTAGGTCATGATCTCGCGGTTCGTGGGTTCGAGCCCCGCGTCGGGCTCTGTGCTGACTGCCAGCTCAGAGCCTGGAGCCTGTTTCAGAGTCTGTGACTCCCTCTCTCTCTGACCCTCCCCTGCTCACGCTGTCTCCCTCTCTCTCTCTCCTAGAAATAAATAAAAATATTAAAAAAAAAAAAAAAAAGAAAGCAGTTTTGTAGGATAGGAAGTCCTTGGCTCACGTTTTCTTTCCTTGAGTATCTGAAATATTGGTTTTGTTATCTTCCAGCATGAAAAGTCTAAGTCTTACTTTCCTCCTTATAAGTCATGTCCTCTCCGCCTGGGTGTCCAAAGGCTTGGGTTTTTTGTCCCCGTCTCTCCAGTCCTTACTGTGTCACTGTGTCACACGTTGGTGGCCCACAGTCAGAATTTGCAGGAATGCGGTGGGCTCTCTGCGCATGGGTTTCCAGATTGGCTGTTTCAGGAAGCTTTCCTTGATTTGTGGCTTCGAGTTCTGTTCTTGGTTGAGTGTTCTCTGGCGCGGGGCCTTGTCTGCATGGTAACGCGGAGCTCAGCCATCCTCGGTGCTTTGCTCTCCCTCCTGAATCTCTTTTGTCTCCGGTTTCCTCTGTTTTAAAGGTTGTCTGCCTGCTGATGCCCTGTCTCTGAAGGTGTTTACTGTCTCCATTTGCTCTCCGTTCTCACTTCTGAGAGTACTTGTCTTGTCTTTCTACTTTTCTTGAGCTCTGTCACCTTATTTCTGGTATTTTCTAGCACTGACTTGCCGCCCTCCCATCTTGGATCTCATTGTTTGGATGCTGTGAAGCCGCGCGCGCATTTGGACCTGTTCCGTGGCTGGGTCTGTCTGGAGCGCTCTCCCTGTCTGCAGGCTTTTATTCCACTTTTGTTTTTCTTAGAATAGCTCTGCATGCGACTGACACTCCTGTCGCTCATTTTCCTAAACATTTAGTTCTGGTCGTTTTTCTCACTTCACAGGGCTCTCTGCTCTGTTGGATCTTGAATGACACTGAACAACGCGTGGCGGTGGCTCCCGGCGTTCTCCCGGCTCTCGCCCTGACCCGCTTGCATCGGGTCCCTCTCCTTCCCGTCTCTTGTCCCTGTCCTGCTGGTGCTGGCCCTGTTCCCGCCACATGGGTCCCTGCCAGGTCAGCCACGGTGGATCTCGGGCCCCATGGCTCCAGCCCTCAGGCCTTGAAGAGGGTCCCTTGCACCCAGCACCACCGGGGCGGGGAGAGCCNNNCCGCCGTTTCCTTTGGGGTTGTCTGTACCGGGGCCCGGCAAGACCCAGGGGCCCCGCGGTGCTTTCCCCCAGGGCATGCAGGCCGAGCTGGGCGCACTGTGCCCTTCGCTGCTGTGCCTTGGCTTTGTGGGGTGGCCGCACCGCTCTGCTTTGCAGCGGCTTCTGGGAGGTGTGATCGGCAGGCAGCGGAGGGCGCGTGTGGAAGCGGGCTACCCTCTCACCTGGGGAACTGGCCCGGGCGGCCCGGCACCCCCAGGGCTTTCTCACGCCACTCTGAGCTCCTTCCCTCCCCGTCCCCGCCCCCAGGCTCCCTTCCAGCTTCTTTCCCTCAGTGTGANGTGGACTGGCGGGGCGCCTGGGTGGGGGGTGCCGATGCCGACCTTCCCGCCAGCAGGGCAGGAGAGTTGCGGGTTGCTCCGCGTCCCTGCCGTCCCGCTGTAGGTGAGGACACAGGAGGGTCCAGGAGCGCCCTCCCTGCTGCCCCCGACTCCCCCAACGCCTGGTGGCGTTTCAGTTGGGCAGCGCTGCTTCACAGCCCGGGGCTGGAGGCACGGCGGAGAGGCTGTCTCCCGAACCTTCCGGTCCACTGTGGGGTGTGCACCGGGCACGCGCCGTCCGTGCAGAACAGCAAGTGCGGGGCTCCGGGTAGGAGGCGGTCCAGCCACTTGTAGTGAGGACAACACTCACAGAAGCGGGTTCCTCCTGCCGGTGACTGACACGCAGCCGCGTCGTTACAGCTCTGAAGTTGTGGTTCCATCTGCTCTGTCAGCCCCAGAGACATGTGAAGGACTGCGGTGTAGACCACGCGGTGCTCTGCGTTGTGAGGGACTGCTGTGTAGACCTGGCGGTGCGCCGCGTCGTGAGGGACTGCCGTGTAGACCTGGCGGTGCGCCGCGTCGTGAGGGACTGCTGTGTAGACCAGGCGGTGCTCCATGTCGTGAGGGACTGCCCTGTAGACCAGGCGGTGCTCCGCGTCGTGGAGGACTGCCCTGTAGACCAGGTGGTGCGCCGCGTCGTGAGGGACTGCCGTGTAGACCAGGCGGTGCTCCATGTCATGAGGGACTGCCCTGTAGACCAGGCGGTGCTCCGCATCGTGGAGGACTGCCCTGTAGACCAGGTGGTGCGCCGCGTCGTGAGGGACTGCCGTGTAGACCTGGCGGTGCTCCATGTCGTGAGGGACTGCCCTGTAGACCAGGCGGTGCTCCGCGTCGTGGAGGACTGCCCTGTAGACCAGGTGGTGCGCCGCGTCGTGAGGGACTGCCGTGTAGACCAGGCGGTGCTCCATGTCATGAGGGACTGCCCTGTAGACCAGGCGGTGCTCCGCATCGTGGAGGACTGCCCTGTAGACCAGGTGGTGCGCCGCGTCGTGAGGGACTGCCGTGTAGACCTGGCGGTGCGCCGCGTCGTGACGGACTGCCGTATAGACCTGGCGGTATTCTGTATCGTGATGGACTGCCGTGTAGACCAGGCGTTGTGCCGTGTCGTGAGGGACTGCTGTGTAGACCCAGTGGTGCTCCGCGTCGTGATGGACTGCCGTGTAGACCTGGCGGTGCGCCGCGTCGTGAGGGACTGCCGTGTAGACCTGGCGGTATTCTGTATCGTGATGGACTGCCGTGTAGACCCAGTGGTGCACCGCGTCGTGAGGGACTGCCGTGTAGACCTGGTGCTCCGCATCTTGGAAGAGACCGGGTTTTCAAAAGCAGCTGCTGCTCTCAAAACGTGCTCTTAATGCTTTGTAGACGGAGGCTGGTAAAGTGTTCTGGTGCCTTCTGTGCAGAGCGACACGGTGGCTCCGTCGTTGGACGGCTCTGTGGTGTCTTTCAGGACAGGCTCACGGAATACAGACCAAACTCATCGAGTCCGGAAACCTGGTTCCTGGGCAGCCTGCGCGGTGGTGAAGCGGCGCCGGCGAGGCCGTGCTCATTTCTGTGGGGGTCTGTCCCGTCAGGTGAGCTTGGGGCCTTCGGGCGCACGTCTTTAAAAGACCGTGGTGTGCGTTCCTAGGTGTGTCCTTAATCGTCGAACCCTGGAAGTTCCGGAACGACGAGGGGCAGCTGCTCAGTAGCGGCCCCCTGTCTGTGAGTGGCGGGCGGGCTCCGGCACTGGGTCACGGCACGGGTCAGAACCAGACACCTGGCTCCGCCTCAGGCTGCCGCGTTGCAGTGCAGACCCTGCTTTTGCCAAACATCGGAAGGCCCAGAGGCTGACCTGCCTGAGGCATCGCTGCGATGGACTGAGTGACTGTGCCCCCCAAGTTCACGTGTCGAAGCCCTAACCCCCGTGTGGCTGGTATGGAGATAAGGGGCCCGTAGGGAAGTAATTCAGGTTAAACGAGCTTGCTTCCTGTCTGCCCAGGAAAGAGGAAGGGCCACGTGAGGGACCCAGTGAAGCCAGGAAGAGAGCCCTCCCCGGGAACCAGATCACTGACACCCTGACCTTGGATTCCTGGCCTCTGGATTGTGAGAAATCAGCAGTTAAGTCCCCCAGCCCACGGCCTTCTGTCCAGCGGCCTGAGCGAGGTCCCCAGCCACGACTGTGTCCGAGACCCGTCTTCTACCCTCTCGTTTGCTAACTCGCCTGTGCTTTCCGTGCGGCCAGCGTGACAGCTGCGTGAGCTAGCGTGCGGGGTCCTTCTGAGCTTGTCTGCGCTGTGGATGCGTCAGTGAGGCAGCGTGGCTTTGCAGGTGACAGGTTTTCCCCAGATGTAACTGTTAAGTTGGTAGCATCCACGTTGTTTTACTGAAGCCTAAAAAACCAAAAATAAAAATGAAGAAATGTGACTACAGAGAGGTGAAATGAGTACTCCCATATTTGGTCTGTGATTTGTCTTAAACTGGAAAAATGCCTAGTTATTTAGATGCATGAACCTCGACATCGGTCGGGACCTCGTCTGTGACAGGCCCCAGTTAGTTGATTGGTCTGCTTAAAGCTATTCAGTCAGACTTCGGGAAAACTAAGAGAAGAGATCAGTGAAATGTGTATTTTCCAGTAAGTCCTTGTTTTCCATTTTCAGAGCCAGCAGGTGATGAGCAGTCAGGTCTGCTCTGGTGTCTGAGCATCTGCTGGTGATCTTCCTTTTTTTTTTTTTTAAACATTTTGGTTATTTATTTTTTTTAATTTCTTTTTAATGTTTTATTTATTTCTAGGAGAGAGAGAGAGAGACAGCGTGAGCAGGGGAGGGTCAGAGAGAAAGGGAGTCACAGACTCTGAAACAGGCTCCAGGCTCTGAGCTGGCAGTCAGCACAGAGCCTGACGCGGGGCTCGAACCCACGAACCACGAGATCATGACCTAACCGAAAGTTGGACGCTTAACGGACTAAGCCACCCAGGCGCCCCGATTTGGTTATTTTTGAAAGAGCATGAGCGGGTTAGGGACAGAGAGAGAAAGGGACAGAAGATCTGAAGTGGGTTTGTGCCCGGGGCTCAAACTCAGACTGAACCATGAGATCATGACCTGAGCCGAAGTCAGACCCTCAGCCGACCAGGCCACCCAGGCGCCCCCATTTTTTGAATTAAATACCCGAGCAGCACACGAAAGCCCTGCCTTGAGGCAGACGGCAGTGAGCGCCCTTAGGTGCGGAGGACCAGGCCCGGGGCCCTGCAGGCTGTGAGCCGGACCCGCAGTGCAGCGCCCGGCACCGCGCCTGTGGCTGCTTCGCTGTGTCAGCAGAGGCCTTCGAGGCCCCTGTAGCGTCAGCAGCTGTCCCTCCTGCCTCTGGGCCCTTCTGCAGGCACAGCCGCTCCTGCAGGTCCCCCTGCCCCCCACTCCCTGCCACACTGGACCAGCAGATGACCTCACTGAGGGCACCATGCTGCCCAGGCCCTTGGCACCTCAGGGTGCTGCCTCGGGACCCCATCCGTGACATGTCCGCTGCGCCCGTCTCCACAGTCTGCCGCCCACCGTCCCCGGGTAGAGCGGCCTGGGCCCAGGTCCGTCCCTCGAGACATAGCCATAGGGGCTATGGCACCTCCACGTCCGCTGGAACCTCGCATGGCATCTGCTGGTGCAGTGACAGCACTGCCAGCCAGGCCTTGGGCTCATCGGACAGTGAAGCCTAGTGACCTGCCTCGGCTGGGGTCTGTTCCAGAACTGTAAATAATCTTTTTTTTTTTTAATTAAAAAAAAATTTTTTTTTAATTTATTTCTAGGAGAGAGAGAGAGACAGCGTGAGCAGGGGAGGGTCAGAGAGAGAGGGAGACACAGAATCTGAAACAGGCTCCAGGCTCTGAGCTGGCAGCACAGAGCCCAACGCGGGGCTCGAACCCACGAACTGCGAGATCATGACCTAAGCGAAAGTCGGACGCTTAACCGACTAAGCCACCCAGGCGCCCCCAGAACTGTAAATAATCTTGTTCAGGTTTTAATTTTTAAAAAGTTCTTGGGGGTTTTCCTTTTTTCTTTTTAAATGTTTATTTTGAGACAGAAAGACAGCGGGGGAGGGGCCGAGAAAGAGGGAGATAGAGAATCCCAAGCAGGCTCCATGCTGTCAGCACAGGGCCCCGTGGGGGTCTCAGGCCCACGAACTGTGAGGTCGTGGCCTGGGTGGAAATTGAGGGTCAGCTGCCTACCTAGTGAGCCAGCCTGCCCCTCAGCAAGGGGCTTTCTTAAATGTTTGCCTGTGCTAATTCGTCTCAATTCACCTTCTCCTTATTATTGAATAGGTAGGTCTTTTCCCCAAAGAAGCTCACCAGACTGGGGGGTGGGGGGGAGAGTTACAGAAGGGGGTAGGAGATTATAGACAAAAGACTACAAGCAGAGTGTCGCTTGGTTGGGAAGGGATTTCTCCCTCTAGCAGTCGCCCCACCCCGGGGTGGGGGGTGTTTGTCAGTTCCCGCAGTGAGAGTGGTGCCTTTTGTTTCCTGTTTGTTAGCGCGGGATGGGCAAGTCCTTCACTGAGATGATTGGGTGGCAAGAGAATGAAACGCAAAAAGAGAAATTGAAACTAAAACAAGGAATGTTAGAGGCTCTGTGGCCCTCTCCCCAGTGTGCCCCAAAGAAGCACAGCCTTTATGGGTTTTTTTTTTTTAAAGGCTCTGAAAACGGTTCTTGGATTATTCAGTCATAACTCCGTGGCCACCACCTTGTCCCCATTCAGTGTGGCCCATGTCTTTCCCTGGGGCTGTGTTGCTGGCCGCCCTCATGGGCCATCTGTCTGGGGCTCCCCCCAGGGCCTCTCCCTGAACCACACGCACTGGCTCGTGGCTGTGGGGACATGACAGCGTGTCTTCCTACCAACTCCCTTTGGAACCTGTCCTGTGAATGACACCCAGACACGAGAGGCGGGGTCTCCTATCCTTGTCTGCGGTGAGGGTAGGGGACGGTTCACCTGACAGGCCCATCGTAATCTCATCTACCTGGGGGGACACCCTACTTGTTTGTGATCCCCAGAGAGAGAGAGGCCACTCCGGGTCACATGTACACGTGTGTGCATGCGTGTGTCCATACCGCTTTTCAGAAACCTTTGCATTTTTCCTAAAAAGCATCTGTAAGTCTGTCCTGTGCTAGTGTTATGTCTCCCTACATCTTTCCTGGAGATACTGTGTTTCATCTTTGCCAAGGCCCTTTACCACGCTGCCTGCTCTGACTGACGTTTGAGATTTCTGGAGAGGTTGGACATCTTTTTATAAATCTGTATGGTTTCCCACCTAAAGAAGGTAACAGTACACTCTTTATTCAAGCCTCTTTAAAGGTACTTGAGAAAAAGAAACAGATGTACGGCATGTGACTATACTTGAGAATACCATATGATATACTTGACGTTTGTTAAGAGTAAAACCTTTTTTTAATTTTGAGAGAGAAAAAGCCTGAGTGGGGGAGGGGCGGGGGGGAGAGAAAGAGACAATCTCATGCAGGCGCTGCCCTATCAGCACGAAGCCTGACGTGGGGCTCCGATTCCTGAACTGTGAGATCCTGACTTGAGCCCAAGTTGGAAGCTGAACTGACCTGAACCCCCAGGCGCCCCTGCTAACAGTGAGTCTTAGGTGCCGTCATGCACACGTGCAAATAAAAGTTTACCTGTGAGGTGATGGATGCTTAATCAACATGATCAGGATAATCATGTTACAGAGTGTATGTAAATCAGCACATGGGCCAAAATAGATCCACATGAGTATAGTCACCTTATCGTTGACGGAAGAGCAGAGGCAGTACAATGGACAAAGGTAGTCATTTCAACAAACTGCTACAAGTTGCTAGGAAACTGCATCCACAGGCAGAAGAATGAACCTAGACCCACACCTGACATCCTTCACAAAAATGAACTCAAAACGGATCATAGACCTAATATAAAACACAAAACCATAGAACTTCTAGAAGAGATCATAGCAGGAAAGTTAGGTGCCCTTGGGCGTGGCGATGCCTTCTTAGGTCCAACACCAAAGACATGGTCACGAAAGGACTTGTACTCTGTACTTGTTAAAATGAACAACTTCTGTTCTTGAAGGACACTGGCGAAAATGAGAAGACAAGCCACGGACTTAGGGAAAATATTTGCAAAAGACACATCTGAGGAAGGGCTGTTACCCAGGCGTACAAAGGACTCAAAACTCCAGAACAAGAAAACAAACGACCAACCAGAAAATGGATCGGTGACCTTGGCAGAGACCCACCAAAAATAGAAGGCCGAGAAGCACGTACAGACCCTCAGGGAAAAGCAATGTGCAACAACGTGGTACCGCCACGCGCTCATCAGAATTGCCCAAATCAGAACTCTGCCACCACGGGTGCCGGTGGGGCCATGAGGCTCCCTCCTTGCTGCTGGGGACGCGGAGTCACGCAGCCACTTGGGTGGACAGTCTGGCGGGTTCTTACAAAACGAAAACTCTCACCATACGACCTGGCGTCGCACTCTTGGTACTTACCCCGACCTGGAAACCTGTGTCCGCCCAGAACCTGCACACGATGTTTACGGCTTTATGTGTGATGGCCACACCCGGGGGGCTGCCCGGTGCCTGGCCGAACGCCCTGGGACACCCACCTTCAGTCACGAACAGACGTGGGGGAACCGTAAATGCGCACTGCCGCGTGAAGGCATCGGATCTGAAAAGGCTGCAGATGATTCCAACTCTGGGACATTCCGGAGAAGGTAAACCTGCGGACATAGAAGGTGAGTGGTGGCGGGGGGTGGGGTGGGGGCCGAGGGAGGGGGGGGGTGGGGCGCACAGGAGTTTGGGGCCATGACACCGCCCTCTGTGCTCCCTCGGTGTTGACCGGCTTCATTACCGTTTGTGCAGACCCACAGACGGCACAGGACCACGAGTGAGCCCTCCAGCAAACTCGGGACGCCGGGAGATGATGCCTCGGTTTACCTTTGTCAGTTAAAACACATCGACACTCTGGTGGCGGGGGCTCTAGGGGAAATCTGTACCTTCCTCTTAACTTCGCTGTGAACCTAAAACTCTAAAAGAAAAAAGTGTGTTAAAAATCATGTACGTTTACACATGTACATTTTATTTGTCAGTTGTGGCTCAATAAAGCTGGGGGGCCCGCCTGGGGGGCTCAGTCAGTTAAGTGCCCGACTTCGGCTCAGGTCATGATCTCGCGGTTCAGGAGTTCGAGCCCCACGTTGGGCTCTGTGCTGACCGCTCTGACCCTACAGCCTGCTTTGGATTCTGTGTCTCCCTCTCTGCCCCTCCCCGCGTGTGCACATGCTCTCTCAAAAATAAACATTAGGGAAAAAAAAAAAGGGAGCGACTGTTGATGTGCAGCTCCTGGGTCATGTCCCGGCTCCTGTAGTTTGGCGCCACTCAGACGGACAGGGCCTTGTGCCAGACCCGGGTGGGGTGCTCGGGTTGCGCAAGGGGGGGGCCCCGGAGCTGCTGAGGAACAGATCCCAGGGCCCAGGCGAGGCTGGAGCGAGTGGAAGCCAGGCACCAGCAGGCCACGGAGTCCTCCCGTGCCTCTCTGCCGGCCACAGCAGGCCCGGAACCCGGACCCCAGTGTCTCCGCTCGGACCCCTGACATGTCTGTGTCTCAGACACAGGCCCCCACCCCAGGTCAGCGCGGTCCACCGGCCACAGCCCCGTCCTCCAGGCTGTCAGGCTGCAGCCCCAGAACACCGCTGACCACCCCGTGCCTCCCATCCCTGCGTCGTCAGCCCTGGGTGGCCTTAATGCAGAAGGACCCAGAATCTGGTCATTCCCACCACGCACACACGGGGTCCCGACCGGAGCCCCGACCTCTGTCACTCGGACGATTGCAGTCGCCTCCGCTGCCTTTCTCGCTTCTGTCTCGCCTGCCCTACGGTTTGTTCTCAGAAGCCCGACTCCCATCACACCGCGTGGCCGAGAGTGCCACACGCCCGGCCCTGCCGCCCTCCGGCCTCCCCCCTGCTGCCCCCTGCCGCCCGCAGCCTCCGTGGTCCAGGACCCAATGCCCCAGGCTGCGTGCTGACCATTCAACTCTGCTTCCGCCNGTCACTTGTTATCCCCCTTTCCCTGCGTTCTGCTCTGCCTCCCTGTCTAACAGGGGTCACATGTGCCAAGGTCACGGGATCCTTGCTGCCAGATATTCGGCCCATGAGGATCTGTCACCGCGGCCCAAGCTTTATTTCCCATGCGAGTGAGATTTGCTTTCTGGACTATTTTCCAAGTGCCAGTATCTATTACTTACACGTTCCTGTGGTTTTTATTCCTAAGACCTAGTCCGGGTGCTTGTATTGTTTGCTGTTCTCATGTTTCTGCTTCCCTGCCCCCCCCCCCCAACTTTTGGGGTGTTAGAGTCAAAAGCAGAGACCAGCCTTGAAAATCCCCTGAGGAGACGAAACCAGTTTGATTATACAAAGATTAATTTAGGTTATTTTGCAAGATGAGCCTGACCTGGGTCATTTCTCGCTTATGCCCCTGGAAATCATGGACAAGACTCCACTGTTTCCCAGAAGTTGCCGTGAGCTAACCACTAACCACTTCTGCATCATTAAAGAAAGTTCTAATATCGTGACGACTCCCTGTGAACTGCAAAGTCCGTGTCTCCTCACCACCTACGCGGCTGCCTGGCAATGTGCCCCTGAGCCCTGTCCGTGCTTCGGTTAAGCGCTCCCAGCTTGGAAGGGGTCTTTTTGGCAAACGCACGGCACATTTTTACTAATTCCTACCTCAGTCGTTCCCCGCACGTTTGTCAGTGCTCAGCAAAGAATGTTGTGTGGGATGTTTTTGGAATTAGTGTATGCCCCCCCTCAAATGAAAAAGTTTTGTCACCCTTAATGTCTTCATTACGAGCCTCACCACTTTCCAGAAGAGAGTTAGCATAGGAGGTCCCCTCAAAATTTTGACCTCCAAAGGCTTTTTACTAATCATGTCTCTCAACTATATGACCTGGGGCACGCCTGGGGGAGAGTGTCATCGTAGCAAGCGTTTGGGGGACAGTATGAGCGCAGGCGTGATGACACCTGGAGAATGAGACGGGTCCGCACAGCAGAACAGACCTGTGGTTTTATTTTCATCTCGGAAGCACTAGGACCTGGATCAGGGACTGAAAGGCTGTACTAAGTTCGTCCCCAGGGAAAGAGCCTCGGGCCTAGGATTGTCTTCTGTCTTCTTTCAAAGACAATTAAGATGAAGGTAAATGCTCTCTTTAGTTAGTGAGACTGTCATCTGCTGACCGTGGCCTCCAGGTGGCTGCGGCTGACAGCTGCCCCTTTGATAGGAAATCTGCTCGTCGCCCTTTTTTTCAGTTACGAAAAGTTCACGCACATATGGCTTGTTTCTTAATTCAGAATCACAACTGTTTGTAAAAATCACTGAAATTGTTCAAATATACACGCAAGAAGATTAGTCTTGTGAACGTCCACACATCTCTGTCACCCAGTTTCGTTGTGTGAAAGTCTCCTTCAGTGAACTTGCCAAGTTGTAGGATATGGGACGGTCCCCCGGCTTTTCCTTCTGGAAGTCCTGTGTCAGCCCTACGCTCATTTCTAGACAGGCCCTCGTGTTTCACGGCCGCCCTCCATGTTCAGCCCTTTCCTTTAAATCACCAGATTTTATCCTGGTGCTTCGGCTGCTGGCACGTCTTCCCTTATTTATGACGCTCGCTCTCCCTAGCATTTCCTGTTCTCCAGAAAGCCCTCCAGGCTTTCCCTATAGTAGACACGAGCTGAGTTTGGGCCCTGACGGGAAAGTTGTTCAGACACAGGCTGCCCTGTGGGGCTGTCGGCGGTGAGGAGCCAGTGAGGAGCCGCGGGGCACAGGGCCTGAGGTTGCAGGGGGCGGGGACGGTCTGCTGTCCCCCGAGAGACCCCCAGCAAGTAGGAGGGCCTTGGGGCCCTGTGTTTGCCCACGTCTGGTTGTCGGCCCAGCCCTCCTCCTCTCGGGGACCACCTTTGTCCGAAGGGGCTGCCAGGCCCAGCCTCCCCGGGTGGCGCCTGTGTGGCCACCCAACCCGACCTCGGGCTTCCGCAGAGATCCAAGGGGTGGACACGTGGTTCTGACTGGGCCATCTAGAATCTTCCATGAGACTGGCTCTCAGGGCACCACATAAAAGAGCTCCTTTTTCATGAATTACAGGTGAGCCTGGTTGGAGAGCCCCAGGGGGCTGGCTTTCCTGTACCGGCAGGAAGCTCCTTATGGGAGGTGAGAGGTGACCCGGTGCTCGGGGAGGAGAGCAGAGGCCGGGAAAGAGGGGGCCGTCAGCATCGTCTGAGCCCCAAGTCCCGTCCTCCTGGAGGCGAGGCCCCCAGGCCTCCACGAGAGCCACCCTGCCTTCCCTCAAGCCCTGCTGTCCCCAGTGGCCTGCGGTGCCCAGAACTGCGAAGCTGAGCGGTGGGCTCCTGAAGCACGAGGGGGTGCGACGGGCCCTCGCTGTGCGGAGCAGGGTGGTGAGGGGACAGTGGCCGTGCTGGGGCAGCTGCTGACGCCCACACGACACTCCTGCCCGGACCTGCCGCCGCGCCTGCTCGGCACACACTTCAGCAAAGCAGCCTGACGGACAAAAACGAAACCCAGCTTCTCTTAAGAGACATGTGACTAGATGATGAAGCTGTAAACAGTTGTGAAATCTCGACATCTGCGTAGAAGTGTAAATACATCTCTGCTATGAACCCATGTGTGGGGGTCGCTGGAGAGAGACCCGTACGATTGGCTTACAGGCCGAGCCCGCCCCCAAATCACCATTGCGGTTCCAGCCAGGGTGCCCAGCAGCCACTTTCTCAGCATTGAACGAAGCGAGCCTGCCGTGGCAGTCTGACTTTTCTCAGCGCCTGGTGGCAGCCAGGCTCGCGGGGCTGCTGGAACCCAGACGGGAACATTAAATGCGAGGCCCTTACTGAGGTCACGACTACGACGGCTGTGCCGTGCAGAACCCTCCCTTCCCTGCCAGACACAAACCTGTGACCGTTTCCTAAGGCCTAGCCAGCTGTCGGGGACTCTGGGCCTGGAGTTCCCGCTTGTCCTGCAAGAGAGTGGACGCAGGATTGAAATGGAGAGAGGCCAGTGTCCCAGAGGAGTCCGGCCCCGCGGAAGGGGCCTTGTTTGGCTCACAACTTGGTCATGGACGTGCACACAGAGACAATGAAACCTTGACCGCTAACTCATGGGTGTGAGGGGAAGGGGGTTTTGAAGATTTGCTCTGTTAGGGGTTTGGGTCAATGGGTGGAAGGTGAGGCCCTACCTCTGTTTACCTAAACTGGCCTGGGGGGACCAGACAGGCCGGCACCACTGACTCAGGATCAGCAAGGCACCTTTCTTTTGCTAATTAGCTCCGCTCTGGGCAAGGACGCTCCGCCTGCAAGGGTCTGTAGCCCTGTTTACCTGTTTACCTATTTGGTCATCCTTCCTGTGAAAGCGGCTTTCTGCTACAGCCCTGAGGTGGGGGGCGTTTCCCCCTGAACACCTAATCTTGATACCTCCTCTTGGATACTGGCATTCTGAGATCCCTATTCCTATATCTTCTGTCCTGGGGGCCTTTGCCCTGTTTACCCAAACAGGGTGTGTTCCACTCGTGATTCTTTAATTCTCTGTGCCTTGTTAACCCATCTGCAGGCTCAGGGATTTCCTAAGCTTATTCCCGACACCTAGCTACTGAGGACTGTCATGCTTGAGTCAAGGTTATTCTCCCTGCCCCTGTAGAGTTTATTTTACTGTCTCTTTAAAAGTGGTCCTAGTTACCATCAAATTTAAGAATCCTAATTCCAGGGGCGCCTGGGTGGCTCAGTTGGTTAAGCGTCTGACTTGGGCTCAGGTCATGATCTCACTGCTTGTGGGTTCGAGCCTACAATCGGGCTCCGTGCCGACAGCTCTGAGCCTGGAGCTGCTTCAGATTCTGTCTCCCTCTCTCTCTGCCCCTCCCCCACTTGCTTGCTTGCGTGTGTGTGAGTGTGCGCATGCGCACGCTCTCAAAAATGAATAAGTGTTTAAAGACATTTAAAAAATCGTAATTCCTGGGAAACAGTGACATTCACTAATTGTGCTCATACCTAAAACATGGACAGCTGGTAAATAAAAGTGGGCAGGTACCACTTTTTTTTTTTAAATATTGCTTTTTGGGGGAGAGCGCAAGCGGGGGAGGGGCGGAGAGAGGGGCCAGAGGATCTGTAGCATACGGGCTCTGTGCTCACAGGCTGACAGCAGTGAGCCAGATGTGGGGCTTGAACTCACAGACTGTGAGATCATGACCTAAGCTGAAGTTGGATGCTCAACTGACTGAGCCACCCAGGTGCCACTGTTTTTAACCATTTTCAGGCTCTGCTCAGGCACTGTGACAGTGAGTAGGGACAACATGGAGACTTATGAATGTGGTAAGCAGCATTTTGAGATTTCCACCCATTGGTGTACAAGCCGGTATCAGACCCTTGAGTGCAGGTGGAGCTGTGAGTCTGGCTGCTGGTGAACTGACTGACCCTTACCGCACGTGTAACTGAGGCCCCAAACCACTGGACTCGGAGTTCATCAAAATGGAGAGTATCTTTGGCAAGCCTGAACTAATCAGGCAACATCTCTTGGAGAGATTCAGAGGGATAAAGCCTTTCCCGTTGGCTTAGAGAAGTAAGCTTCTACATTACGGGCAAAGGACTGAGGGCATCTTCTGGACATGGAGAGCGGCTCTGGGTCATCAGCCAGTAAGGAAATGGGGACCTCAGGTTGATCGAGCAAGTTCTGCCAGCAGCCTGCTCCGGCAAGGATGTGGCCCCAGCGACCCTGACCGCAGCTTGGGAGCCGCTGAGCAGGGGGTGAGCCACGCCCTGGCCACACTTCCCGCCCGCAGAACTGCGAGCCCTGGGTCATATTCCAAGGCTGTGTGGGGGGCGCAGAGCAAGTCCCGCTTCTCCATGGGCCCCTGGCATTCCTGCACTCCCAGTGGGAGACGAGGCGTGGTCAATGTGTCCCTGGAGCACGGTGGCGTGCCCCTGCCCGGTACAGTAAGGATCTAGGCTCCTACGCTCCGTGCAGCCCACTGGGCACTGGTGTCTGCTAGTCTCTTTGCGGACCTAGGAGGAGCCGGTGCAGCGACGGGGACGCTGGTCACTGCTGTCGAGTCCTGCACTGGGGCTGCCCTCTGACCCCGGGCACTCATGTGTTCCGCCTGCGTGTGCGAGCTTCTGGTAGGCTCCCTCGCTGGCTTGTTAGCGTGAAATCTCTGACCCTTCAAAGCTCTTCCCACAGGCCAGGGGAATAAATAAATTTTTAATATTATTGGGATAAAGCATGGTCAGCAGATTCCAGCCTGATGCCTGTTTTTGTATGTTCTGTGAGCTAAAAATGGTTTTTACATTTCTTCTTTTTTTTATTTTGAGAGAGCGCGTGTACGCGAGAGAGAGACAGAGAACATGGGAGGGGGCACAGAGAAGAGGAGACAGGAATCCCAAGCAGGCTCCCTGCTGCCAGCGCGGAGCCTGATGCAGGGCTCGAACCCACAAACCGTGAGATTGTGACCTGAGCTGAAATCAAAAGTCAGATGCCTCACCAGCTGAGCCACCCAGGCGCCCTGGTTCTCGCATTTCAAACTGGTTGTTACTGAAGGACCATCTGCTCTGCCTGATTTTGCCCCTCGGCGCGCAAGGCCTGAAAGACTTTCGCAGATAAGTGTGTCGCTGGTGCAGCTGAGCGTCCACAGCCTTCGTGTCGCAGCGGCTCGGGGCCCCTGGTCTCCCGCTTTGCCATGTCCCTGCCCGCTCTGCGTGGGCCCCTGGGCC
>NW_027551571.1:920913-921996 GCF_008692635.1 Crocuta crocuta | reverse complement strand
GGTACAAGGGCAAGTGGGGGAGGGGACCATCTGTCTTTCGAAACATCTGGACAGAGTCGCCCCAGGCTGCCTACTTCAGGGTGATAAATTCTGGTTGCAGAACATAGATTTTGGCTGCTGCTGCCTATTCTGCTGGAAGTAGTTCAGTTTCAGAAGCCTTCCTTCCCTTCAGAGGAGGAATCCCGAAGGGCAGCACTGGTCACAGGGAGATGACAAGTGCTGCTCTTACCTGGTTCTGGCTGCTCGGACCGGCCGTGCCAGCAGCAAGCGCTGCCGCCCCCGCCCCCCGGCGGCGCTTCAGGGCGTCCTGGCCGTCCTGCTCTTCCCCCGTGTGGCTGTTTTTACAGCATAAAATAGCTCCGTCCCTCCTCCCCAGCAGTGAACAAATAAATAAATAAGGCTCTTGCGTAAGATGGAGGCCAGCGAATGGGGACACATGACTGCTGTGCTGCCGTACCGGGTGGGGGTGGGGGTCCTGCAGACACCTCCCCACTTCCAGGAAGCAGTCATTCCCCCACCGTGTGCCACAGCCTCGCCACTTCCTGTGCTGTTCAGCAGCTAGCGGTTACCTCTGCACGCTTTGGGGCTGGGCTTCCTGGCTCAGAGCCCAGCCTTGCTCCTTCCCGGCCGTGTGACCGTGAGCCAGCTACTTGAGCCTCCGTTGTCTTTAAAATGTGGGTAGTAAGGGGCACCTGGGTGGCTCAGTTGGCTAAGTGTCCGACTTTGGCTCAGGTTGTGATTTCACGGTTCGTGGGTTCAAGCCCCAGGTCGGGCTCTGTGCCGACAGCACGGAGTCTGCTTTGGATCCTCTGTCTCCCTCTCTCTGCCCCTCCCTCGCTCTCACTCTCTCCCTTTCAAAAATAAATAAACATTAAAAAAATGTGGGTAGTAAGTAGTGCCCACATGCCTGTGAGGGCGAGTGAGACCACGTGTGGAAGTCCGCCCAGGACAGCGCACAGCACTGCTCTCTGGGAACGAGGTTTGATCAGACTCGGGAGGGTTTGCCGGAATGCTGTGAGCTCTGGAGTGACTCTCATCACGTCCTTTCCATCGTCATGCAGCAGGCTTCTTTTTTTTTTTTTT
>NW_027551571.1:901188-920908 GCF_008692635.1 Crocuta crocuta | reverse complement strand
GGACGCTTAACCGACTAAGCCACCCAGGCGCCCCAGCAGGCTTCTTTTTATTGCCTGTGACATGCCAGGCATGTCCCTGGAAGACTAGTGAGACGCACCCTGACCCCAAGCACAAGTTGTCAGTGGCAACACAAATCCATTCATTCAGCAAGTACCAAAGACGCGGCCGGCATGGTGGAGGCTGACGTTAGCCAGATAATCAGACAAATCATTACAGGGGAGCAGCAGGAGCGCGTGACGGGAGGCCTCCCCAGCCGCGCAGGGCTGTGCAGGGGCGTCAGAGGCCTCTCCGGGGAGGGGGCTTAAGCTGAGAAGGGAAGCACACCGGGGTGTGTCTGCAGGATGGGAGGAGGTAGGGAGGGCATCAGACCCGGACGCTGAGAGCCCTGCGTGCGTGGAGGGGTGAGAACAGGCGGGAGGGGAGGCTGCCGACGTGGTCAGCGGCGGGGCAGGTGGGAGAGGAGGGTTAAGCAGACGGCTGTGTGATCCTGTTTGTATCTTTTAATACGTGCTGTGCACAGAAGTGTGCAGCCGCAGGTGCGGAAGCGGGGGTCAGTTTCAGCAGGTGAGAAGGCGGCAGGGACCTGGGACGGGGCAAGTCCGTGGACTTGTGTGCTGTGGAGGGCAGAGCCACGGGGTCTGCTGCGGGATTTGGTTGGATGCTGAGGGGAAGGGAGAGGAAGCACAAAAATCCCTAGACGTTGGGATTAAGGCTGCTGTTCACTGGGGCAGGAGAGGCTGGGCCGACACGGGGTGTGCAGGCGATCCGTTCCCTCCTGGCTGTGAGGTCTAGACACCCACCATGTATGTGGTGCTGCCGAGTTAGACACGGGGCCCAGCCTCAGAAGAGGCCCGGGCGGGAGGTGTCGGTGTGTACTGGGCTCCGTGCGCCCAGCCTCAGAAGAGGCCCGGGCGGGAGGCGTCGGTGTGTACTGGGCTCCCTGCGCACACCTGCAGTGTGTGTGGAAGGGCAGGACAAGGAGAGCCCTGCGCCTCACAGCACTGTGCTCACGCCGAGGAGAACCAGGGAGAAGATGTCTCCGGAAGGTCCTGGGCAACTGCGATGAACTGACTGACAAGAACAGAAGNGGGTGGGGGACGGGGAGGGCGTGGGGGGAGATCGGCGTCCAGGGAGCGTTCCTGAAGCTTTGTCACGAAGCGCAGGAGAAATGCGCGATGGTGCTAAGGCGGAGTCCGGCTCCCCAGCAGGACGTGCGCACGGTGCTTGCAGTCACTGCCGCAGCAGCACGGCACCAAATAAATACGGACCTTGTGTACAGCAGTTGGGGAAGTTCTAGAAGGGACTATAGAGCAGTCTAGTGTAAATCCCATACCTTTCCAGTTACTTGATTCCCTGTAACAGATGGTGGTGTATGGCCGAGGTCATCTCATCTTTTCTGGTTCAGTGCTTTGAAAAAATGAACCTTTCTTTTCTAATCTGCTAAACGGATTATCAGTTCAAAGACTGGTGAGGGGAAGCTTGTTTATTTGTCCAGGGACATAGCTCCTAACGAGCGGAGGGGAGATGGGCGATTTAAAAACACAGGGTAGTACTGCAGACTGCTGGGGTTACACAGACGGGGGAATGGAGAGCGCGCGCCCTGAGTGACCCCTGGCCAGTGTGGTGCCCTGACCCGACTTCAAGCCACGCTGGGTCCCACATCAGCTGCGTGGGTTGTAATAAAACCACTTTTTGGGGCGGCATTTAATTTTCTTCCTGTTAAGTACTGTTTCACAAGATTGGTCTGACTGTCCAGAGATCGGAGCACCAAGCTCCATCTGCAAAGAGGGCTTGAGGACGCGAATGTCACCAGCGCCCCGTGCACCCGCGGGACAGGGCAGCAGGGAGCCCCGGGACGCCCCGTGTACCTAGGACGAAGTCCGTCGGTGTCACCCGCGCGGTCCCCGCTGACCCGCAGCAAGTTGACCTTTGGCCCCGGGGCGGGCTCCTCCTCCGAGTCCCCGGCCCTGCCCCGCGCCGCNGGCCGGAAGGGAGTGAGGTCCCGTCCGCTCGGTACTGAGCTTTGCCCCCGTGCGCAGGCTCGCAGAAGGTTCCAGCCCGACGGTTTAGGGCTCGTCTGGGCTCTTGGGTAAAGGCGAAGCGGGTCTTCTTGGTACCGCCGGTTGAGCAGCGGCAACTTTTTCTTTTTTGTTTAATATGTATTTTTAGTTTTTAAGTAATCGCTGCACCCGACATGGGGGCTCGGACTCCCAGCCCGGAGGGCAGGAGTCGCGTGTTCTAGGGGCCGCGCCAGCCGGGCGCCCCGAGAAGGGTCAGCTTTCAGACCCAAACGGCCTGTTATTTTACCAGTGAAAATGGGTTTATTTAGGAATAGAGAATTGACTCCAACCTAAGCGAACCACAGCCCCTGACAGTGCGGAGGAACGTGGCATTGAAAAGTTGAGGGGGTTGGGAAAGCGGGGGAGACCGGGAGCCGGGGTGGCGGTGCCGCCTCTGCGGGGTCGGGGTGCCGGGCGTGGGCGCCCCCTGCCGGCCGCGGCCTCCGCGTGCACGGGCCCCGTTCACTGACTTTCCCGGCGCCTGTGTGGAGGCGGGCCTGGCCTTCGCTCCCTGCTAACCAGTTTGCTTTTGTGCCTGCGTCAGTGTTTACGGAGTGTTGCTCTTTTCCCAGGCCGAGATTTAACACTTAACCTACTAGAAGGTACCGTTTTTCAAACAGTCAAATGGTATATGCAGTGTCTGTTACCAGAGGCAAGTTTTGTTTTCTCTAAAATCGGTTATCTGCAGTCTAAACAAGCAGAAGGTTCAAGTTCCTCAACTTTAGGGGTTTCATTCTGCTTTTTACAGTTTAAGAGCAAGAGTGAGATACTGGTCCGGGCGCCTGGGTGGATCGACTTCGGCCCGGGTCATGACCTCACAGCTCCTGCGTTCGAGCCCGGCGTCAGGCTCTGCGCCGACGGCTCAGACCTGCTCCGGATTCTGTGTCTCCCTCTCTCTCTGCCCCTCCCCTGATCTTGCTCTTGCTCTGTCTCTATGTCTCTCAAAACTGAATAAAAGTTAAAAAATTTTTTTAAAAAGTGAGATATTGGTCAACGTGTGAAAGTATCCAAGTGATAAAATACAACATCTTAATAGGCATCTTTTAGTCGTTCTGTGGGTCAGACTCCGTTCCTCCCGCGTTCTAGTTCTGCTGTGGGTAAGTCCAAGGGCTGTAAAAATTAAAGTGTTTACTCTATGGTTTTCGAGTCCTGTGTATTCTTTTTTTTAAGTCCATTTTATTTACTTTGAGAGAAAGAGGGAGAGAGAGAGAGAATCCCAAGCAGGCTCCACACCATCAGCACAGAGTCCAATGTGGGGCCTGAACCCACGAACCGTGAGATCAAGACCTGAGCCGAATTCAAGAGCTGGAGCTTAACCAATGGAGCCCCCGGCGCCTGGTCCCGTGCACGCTCACGTACCGTCTGCATCAAAACCGTTCTTGATCGTTGGGAACACGTGGAGCATTTTTGCACGCCTGTCAGTGACGCAGCAGAGTGAGAGCTCACACACGAGGAACTTGAAGTAGAGCAGTACGGTGCGTATCCGGAGGTGGACTGCAAGGCGTCACCTTCGTAGAAATTGATGTGTTGATGACCAGCACCGGAAGATGTTCTGGAGTTCGGGGCACCTGGACGGCTCAGTCCTTAGACATCTGGCTTCGGCTCAGGTCATGATCTCACAGTTTGTGAGGCGGGGGTCCTGCCTCAGGTGNCCCCCGCTTCTGTCTCTCTCTCCCTCTGTCTTCCCCCCTCCTGGGGTTCTCTCTCTCTGCCGCTCACTCGTACCCTCTCTTTCTCTCTTTCTCAAAAAAAAAAAAAACATGTTCTGGAGTTTGCTATTCAGTAGTTGTGATAAAATGTGCACCGTACCACAACACGGTGCCGAGGATACTAAACTCACTTCCAACAGTTTGAAGTACGAGCGCAGACTAATTCTGGCGGGGTCCTAGGGGAAGGCTTCCTGACCAACGTGTTATTAGAATTGGACCTCCTTTTTTAAATTTTTTTTAACGTTTGTTTATTTTTGAGATAGAGAGTGCAAGCTGGAGAGGGGCAGAGAGAAGGAGACACAGAATCGGAAGCAGCTCCAGGCTCCGAGCTGTCAGCACAGAGCCCGATGCGGGGCTCGAACCCACAAACCGCGAGATCATGACCTGAGCCAAAGTGAAGGTGTTCCATGGTGAAGGAACTTTCCAGGTGTAGGAAGCTGTCAGGAGCAAGGACATGGGGATGTGAGCCCTTGGGTGCCCCTTGGAGAGTAGCAAACACTCCTGTTCGCTTGGTCCAGGATAGATTAAACAACAACAGCAACAGGGAAAAAGGGGCCCCTGGGTGCTCAGTCCGTTAAGCACCGACGTCTGCTCAGGGCATGATCCTGCGGTTTGTGAGTTCGAGCCCCGCCCCTGGCTCCACATGGACAGTGCCGAGCCCGCTTGGGATTCTCACTCTCTGCTCTCTCTGCTACTCCCCTAATCATGCTTTCTCTCAATAAATAAATAAACTTTAAAAAGAAAACAAACAGGGAACCGGGGGCCTCATGATGGAAGGCGTCCCAGCCCAGGGCAGTGAACCCGGGTTTTACCTGCAGCCTTCCAGACCGGGAGTGACCAGAGACGTGTGAGGGCTGGCGCTGGAGGACGATGGGGGGTGGGGGGGTTGGTGCCCTGGGACGGGCTCGCTTGGCTGTGTCACCTGGGCTCCGGCGGTGGGACTTGAACGGTGCCGCAGAACCCGCGGGAAGGACGCTGGGGGAAGGAGGGGGGCGTACGGCTGGTGTGGAAGGTGGGGGCCCGTGAGGGACACAGGAAGGGACTGTTAGGTGGTAAGTCTGGAGCGGAGTCGTGTTGGAGATCCAGAAGAGTGTCTGTGTTTCCTTGCATTAATGTGGCCTCTTTTTTGTTGCTGTTGAAACTCTTCTAGCTTGATGCTGACAAATACGAGAATGATCCAGAGTTAGAAAAGATCCGGAAAGAGAGGAACTATTCCTGGATGGACATAATAACGATATGCAAGGATAAACTACCGAATTACGAAGAAAAGGTAAGGGAGCTCCAAATTGTGTGGACAGGAATCATCCTGTTTACTACTAGTAAACACGAGCTTTTCTTTCTTTTTTTTCTTTTCATTTTTAAAAGTGTATATTTTTAGTTTGAGAGAGAGAGAGAGAGAGAGAGAGAGAGTAAGCAGGGGAGGGGCAGAGAAAAAGGGAGCGAGGATCCCAAGCCGGCTCCACGCTGTCAGCGCAGAGCCCGATGTGGGGCCGGAACTCATGAACTGAGATCGTGACCTGAGCCGAAACCAAGAGTCAGATTCTTAACCTGTTGAGCCACTTGCACATCCCTCTTTTTTCTTTTTCTTTTTTAAAAAAAAATTTTTTTTTTAAAAATTTTTTTTTAATGTTTTATTTATTTCTAGGAGAGAGAGAGAGAGACAGCGTGAGCAGAGGAGGGTCAGAGAGAGAGGGGGTCACAGACTGAAACAGGCTCCAGGCTCCGAGCTGGCAGTCAGCACAGAGCCTGACACAGGGCTCGAACCCACGAACCGCGAGATCATGACGTACGCGAAAGTCGGACGCTTAACCGACTAAGCCACCCAGGCGCCCCCTTCTTTTTTCTTTTAATGTCTTCGTTTGAGTTTTGTATCAGAGCACTGCTGGCCCTGGAATAAATGGAATTCTCTCCATTTATGTTTCTTGGAACAGTATGTATACAGTGGTTTCATCTTTCCCTTAAATGTTTGGCAGATTCACCAGTGAAGCCCTCTGGGCCTGGAGCTTTCTTTAAAAAAAAAATTTTTTTTTTTAAAGTTTATTTATTTTGAGAGAGAGAGAAAGAGTGGGAGTGGGAGAGGGGCAGAGAGAGAGAGAGAGAGAGAGAGAGAGAGAATCCCAAGCAGTCTTCACACTGTAACCCTCATGTGGGGCTCGAACCCATGAACCACGAGATCATGGCCTGAGCCCAGATCAAGACTCAGACACTCCACCGACTGAGCCACCCAGGTGCCCAGGGCCTGGAGCTTTCTTTGTGGGAAGATTTTTTAATGTACAAATTCAGTTTCTTTTCTAGATACAAGACTGTCCTGATTATCTGTATCTCCTTTTTTTTTTTTAATGTTTATTTCTGAGAGAGAGAGAGAGAGACAGAGTGAGCAGGGGAGGGGCAGAGAGAGAGGGAGACACAGAATCTGAAGCAGCTCCAGGCTCTGTGCTGACAGAGCCCTGACATGGGGCTCGAACCCATGAACCGTGAGATCATGACCTGAGCCGAAGTCGGACGCTCAACCGACAGGGCCACCCAGGCGCCTCTGGATTATTTCCTGTTTTTGTGGAGGGACCGCGTCCACCCCAGTCCGGGCCTGTGAGGGCGGGGCCGGTGGCTGGACCTGCTGAGCTGGTGACGGGCCGGGCGGTTCCCCTTCCTTCTAGATCAAGATGTTCTACGAGGAGCACCTGCACCTGGACGAGGAGATCCGCTACATCCTGGACGGCAGCGGCTACTTCGACGTGAGGGACGCCGAGGACCGGTGGGTCCGCATCTCCATGGCGAAGGGAGACATGATCACCCTCCCCGCGGGCATCTATCACCGCTTCACGCTGGACCAGCAGGTAGGAGCCCGTGCGCAGATGGGGGGCTCGCGGCACTGTCCTGGGGGTGCCCCTGCAGCTGCGGGAGCTCGTTGGCGGGGCCCCTCGGGAGAGGCCGGTGGGAGCCTGAGGGCCGCACGCCGTCCGCGGGCAGGCAGGAAGTGGTCCCGTCTTTAAGGACAGAGCACAGTGTTGAGTGTAGGGGTGCAGCTTGCTGGGCGTCTCTGGGGTATTTGCTACTCGGTCACTTTCCGAGCGTTTCCATTCGGATCGTAACCGTAGTGCGATGCCAGCCCCGGCGTGAGGATCGTGGTCAGCTCGGACCTCAGCGGGTCCTTAGGTTCCCTGGGCGGGGTTTGGACCGGCCCGGCGAGGTAAGTTGTTTCCAGACAGAAACTGAAGGCGTGTGGTGTGAACCCAGGATTCTGGAAGGGTGTGCAGTGGACGCTTCCTCGTCCCCCGCTGCCCGGCCCGCGGCCCCCCCGAAAGGGCAGGCCTTGCGCCTGTCCCGCCGAGCAGATGTGATCCCTACGCTGGCCGTGCATCGTGCTGTGACGAGTGACCTTACGCGTGTGTCACTGCACGGATGTGAGTGTGTCACTGGGGTAAACTGCCCTGAACGGTACACACGTAATCCGGGGGTGGCGGCGAGCACGCAGGCGGGCGGGTCGGTGCCGGTTTGCGCAGCCCGGACACCCACGGAGGGGCTCAGCGCGGGACCGCGGCGCTGCCTGTGTCCTGAGTGGGGACCTGTGGCCCCGACAGCTGACGGAATAAATGTGGCTGCGCGTTAGGACGCGGGAGCAGACGCCGCGGGGACAGAGGCCCCGGAGGCTGGCTCAGCGGCTGCTTGTGTTTGTCTTCTAGAACTACGTGAAGGCCATGCGGCTGTTTGTGGGGGAACCGGTGTGGACGGCGCACAACCGGCCGGCCGACCACTTCGACGCTCGCAGGCAGTACGTGGAATTTTTGGCGCAGTCGGCGTAGCGGCTCCCTGGGCTCGCTCGCCCTTCGCGCTGGGGACGCCCTGCGCGCGGTCCCAGCAGAGCGCCTGTCCCTCTTGCTCTGCCGCCGTCGACGGGGCGGGAGAGCTGGCCTCTGCGAGCTCGTCTGAGCCTCGGGTGTTCTGATGAAAGGAGCTTTTCCTACCAGTGATTTTTACATGTTAGCAGCTCTGGGATGTGGGCAAATCACACTGTGCCTGATTCGAGCTCCATGTGTCCGCGCGCTCGATTGTGACCCAGCGAAGCGCCTCCCAGATGTGAGCGCCGCGCCGGGCCCGGGGCTGGGACGGTGGCAGGCGTCACGGGCGGGCGGCCGGTCAGCTCGGGGACACTGTCCTCCCAGAACTGGGTGGAGACTGTGGTCGGGGCCGAGCTCTCACATTCGTGGGGGACACTCACGTCTTCGTTGGGCACGAGGCAGCTGCCCCGTCCTGTGCTCTGGGCTCGGAGCCCGTATTCAGGAAAGTGGCGCATTAAAGCCGCCGTCCGATACTTCCCGTGGCTGTGGTCGTTCCTTCATGCGTGTGACTAGTTTGTATTTTGTCCGTGTTAGTGTTTGCTCACTGACATTTCCAGGTGGTTTTCCCTGGTAACACTTTTGCCAGCAAGTTTTTTTTTTTTTTTTAACAGGAAAACTAGGACATTATCTTTTTCCTCAATAATTCTGAGATACGATTTTGCCCAGTTTGTTACAGTAATAGACCCCAAATCAACCTCTTGTTTTGGTGGACAGATTGTTTTAAAGTGTTTTTAAAAACAGGTTAAAAATCTTCATGTTAAAATCCATTTTTTTAATGTTTTATTTATTTTTGAGAGAGAGAGACAGAGAGAGAGCGCGAGCATGAGCACGAGTGGGGGAGGGGCAGAGAGAGAGGGAGACAGAATCCGAAGCAGCTCCAGGCTCTGAGCCGTCAGCACAGAGCCCGACGCGGGGCTGGAACTCACAAACCATGAGATCATGACCTGAGCCTAAGTCGGACGCTTCCACGACCGAGCCTCCAGGCGCTTCGCCGCGTGTCCCCTGTTCAAAGGCGTGGAGTGCTTATCCGGCCGTGTTAAGTGACTGCCATACTGACCGGTCAGGACGCAGGCGGGGACCTTCCACTGGCTCACGTGCTGGCCTGACAAAGACATACCTGTTTTTTCCTTATTCCTTCTTAGCGCAGGTGACGCTGGGAGCCGCTGGCCCCGGGCCCTGCGTCAGTGTTTAATCCAGGGACTTCCCAGCCTTGTGCTGGGACCCAGATTAACCACGTGGCCCCAGGATACTCAGCCGTCTGGAATCTAGGCTGTAAGAGTCTTACTCGCCTGGGGCTCTTCCTCCCTCGGTGGCTTTGTCCCGGCTCCTGAGTGAAGGGGGTCCTCTCTCCAAGTTCCACTCTCTTCCTGCCTCCGTCTTCGTCCCCGTCTTTATGCAGAAGGGCGAGCCGGCCAGGGCGGAGGGGCCCCGCTGGGTCAGCGTCAGGAGAGCTCGGCACGCACTCTGCTCTTTCTGCCCTTCAGTGAGAGTTCCCGCCTGTCACTTGGCATCCACACCCCCCACTTTGAAGACCCTGAGTCCGCACGGAAGTGAAGGATCACAGTTGGCATGTTGGGGGGTGTGGGGGTCCCCCCCCAGAGGAGCCGTCAGCTTCCTCGACGTGCCTTCTTGTGACGCGCCTCCACCTCCGCTTGGCTCCACGCGCTGCTGAGCGCTACGCCTCCGTTACGAGACCACACTGCTAGGTTTAATTCTTACGTCAAAGTCGTGCTGTGAAATACAGAAACGTCCGATACTGATCTCCCCTGAGTGAGTTGTGGCTTTGCTTGCAAACAAAGCCCACATTTTTAAGTTTATTTTTGGGAGAGAGAGAGAGAGAGAGAGAGAGAGAGATGGGGGGAGGGACAGGGAGGGGGAGAGAGAATCCCAGGCAGGCTCTCCGCTGTCAGTAGTGAGCCAGATACGGGGCTCGAACCCACGAACCTGACCTGACACCAAGCGTCGACGCCTAACCAGCTGAGCCACCCGGGCGCCCTACGAAGCCCACATTGAATCTCACGCTCCGTCCTTGCGCGGCTTCTGTTCGGGCTCAGCAGTTTCTTCCAGGGGTTCACGCAGCTGCTTCTCACCCTTGACACGGCTCCTGTCTCCCCAACACCCCCAAGGCTGCCCGCAGATGTCCCCGCCTTCCTGTCCACGGTGCACGGGCCCTGCGTGTTGCGGACGCCGGGGTGGCCGCCACGGACCTGGGAGGACACACCTGCCTTTTACCCCCAGGGCTACGAGCCCCCGACGGCCTTCAGCCTCCTGCGGGTCGTTCTGGCAGGAGCGAGGGTTCAGTCTGTCGAAGGAGCCAAAACTTTTCCCAGTAGAAATGCAAACACGGGCAGCAGGGAATCACACCCAGTCACGCCCACCCACAGTGCAGTGTTCCCGCGCTCTTACACACCCATGCACACGTGGGTGCTCACGCTTTTACAGACGCGGCCGGGTCAGTTTCCGGAGCCCGGCCCAGCTGAGGGGGCCCCTGGGGCCCCTGAGCTCCTCGGACCGTCTCTGCCTGTGCCTCCCGATGGCCGCGCTCATGAGGTGGCGAGTTCTGCCGATGGCGTTTTCCGGACGCCAGCGACGTTTGCGCCTGCAGATGCCTGACTAGCTGTGTGGGCGCACGCCGCTGCCTGCCCGGGCTCTGCGCCTGCGGCGAGCGGCTCTGGCCGGGAGCCTGGGGCNTCGGGTGGGCGGGGCGGCCGGGGGTGACCCGGAATCTGCCGTCACACAGGGTTCACAGAGTTAAATTCAGATGGGACCTGAAAACAGTCATTTTGGTGAAAGGTGTTTTCTTTTGGAAAGAGTGCTGTGTAAGAGCTTCTAGAAGCCTCAGATATTTTCAGGACTTGCACAAAGAAGTTAATTACAGAAGACGTCCACCATTCTAACATCGAAGATTAAACGGCAGGAAATGAAGGGCTCCCTCCGTCTGAGGCTGCTCTGGGCCTGAAGGGGGAGAACATTCTCTACAGCCTGAGCCGGAGGCCTGGAGGTGCCGCCGTGGAGACGGGTAGTTGCTCATTTTAGAAGGTGACACGGAACCGATGCAGGACGGGTCACCCTGTGGCCCCTCCGCCTCTTGGAGCAGACGCTGCATCTGACGTCACTCAGATTCCTAGAGCTGCGGGTCCGGTCTGCCCGCTCCCCCCTCCCTTCTGCTGCCCGGGGGCGGGGGGCCGGCAGCATCTGCACCCCGCCCCCTGCGTGAGGCCTGAGAGCCCCCAGCTCGGGCCGTAGTGGGCAGCCTTGCCTGTCCAGGGTGAGTGTGGGTGCCGGGTCGTATGTGTACTTGATCGCATTTGCTTTAAAAATTTTTTATTTTAGTGTGAGTGCACGCGGGGCGGGGGGGAAGGAGAGAGCGAGAGGGAGAGGGGGAGAGAATCCTGAGCTCAGGATTGGAATCCACACTCAGCTTGGAGCTTGACTTGGGGCTCCATCCCGTGACCCTGGGATCACGACGTGAGCTGAAATCAGGAGTCCGACGCTCGGCCGACTGAGCCGCCCCGACTGCACGTTCTGAATCCCAGGCGGGGCTCTGCGGTCTGCGGTCCGCGCCGTCTGAGAACAGTCTGGGCGTCCAGCCTGCCCGCTGGTGCCTCCCCTCGGGCTTGCCTTCCTCTCCTCGGTGAGTAAAAGACGCCCCTTCGTCATTCTCCCTTCGTCCCACATTTAAAAAGCCCCTCCTCTGTGCTCGCTCAGGTCCAAGTGTCGGGGACAGAAGGGGAGGGGCGGCACCGGGTTCCTCTGGGTGAAGTCACATTGCGTGGGCCTCACTGCACGTGCGCTGAGACCGTAGGCAGAGCTCCCAGACTTGCGCTGCGCAGCCCACGGCGCCCCCAGCCCTCCCACCCGACCTCGGCACCGCCTGTCGGAGACGCAGCGGGAAGTGTGTTGGGGGGGGCTCCGTCCTCAGGTGCACAGCCGGGAGCGTGCCCTCGGGGCCATGAGGGCCGCGTGTGGCCCTGGGCCCGGCCTGCCTGCAGGGTGCTGACAGCCTGAAGGGCCGGGCTGCTGCCAGCAGGGGAAGAAGGAGCCTCGGGCCGTGTGGGTGTGGCTTTGTAGGTGGTGGTGAACTTGCTGCCTTCCTGCTGTTGCCTAAACCGTTGGTCTCGTCCGGAACTTTCCGACTGATTCTCTTGCGGGTGCAGATTTCGGATGGATTAACGGTTAATCCTGAACAGCGGTGCCTCCCTCCTCCCAGAAAGGTGCTTTGGGGGGTCAACAGTTTTGAGAAATAGAAACAAATGGAGTGAGAAGATGGGACGAGCTTGTCTACACCCCGCCCCCCACGCAAACCGGGAGGGGAGGGGCAGGGGCGGGAGTGTGTCCGGGAAGCTGGGCACCCCCGGCCCCAGGCATCGGGAGGGCGAGCCCCCTGCCCGACAGTCGCCCGTCCGCAGGCCTGCGGTGCCTGGCTCCTGGGCTGTGAGCCCCCGGGGGGGGGGGGCGACCGTGTGGTGGAAGATGAGTCCCCGGTGTGCGCGGGGGCGGCTGGCGGCCGCAGGAGGCGCTAGTGGTCGAGTCCCGGGTGCGGCTGAGGCTTTAGCCCTGGTGACCCGTGTCCACCCAGGGCAGGGCCCCGGCTCCCAGCTGTACAGCGTTCGCGACGCGAGCGCCTCTGTTGCCTCTGCTGCAAGTGCCGGAAGCCCGCGTGGACCTTCTGCCCGGAGCACGAGGGACGGCCGACACGCGGGCGCAGCTGGGTGACTGGCTGCCCTTCCTGCAAGTTGGTCTCACTCTCTTGTAAGAAAGACGTGTCCTCACAGCGGGACGAGGCGGCCCTGCACCTGCCCGCTCTGGTCCCCAGGCCTCCTAGGGAGGGCTCCCCATGGCCGCAGCCGGGTCGCGAGCCCCGATGAGGGGGACATGCTGCCCCCGGGCTGCGAGGGGCCAGGCACCTCAGAGGAGGGGCGGCCGGGGGGCGGGTCACCCCCACGCCTGATATGTGCGCGGGAGCCCCGCACGCTTGGAGCCGCTGGCGCAGTTGAGCCACGGCGGAACTTCCAGATGGACGGGGCGCCGGAGCGGAGGGAACGGTGGCCTGGGGCCCCTGCGGGAGGAGCAGACCCCGCCTCACAGTGCGCCTCCCTGGCCGCTGGGGCCCCGAGCCTGCTGCGTGCACAGCCCACCACCGTCTCTCCGGGGCAGGAGGCACCCGTAGGCTCCAGAAAGACCCAGTCAGGATTAGGTGCGGACGCGGGCAGCTGCGGGCTTCGCCAGGGCCCCGGTCCCCCACCCTCGGCTGTAGCGCTTTTGCTGGGCTGACTTCCGAGGGGGAAGGTTCTGGAACTCCCTTTCTACAAGGGTGCTAATCCCATCCCAGGGCCCCGCCCTCACGACCTCCCCTGACCCCAGTTACCGCCAAAGGCACTTCCTCCCAAGGCCATTCCCCCTGGGCCCCAGGGCGTCACCGCATGAGGTTTGGGGGGGACACATTCGGTCTGCGGCGCCGACAGCAGAAGCTGAAAAGCTTCCCCTTGGAAACTCAGAATTTAAGTCCTTTCTGTTGGTGAGAACACCCGTCTGACTCCGCCTCCAGCCTGGCCTCCAGGCCTCCCCTGGCCCTCAACAACCTTCTCCGAGCCAGAGAGCGCCCGCCGGGCCGCGGAGAGGATGACACACGCCCTTAGCTACGAACCCGGCAGCGCCCTTTACCTGGACGGGCAGCACGTCCACGGGCCCCCAGGCCAGCAGCCCTCACCTGACCACGTGGAGGCGGCCCCGGACAGGCGTGCTGGGGACTTCCCAGCTCTCTTCCGCCCCGTCCGCCGGGCCCCCAGGAGGGAGGGCGGAGGAGGAGACGGGCGAGGGGCTCTCGGGAGGAGGGATCTGGTCCTCCAAGCCTCTGCGCGCCTCAGCCCGTAGCCCCCAGCTGAGTGGGGGACCTTCCCGCAGCAGGAACCCTTTTCGGAATTTCCGTGTTTTCTGTTCGCGGTTTTTTGCCTAGAAAGTTCTCTCTTAAGCATCCTCTGGAAGGTGGTGCAAGCAGCGGTGGGGCCGGGCCTGTGGGTGCAGCCACCTCGCCCGGGCGCCCCTCTTGCCCTGGAAGGAAGGGAGCTGCTCTAAGGAAACCTGCCTCCACCAAGACCCCTCTTGGCCCTTCGGTCGTTACGGTGTCTTTTCCGTGTTGGAGATGCTTGTGTTGATCTTACAAACTGTCCCCCCAAATCAGCTGTTCTGAAACCCACACAGAGTCCGGGACAGCCGCCGGGGAAGGACAAATGGACGAGATCGCTGTGACCTGTGCTCACGCCTGTGGACCCCCGGCTGCTCCCCGTGACGCTGGCCGCTCTGACGCCATCCATCGCCCTGGCAGGCTGCGGGGCGGGGCCCCCGAGGACACAGGGCCACCGCGGCACAGCCGGGGACGGGCGCGCCCTCTGGAGGCCCACACGTCTTGGCTTCGATGCTGGTGGCGCCAAGCCGCCCGGGGTCCCCTGTGCTCACAGCCCCGAGTCCTAGGCGGGTCGCGCCGCCTGCACTCCATGCACACTTCCCTGGGGCCGGGGGCCGGGAGCCCTGCTTGGACCACAGGTGACCCTTCTATGAGGCCGTGTAGCTGTGTGGCCTTGGCACGGTGACTCATGTTCTCTGTGCCGCAGGTTTTCTTCTGCAAAGGGCGCAGGGCCCCGGGCAGCGCACGGTGTTGAAGACACCTGCTTTCACCCACGTGCGCGTCACTGAGCAGGTGTGCTGCGTTCACGGTGATCAGGAAACCTTCCCGTCACCCGGGGGCCCAGCAGGGGCTGTGATTGGGCAGGAGGCCCCACGGGAGCCCCCGGGCGGGGCGGGGCCCTAAAGCACCCAGGAGAGGGCCCGGGGGGAGGCCGCGGTCACGGCTCCCCGAAGCTGAAGAGGGAGGGGCTGGGGCTCCCCTGGAACCTCTGTGGCGACCGGCCCGCAGACCCCCGACCCCGTGGCCGGGGGAGGACAGGCTTCTGGGGTCGCGGGCACCCGGTATGGTGGTTCCCGCAGCAGCGTCTGGGAACCGGCCGAAAACGGCTCCCCACTGTCCCTGGAGGCTGGAGTGTCAGCAAGTCACGGACAGGTAGGGGCGGGAGCTCCGGCCGCGNGGGGTCAGGGGCGGCTCTGAGGCTGACCCGGTGCCCCCCCCAACCCCCACCACTGCCAGGTGTCCTGGGTCCCGTGGATGGTGCCCTCATCGCTGGCCCTCGGACCGGACCCCCTCCTCGTTGCTCTGCCCTGGGGCGTCTCTCTGGCCATGGACTTGGCCCTGTCCTTTCTGAAGGAGCTTTAATCTAAGGCCCCGACGGTGCTGCGGAGCCTCCGTCCCGTGCCCGCCGTCGGCCCTCCGAGGGGCTGCCCCCGCCCCCGCCCCCGGGGCTCCTCTGTCGCTGCCAGCGCGGGTCAGCATCTCCCCAGGCGCGTCCCTAGCGGGGAGCCCTGTGCACAGCGCCTCCTGGGCTGGCCTGTTCGAGCGTCTGCGCTCAGGTCTGTAGGACGGATGGACCTCAGGGAGACGGTGCCCACGCCCGCAGAACACTCCCCTCCCGGGCAGAGTGGCATCCAAGTGGCCCTGCGGCCCACGCACTCCGGAAGGATTCCGGCCGCTTCCTAGAGGGGGTTGGAGGAGGCCGAGCTGACCTACTTCCTGCTGGGAGCTCGGGGCGGCGCCTCCCCGTTCCAGCGGCGCCACCCACCTTCCCCACGTCTGGCCTCAGGTTCACAAGGTCACCTGCACCGGGAGCTGGGCAGGCCACCCTTTGGGGCCACGTTGTGGCCTGGGGCGGGCGGGGGGGGGTGCCTGCCTGGGCCCTGGGCAGGGGACAGACCCTCCTCCCGCAGGACGGCCGTNCTCTCCGCCGGGAGGAGGAAGATACTCTTTCCTGGGCCGGTAGGGACCCGCGAGAGGGAGGGGCAGCTCCCCCACGAGCGCCCGCGTCCCTGAGCTCCGGCTCCCTGGCAGCTCCCTCGTGCACAGTGACCGGGTCGGGGCCTGGCTCTGCCCTGTGCCCCCACTCAGGTGACAGGCCCCCTCCGCCACCCAAGGACCCTCCAGCCCCTGTGCCCCCCTCCCCGGCCTCTGCACCCCCTCCCGCTGCCCCCGTGACCGTGCCTGCCCCTTCCCGTCCAGCGCTGCCCAGGACAGTCTGACGGGAGCCACGTGTCCTGCTTAAAGCAGCCACGGAGAGTTAAAATCCAGGGTGGTGTCGCCTCGAATGACGTCGCCTGTCGTCTGCGGGCCCAGCCTGCTCGCGCTCGCAGGTGATGGCGTGAGGCCTGCTGCCCAGAGACCCTGTTTAACCGAGTGGGCCAGAGTCTCCAGGTGCCTGGTGTGGACCCCGAGCCCGCAGTCCCCGGGCCTGGGCTGGGGCTGCCCTAGGTGCCACCTGTGAGTCCTTACGTGTCCCCTGGGGGTGACGGCACCTGTCCCCAGGGTAGCCACGCGGCACGGTCAGCAGCCCAGGGTTCTGCGGGCGCCTGTCCACCCCGGGCTGCTGGGCCGCAGCCGCTGGCGGGATGCAGGGCCCCTCCTCTAGGCGGTGGCCAGAGAAAGGGGTACAGCACCCCCCCTGCGCTGGCGGGCCTCCCTGGGCGGGGTCTGGGAGGAGCGCCCTCTCCAGCTCTGCGTGACCCCCCGGGGGCGCAAGCTGGGCACAGTCAGGAGCCGCCGAGGGAGGACGGGGTGGGGAGAGGGCTCTGCACAGAGGTGGGTGTGAGGGAGCGTGTCCGTCACAGCACGTGAGCCTGTTTCTGAGTGTGGTGCACCCCCTGCCCGCCCCTGGGAGCACCCCTGCTGCCCAGCAGGCTTCNCACGAACCGCGAGATCATGACCTGAGCCAAAGTCGGACGCTTAACCGACTGAGCCCCCAGGCGCCCCCGCCTTTTCAAAAAAAATTTTAATGTTTATTTTTGAGAGCAAGGGAGAGTGTGAGTGGGGGAGGGGCAGAGAGTGTGAGTGGGGGAGAGTGGGAGGGANAATCCAAGGACTCGGACTCTTGTTGAGACACGTGTGGGGCTCTGGCAGCGGCTGAAGGAAATAGGGACAAACAACTGATGATTATGGGACTGGAGGTCCTGTGGGGGACTTCTGGTTCCCTCCTGGGGCCCAGGCAACTCCCCCGCCCCCCAAATCTTGCTTGGGACCATGACCACCCCATTGGGGAATGGTGTCACCCCCTTTCCAAGTCTGTATTTTGGAAGGATTAAAAACTAAATTAAGCCTTAAGTTATGCTCAATTAGCCACTATCTCTCGGACACAGGATGAAAGCCTGGTGGCCTTCCTGGAAAGGTTAAGGGAGGCTCTCGTTACATACAGGCTCTCTCCCCTAACACCCCTGANGCCTGCCTGCTGCTCATTTTATTCCGCCCCCTCTTCACCCTTTAAAGCGGTGAGACCGTGACCCCGGGTATCGAGGTAAAAACTCCTGCAACATGAAGCTGAAAAAGTCCCAGAGAAACTGTTAAAGTCGTTTCCCCAGATCTGTTGGTAACCTGGGACCTTAAAGCTTTGCTCAGTTAAATGAGAAGTTCGATCCTGTGGCCATCGGGGTCATTTCCAAATAAGATAAAATACTGAGCCAGTACCTGCTGAGCTCAGCTTTATCTCCTTTCACTCCCCCCTAAAAGGAAGCCGAAAGATACCTGGGTCTATCGGCAAACCTGTTTTTGTGACACATTAAAGTAACTTGTACTACAAGGAAGCCCATGTCTCCAGAAATTGGCAAATCTGAGCATGCTGTATAACGTAGAGAATGCTGCTGGGGAAAATTAAGGGTTTCTAAGGCTTAAAAATTCTGTGATCGAAGCCACTGGAAATAATAAGGAAACATCTTCGTATGCAAGGAAAATGTGGTTTTTACAAGGTGGTCTGAGGAATGGAGATGCACTTGTGTTGAGGACCAAGTTGTAGGTTTGTGGAAAAGGAATCTTTGGAGTGAAATTTTAATGTGTGATCAAGCTGGCTAGGCTTACAATTTTAGTATCGAAAGTAAGTGGTACAAGATCGGTTTTTGCTCTAAAAGGAAGTTTTCTTGAACTTAAGGTCTGCTGTTGACAGCGGTTTATAGATGTTTCTTCACTTTTCGAGTAACCCACCAGAGCCACGACTGGTGCCTCAGCAGAGCTTTCTTTTCAGCACTTTGACCGAATCAACCATTCAGTACTGTTTTCACAGCGGTCTGCGACGCTCTGGAGTCAGGTGTCCGAATGTGTTGATATTTTCGACAAACTTCTCCAGGTCTAAATAAGGCCTTTCCTAACCTCAAACTAAGTGTTGAGAATTTCCAGAAGGTCCCTGAACATCTCAAAAGATTTGTTCTCACTTGTATAAAGAATGATGTTCTGCTCATTAGGCTTATCTGATTGTGTTAAATTCTATGGAAAGCGTGTCAAATACGTGGTGATAAAGCCTAGGGTAAATACTGACGTTCTACAAGTTCTCTAAAATCCCCACAAACCCAGTATATCCTGGATGACGTGACTGGTCATAACAGTTCTCTCCGAGTGGTACATTCAGAAACCAGCAGCTCGCTCCGTCGGTTCGGCTGTAATGGACTCTTCGCATCTCTCACAACGGACACTGGAGTCTGGTCGCTTGACTTTGGTGTCCTGCATGTGTTCCTGCGAAGGCACCTCCCCTCAAGGAGTCGAGGAGAGGACTGGGTTTCTGGTAACCCTGACATCGTGAAAGTGAGCAGGATGAGAATTTCTAGAAGTAAGGAGCAAAGGACTCAAGAAGAACATGTATTACATGGAACCAAACGAACTCAGGAGGAGAGCTATAATTTTACGACTTCTGCTTTGAGATACTACCTGTTCTTTACCTTTTCCCAGACTTAAGGACACCTCTTTTCTCAAGGTATCAACAGTTTGAGATTTTCCTTTGTGAACAAAGATGAAGATGTTTTTCCCTCCTTGACCCTCCAGAATTTGCAAACTTAGTATTATCTTAGTGGCAATACATTTGCATGAGTGCATTAAGGATCCGTCCTTGTAACAGGAAGCGACCGGGGACGCTGGTTACATTACCAGGCTCTGGCCTGAACGTCTTGTTTGAGAGAGATGCACAGACTCCGAGACGGCCAGCTTTCAGGAGCTAATGGTGACCTGACCTTCCTGCAGCCGGTGAAGACCCTCACTTACAGGGCTCCTGGCGGCCTGACCTGGTGAGGAAGGAAGGTCACTTGCTGGCAGGCCCAAGAATCTCAGGAACATTTCGGGATTTGAGAAGAGAAGAGTTCACCCACATCTGCAGGTACCGCAGGCACAGTCTGACGGTGGGTCCTAGGCCTGGTTTCTGAGCCTGGACGTCTTCTGAGTTCACGGGAGATTCCTTACGGGAAGTCTCAGCAAAGCAGACGTAAACGAGTCGGTATGGAGAGCACTGTTCTGCACGCACGCAAATAACAAGGCCAAGTTCACAGAACTGTGAAAAGTCTTGCTATGAATGCGGGGGTGACGGCAGAGAGGGATTACGTGGGTGACAGGCCTTCATGGACAGTGGACTCCAGTGCCGTTAACGGTCTGCGAGGTTTTCTAGCTGGAAACTGGACCAGATCCCAAATTCTTCTCTTCTCTTCCTATATTTGGCTGCAATTCTCCCAACCGGTGTTTCCAGGTCACCCCCCCCCCCATCCTCTGACTTGGAACCGTTGAGAACGACAACGGCCCGTTTCCCAAAGCCGCGCAGGGTGCAGCTGGGTGCCCACTGCGGTGCGGGCCTCTCCGCTCGCCAGGGACGCCCCCCTGCAGGCCAGGCCCATCTGTCTCCTGCCCCCTGTGCGGCGTCGCTCCGTCTGGAGAGGCTCCAAGCCGGACATCTGGACATCTGTGCGCCTGGCTGCCTCTGGAACTCAGGCTGAGAGCGCATCCGCTCCCAAAGCTAACCTTCGTTTTTCTTATGTCTCCCCAGAAACGCCTCTTATTAAATACCTGAGACTTGCACCCAGACCTCACTCAGGAGTGCCCTGTAAGGAGAGCCGGCTGCTTAACTGAACGACCCAATCGTCTGTACGGAGGGGCTGGCTCAGCGAGTCGAAGAAACCCACCAGCTCAGTTTCTGGGCGGCACAACTTCTCAGAGCTTTCAGAGGTGGACTGAGGCGAGGAGAGGATGGGTGACCCTCCCCCCCCCCCCCCCCA
>NW_027551571.1:888973-901124 GCF_008692635.1 Crocuta crocuta | reverse complement strand
TATGCTGCTCTGGCCTCTGGCTTAAGTCGAGCTGAAGGCCAACAAGATGCCGCAGAATTAAGAACATTTACCTCTCACCTCAGAAGGGTTTGGACACGGGCTATGACTGGCCTTGAACTTTTATCTGAATGACCCATCTGCACAGCACGGCAAATATCTCCTTCCTGCAGATGTGTCATTAATGTCCTGTGAAGGCCCAGCCCCCTCCCCTTCCTCAGCTCAGGACCAAGCGGAAGCCTCTGCTGCCTGGCTGATCCTGGGTCTCCCGTTCTTCCGCATCCCCGCGTGTACGTGAGCAGACTTTCCTCACGTTAACCTCTCTCATGTCAGTTTGCTTATTAGACCAACCGAGGAACCTGGAAGAGTAGAGGAGAAAACGCACCTCCCTGCTACTGGCTAAGTACTGCGCACGCGTCCCCACTCGGGATGGAAGACTGCACACGCCCCAGCCTGCCCCACCTCCCTGTGACCACAGAACACCAAGGAAATACGGTGGCTTGTCTCCCCCCTCGTCAGGCCTGTCCAAGGTGTGTGGCATCAGCTGAAAAAGAATCAGATGAGGACAGGGGACGTGTTCAGTTCTGGGATGAGAGGGCGGAACGGGAGGAGGTGAACGGCCATCTGGTTGGTGTTTCTCTGCCTTTATGCTCAAAGGTACTCGAGGATTTACAGGGTGAGGATGGGTGGCTGGCGGGCCTTCCTCTGCGCACAGAATTAAGAGGTGAAGCAGATCAGCTTCCAGGAACAAACAAAAGGGACGTGGTGCATGGCATGGACCCCTGCTGCCCGTGCCCGCTGCCCAGACCCCACGTTCGAGAACCGTGGCAGGGCTGTGGGCACCGGGCTGGCTGGAGCCTAACCAGCCACCCAAGGTTAGGCCGTGCTCTGGGGGAGACGACCCGCTCCCGGGCACCGGGGAGAGGGGTGTCCCCGGATGCAGCGGTCAGGTCCGTGTGCCCGCTCTGGCGTCTGCCCCGCACAGAAGCCCCGCGGCCCCCGAAGGAGGCCGTCCTAGGCCAGCTTGAGGCACTGGGTGTTGAAGCTGTCCCCTTCTCTGCTGGCCACGGCCTCGAGCAGAGCCTGCTTCTTCTGCGCGCTGCGGGACGACTCCAGCTCGTACATGGTGGTCAGGTTGAAGAGCACGCTCTCGTGCAGGTAGTGCGCTGGGTCCTGCTGGACCATGGCCTCCAGCTGCCGCAGGGAGTCCTTGAGTCGGCCCAGGTAGAGCAGGCACACGGCCGCGTTGTTGTTGGCCTGGGCAGGAGGGGCACATGCACGGGTCGGACGCGGCCACCGCCAGAAACCCTCCCCCGAGCACCGTGACCCCTGCGACGGCCCGGGACGGCCCCCAGCCGCGCGCTCACGTCGGATCTTACCACTGCGTTTGTCGGCTCGAGCCTGAGGATTTCTGTGAAGAACCTGTGGGCTTCTTCAAAGTTATTCTGACCGAGGTGGAGGAAGGCTCTGGAACAGGAACCACAGGTAAAGCCGGTAAGGGGGGCAGGGGAGCCACAGCCCCTTGCCGTCAGGCCGGCAGCCCGCTGCTGGGAGCGGCCCCCACACGGCCCGGTGACGCTTCGGCGGAGCGAACCGCAGCGTGTCTGGCCTCTTACTAACACGGGTCATGACTTCCTGCAGAAGGGGATGCCTGCCCGCTCGTTATCCCTGTTGCTGTGCGACCCTCACCCTGGGCACAGGCTTCATCTGGGTCAGCAGAGCCCCAGCCCCACTGTGTGCTCCAGTAGTGGGGACACCCCGAAACGCGGGCTGGGAGATGGGGACACCCCGAAACGCGGGCTGGGAGAGCAGGGACAATGAACGGTTATGCAAATTCATGCTGAAAACGGGCGACATAAGCTGGAAAAGCCTTGAGAAACAAGGGGGGGATGTCTGGAAGCCTGTCCGGTGGCTGGTGACTGCTGTGTCAGGGCTGGGAACGGGCGGGGCGGGGACGTTCTCCAGGGACCCTGGAGAAGCGTGGACTTGACAGGGTTACCTGTTCATTAAAACCATTATTTTGCCTTGTAGTCCATCCAATCTCTGTGTCACTTTCTCCACGTCTTGAAAATACTTCTCAGCTGTTTTTATGTCCCCAATCTGTTTTGACAGAGTTACTGAGTCAGGTCAGGTGACAATCCGGTTAACATACATCCGCACAGACAGCCGCCTGATGGGTCAGCAGGAAGCTCTGGTCACCATCACTAATCGTCACTTTGTAAAAGCGAGTGCCATTTAGGACACAAAGGAACGTCAACACGTTTATGTGAGAAATGAAGTTAACATACGTGTCTTATTAAAAAGTCTTAAATGTGTACCCTTTGAAAGGACACAAATGAATGTTCAGGGAGGCGGCAGAGAGGAGGACCCTAGAAAACACGCACATTAATGCAAACAACCAGGGAGCGAGCGATCCGAAGCCTGCAGAACAAACATGGGGGCGGGGGGGGGGGGCAGGGGGGAGGCCGCAGAGGCGAGTCAGGAGCCCAGCACCAGCGGGCGCAGATGGGTGAGAAGCAGGTGATCACACCAGGGAGCCCACCCGGGAAGTCAGCTCCCCAGAGCATCTGGCTCTGAAAATCAGAGGGGTGGGAATCTGTGAGTTCTTACAAGCAGGACCTAAAGCCTGAGCTCTGAAAACCAGGGGGCTGGCTTGGGCTCGGCTCAGGCAGAGCGGGATCCTTGCCCTTAAAGGGCCAGCACAGCAAACAGCCCACAGAGATCCAGACTGGAAGCAACATTCAGAGAGATGCTGAGGCGTACCAGAGGGAGAGTTAATGACAAACCAAAACAAACTAATCAATAATAATCAGGGACTTTATCACCTCACATCAATGGACAAATTATCCAAACAGAGAATCAATATGGAAACAGTGGCTTTGAATGACACACTGGACCAGATGAGTCTAACAGAGCTATCCAGAACATTCCATCCTAAAATGACAGAAGACACATTCTTTTCAAATGCCCACAGAACATTCTCCTGAACAGATCACACATTAGGCGACAAAACAAATCTCAATGAAGTCAAGTAGCTCAAAGTCACACCACACACCCTTTCTGACCACAACGCTGTGAAACTAGAGATCAACCACAAGGAAACATCCGGAAGTCTCCACAAATACAGAGGTTAAATACCATGCTACTGAACAATAAATGGGTCAACCAAGAAGTCAAAGAAAAAATTACATAGAAACAAATGAAAATGAAATCACAAAACCTCTGGGATACAGCAAACGCCGTTCTAAGAAGGAAGCGAAGCAGAGGACGATCTCAAAAAACCAAAACATCTCACATAAACCACCTGGCATTACAACTACAAGAGGTATAAAAAGAACAACAAAGCCCCAAACCAGTAGAAGGAATAATAAAGATTAGAGCAAAAATAAATGATACAGAAACTTAAAAACACCAACAGGACAGATCAATGAAACCAGGAGCTGGTTCTTTGAAGAGATCAACAAAACTGATAAACCTCCAGCCAGACGCATTCAAAAAGGAAAAAAATTCAAAGTCACAATATAAGAGAGGAAATAACCACCAACAGCACAGAAATACAAACAACTGTAAGAGATATTATGAAAAACTATATGGACAACCGAGAAGAAATGGATAAACTCATAGAAACATGTCAGCTACTAAAACTAAAGCAGGTAGAAAATTTGAACAGACCCATTTCCAGCAAAGAAACAATTGGTAATCAAAACACAACAAATAAAAGTCCAGGACTAGATGGCTTCACAGGTGTATTCTAGCAAACATTTAAAGAAGAGTTAATACCTATTCTCAAACTATCCCAAAAAACAAAAACCAAACAAACAAACAAAAAACCCCACACAACACACACACACACACACACACACACACACACACACACACGGAAGGAAAACTTCCAAATTCGTTCTATGAGGCCAGCTTGACCCTGATACCAGAACTAGATGAAGACACCACCAAAAAAAGAGAACCACAGGCCAATATTTCTGATGAACACAGATTTAAAAATCCTCAATAAAATATTAGGAAACCGAATCCAACAATACATTAAAAAAACTTCACTGCAATCCCTGGGATTTATCCCTGGGATGAGAGGCTGGTTCAGTGTTTGCACATCAATCAACATGACCCATCACATCAGCACAAAAAGGATAGAAACCATGTGACCATTTCAGCAGACGCATAAACAGCATCTGACAAAGAACAATGTCCATTCGTGATAAAATCCCTTCAAACGGGTTCAGAGGGGACATTCCTTGACATAACAAGACCATATATGAAAACCCCACAGCTAACCTCATACTCAGTGAGGGGAGTGGGAGCCTTTCCCCTCAGGTCAGGAGTAAGACAGGGGTGTCCACTCCCACCACCGGTATTCGACATGGTGGTGGAAGCTGTAGCCTCAGCAAACCCACAGCAGTAAGAGACATGCAAATTGGTAAGGAGGAAGTAAACCCCCCACTACCTGCAGATGACAGGATACTATATACAGAAAACCCTAAAGACTCCACCAAAAAAAAGTCCTAGAACTGATAGCTGGATTCAGTAAAGCTGAAGGACGCAAAATCAATATAAAGAAACCTATTGCATTCCTGTGCGCTAATAATAATGAAGCAGCAGAAAGAGAAATTAAGACAATAATCCCAGGGTGCCTGGCTGGCTCTGTTGGTAGAACATGAGACTCTTGACCTCAGCGTCATGAGTTCAATTTATGGAGCCTACTTAAAAAAAAAAATCCCATTTATAACTGCACCAAAACTAATAAAATATCTAGCAATAAACTTAACCAAAGGGGAGAAAGGCCTGTAACCCTGAAAACTAGAAAACACTGATGAAATAAAGATAACTAACACAAGGTAATGAAGACATTCCTCACTCGTGGATTAGAATAAACATTGTTAAGATGTCTATACTTCCCTGAGCAATCTATGAATTTAATGCAATCTCTATCAAAACCCAACAGCATTTTTCACAGAGCTGGAACAAAGAATCCTAACATGTATGGAACCACAAAGGCCCGAATAGCCAAAGTGATCTTGAAAAAGCAAAGCAATGCTGGAGGCATCACAATTCCAGACTTCAAGTTCCACCACAAAGCAGCAGTCATCCTGACAGTATGGGACTCGTACCAGAGCCACACAGACCATGGAACAGAACAGAAAACCCAGAAATAAACCCATAATTATATGGTCAATTACTCTTCGACAGAGGAGGCAAGACTGTCCAATGGGAAAAAGTCTCTTCAACAAGTGGTGCTGGGAAAATTGGACAGCAACATGCAAAGGAATGAAACAGACCACTTTCTTATACCATATACAAAACCACACTCAAAATGGGTTAAACACCTAAATGTGAGACCTGAAACCATAAAAGTCCTAGAAAAGAGCACAGGTAGTAATCTGTCCGACACTGGCCACAGCAACTTTTTTCTAGATACATCTCCTGAGGCAATGAAAACAAAAGCAAAAATAAACTCCTGGGACTACATCAAAATAAAAATCTTTTGCAAAGTGAAGGGAAATAATCAACAAAACTAAAAGACAACCTAAGAATGGGAAAAGATATTTGTAAAAAACATTTCAGCTAAAGGGTTAATATCCAAAATATACAAACAACTTACATAATTCAACAATCAAAAAAATGAATAATGCAATTACAAAATGGGCAGAAAACTGCTTCGATTCTGTCTCTCTCTCTCTCTGCCCCTCCCTTGCTCACACACACTCTCTCTCTCCCTCTCAAAAATAAACATAAAAATTTTTTCGGAAAGGGGGGCACCTGGGTGTCGGTTAAATGTCCGACTTCGGCTCAGGTCATGATCTCATGGCTTGAGAGTTCGAGCCCTGCGTCAGGCTCTGTGCTGACGGCTCGGAGCTGGAGCTGCTTCACGTTTTGTTTCCCTGTCTGTCTGTCCCTCTCCTGCTTACACTCTCTCTCCCTCTCAAAAATAAACAAACATTAAAAAATTTTTAAAGAAACGGAAAGAAGATAGGAACGGACAGATATTCCTCCAGAGGAGACCTACAGATGGGCTTGGTGTCTGGTGACAAAAACAACACTGTGACTGTCACAGCCTTTGCTGTGATAGGCATCTGTTGTCTCTTTTCCGGGAGCCTCCTGTCTTCCCCCAGCATCTGTGAAGCCCACAGTCCAGTGCATAGTTTGCAATGGGACCGACCCTTCCCAGTTGACACCAATCCACAGCAACCCAGAAAGTCACATGAGGAGGAAGAAAAATAAGACACAACAAAGAATGGCATTTACGTGTCGCTTCCCTATGGGCACCACATGGGCTGACACTCTCGCTGCACACTTCTCCCTCGCTGACTTCCAAGGAGCTCGAGTCCACGCAGGCTCAACGCCGTCTGTGCCCTCGGCTGGCAAGTCTGATCCCCTACAATGCGGTCATTTTATCTGAGGTCCCAGTGAAGAGAACCAAGTCGCCTATGTCCACATTGCTGACCACGCTGAAGTTACTGTAGCTAATAGTGTTTATCAAGCTTTCAAGATGTGGTGGGAATGCCAAGCGCTTCAAGCACAGCTCATCTCTCCCTGCAATCTGTGGTGTCGACGCTATTGATTATCTTCATTTTTAATTGAAATATGTTTGACACGTTGTATAAATCTAAGGTGTATAACATGTTCATTTGGTACATTTATGTTATAATGATTTAAAAATTAAGCAAAAAAAAAAAAAGGCAACTGAAATTTTTGTAGGATATCCAGCAAGCAAATAAACAGACTTAATAACTCAAACCCCGCTTATTTGGAGAGAACAACAGATAGTAAGTGGATGAACTAGTCAAGACAAAGTGCAAACAGAATTATAAATGTCAAAGGACAAGTCTCTATGGATAGAAAGGAAATTGCCATGGTTACAAAAACGATGTTAGTTTACAGAACTCAGTGCAAACGTATGTGAACTCACGACCAGACAGGTGACTTCCTAGGACACTTTAAATTATCAAAACGGATCCCAGACACAGAGAAAAACCCTCAGACGTATAACAGTAACAAAGCAGACTAGAACAGTAACAAATGAGGGCCGGTGGTCAGTGTCGATGCCCACAGACAGCAAGTGCTTGGCCCAAGATTTCTTAGGTGGTTGTCCAGACCTTCAAGGAGCAGAGAATTCCAAAATATCCAAAATGTGCCAGAGAACAGTGAAAGGAAATTTCCAACTCATTTTTGTGAAGATGGAAGACACATACCAAGTGCTTGTGAGGAAAGTACTCTTGCGCGCACACACTTGTGAACCTAGAGACCGAGCGTGCCTGTCCTTTGGGGGGACAGAGGTGCCTGTGCAGGGGCTCCCCTCCCCCGGACACAGGTGCTGTCCTTTGGGGGGACGAATCCCACAGGCATTTCTGCAGCAGAAACTACAAGTGCTCAGGGCCTCGCATTGTCTCCTTGGCCTCACCCGGGTCAGCTGGCTGGGCTCCCTCCCACCCTGCAAGGTGTGCAGCAGGCGGCCCTGTGGAGATGCGGGGTCCCCGGGGGCCTCACCAGTTTGGGACAGTGAGGACATCTCGTCCCAGCGGCTCGGCACCAGCAGGGGCCCTGCAGAAGCGTTGGGAGGCTGCCCCTGCCGTGAGATTCAGAGCAGCTGAAAGCTCGGGGGTTTTCCTATTTACCGCCAACCAACTTTACTTATGGAAACACGGATCGGAAATTTGTCTAGAAAAACCATTTAGCCCAAATTTTTATGTTTGTATACATGAAATATTTTCATACCTAAAATTTGTTTTGAGAGCGTGCACACTCAGTGGGGGAGGGGCACAGAGAGGGAGAGAGAGAATCCCAAGCAAGCGCTGCAGGGTGGGGCGGAGCCAGACACGGGGCTGGAACCCACTAACGGTGAAATCATGACCTGAGCTGAAACCAAAGGTCGGATGCTCAACCAACTGAGCCGCCCAGGTGCCCCTGTGTTTTAAAATCTCAAACTGCTATGTCCCGATGGGGCCGGCCCCCCAGATCAGTGTACACACGCTAGTAACAGTAACACTGCTGCCTTCCATCCACTCCCTCCGGCAGGTGCTCCTGCGACACCCCCACGGGGCCTCCCGCGCCGCGCAGCCCTGAGCCTGAGCGTGGAGCTCTTTCCTCGCTTCCAACGCCTTGTCCCTGCCGTGTCTGCCCTGCCGGGAATAAGGCAGGACGGACAAACGGCCCGCGCCCCGCAGAGCCTCCACTGCCCTGCACACCCACCTCCCAGCCGTGTGGCCGCCCCCAGAGCCCCCAACCCTTCCTCTCCTGCGGGCTGAAAGACGGGGTGGGGGCCTCGAGTGTGGAGTCACCGCAAAGTGTGAAGACACGCTTCCTGTGCGTGTGCACGTGTTTCATCCGCCCTTCTGTGGATCATGCGAGGGGTTCCCTCCAATACAGAGCACCCCTATCGTGTCTGCAGCCTCCGTGGGCCTTTAGGAGGGGGGCCCCTGTCCCACCAGACCCCCGTAACAACTGCTCACGTCCTCTGCATGGATGGCCGTGGCTCTCAGGAGGCTGGGCAGGAGAAAGACTCGGGGCTGAGAAGGGGCAGGCCCAGGCACCTGGTGTGCGGTGGGAGCAGCGAGGGCCTGCTCCCTTCCATCCAGGTACTGACTGCATCTACAACATTCTGTCCTGACCTGTGTGCCTGAGTTAGGTCTTCCTACCCATCATGTGATCAGTGCACAGACTGAACAGCCGACCCTTCGCTCGTAACGGGAATTAGGTTGAGCCTCTTGGAAAGAATGAGGGTAGCTCCTCTCCAGTAAAGTACATTTTGTTAGATGTAACACAACGTGGCACACGTCTGCCCCCCAGGTATCCACCCAAGCGCCTTCCTCTGTGGCTGAGCCTGCTGGCCCGACACAGGGTGGGACACTGCAGTGTGAGACCCAGGGCGGTGTAGTGCCCAGCCGGGTGGTATTCTCTGGAAGCTTCGTTCCACTTGGCTAGTCTGGTCCTTTACTTCCTCTTTCTGCACCATCACGGGCCTCTCGGGGCCGCCTAACAGATCACACCAGGCTTCGCCCTCGGTGACTGCTTCTCATCATCTTATGCGATAATCCAACACGTCTTTCATCTGAGCTGAGGCGCAAGGTTAGACAGGAGCACACGTGCCGGAAGGACGGCTCTGGGGCTGGAGCGTGGCCCGTCCACGTGGCCAGGTGTTGCGTGCACGTCTCACAGCAGCTTGTGGACTCCCAGCCTGTGTGCCTCAGTGGCTCTAGGAAGCTCCCCACCCCGACATCGTGGGGCCAGCCATTCTCCAGGGTGGCTCTGCCCTTTGGCTGGCAGGCAGGAGGCGTGCTCCACTGCTTGAGTCCGGTGGGAGGCCTAGAGGCACAGAAGGCCACTAAACCACACGTGTCCCAGGCCCTGTGCGCAGTCCAATCTCCGCAGGGGTCCCCGACATGCTATCTCACAGAGGGGACCGAAGCCCAGCGAGGTTACATGACCTGCCCAGAGCCACACGGCCCTGCACTGGCTTCCTCCGCCTGTCTTCTCCCGCTCAGCTCCTGAGCCATGTGCCCTGGGACAGAAGTCAGAGGAAGGCTCATCGAGGTGTCCGGGAGACCTTGCGGTTCCCTGCAGGATGGGCAGGACCGGCACAGGCAGGCAGAGGGAAAGGACCTCCGAGCAGGAAGAAAAGGAGGCTGGAGGGTGGAAGTTAGTGCCGAATCTGGGGGGGCCCTGAACGTGGGCTCCAGGTGTGAGCTCACCTGATGGGTAAGCCATGTGACCAAGGATGACGGAACGGAACGGCACTGCAGGAGGCTAAGGTAGTAGTCTGGGGTGATCGGAGCCAGCTGGGGCTGGAGGCTGGGGGCAGGGACGCCCCACGCACTTCCCCACGCTGCCTCTGGGCCCCTCTGGGGGGACGATGCCACGAGCCCTCAGCAGGAGACGGGCCTGGAGGAGCCGTCCCAGCACCGTTTCTGAACCCAAGCGCGCGGGTGTCATGAAGCAGGTGAGGGTTCAGGGCAGGGCCAAGTGGCGTGGCCATATGGAATGGCCAGTGGGCCCATGGACTTGCTCTGTACTGCAGGGGTCCAGAAAGCCCTGGAGCTCCCTGTGAATTCAAGCCACCGTGTGGCTTCTCCCAGGGAGCCCTGTGCTGTGAACCCGGACTGAGGCGGCACGGAGGGCTCCCTATGGAGCGGTCAGGAAGCGGTTCTCTGTCGCAGCACCTCATCACTGGCGGATCACAGGACAGGCCACGGGAGGTGCACGACCAAGCTGGCCCGTCACACCTATGTGCCATCGAAGCTCGGCTTCCATAAAGGCTCCAGATGTGCGAGCATGAGACCCGCTCAGCGGCCACCCTCTCTTCTCCTCAGCTCCCCACGCATCAGGCGGCACGCTGACCCGGCCACCCAAGACCCTGCCCACACCCGGCTGCTCTGCGTGGCACGCAGATGCGGTAACAAATGACCTGTGAACCAAGCGAGGCCATCTTTGAGCAGCTCTGGTGGGAACACGTTATAGACGGTGAGCACTGCCATCTCCATTTCCTTCACAAAACCGAAGTTCACACAGCTGTCCTTCAGGGACACAAGCATCAGTGACAGGCATACATGGTCCGCAGTGGTAAGGTGTCCTGGCCACCTGGTGGGGACCTGAGGGAGTCCAGTCAGCCTGCCTCTCGTGACCCGTCTTCCCCCCATGGGGATTCCTGACCACGAGTCACCTCCTCAGCCCTGAGAACCGGGGACACCAAGAGCTTCCCTTGCACTGCTCGCCACCTTCCCCGGAGCAGGCGGGGGGTCAGAGCCATGGAAGCTCTGGACCCTCTCGACGAGCTGGCCCGGAAACGTGTGCGGGGAAGTCTCCAAAAGTCCCCGCGGGCTCTGGTGCAGTCAGACCTGAGATCCGCACCTCAGTCTTGTCAGACCCATGACTCCCACGGCAAGGTGTGCTTTGTATCTCAGGACTTTAAATGGAAGTCCAGCGTGGAGTCCTTCAATTATGTAAAGTAGGACGCAGAAATGAACTTTCTGAGACACCCTGAGTGGTGGGGAATTAGAGCAGATACAGGATATTTTATCTTGATAATCAGGGTAATAACTGAGCACCTATTAGATCCCAGGCACAGGACTGTATTAAAATTTAATTTTTTAGAGTAATCTCCACACCCAGTGCGGGGCTCAAACTCACAACCCCGGGATTGAGAGTTGCACACGCCAGTGACTGAGCCAGCTGGGCGTCCCCACAGCACTGTGCCCTTCCAAGGAGGGCCCTGCTTTGTCTGCACGGTGACCCCACGGGACACTCAGGAGCATCCATGGTGTAGAGATGATGTGGCTCCACTTGGTGGCTTTCCTGGGCTCACCTGCTGGCCAAGCACCGAGAACAGACAAAAGCCTGGTCCTCCGGCCTCCAGCGGCGCTCCTCAGCCTCCACCCCCACCTGCCCCACAGCAGAGGCCCCCGGGCGCCCTGGGAAGGGCTCCGAGACCACAGCCGCCTCCACTGTCAGGCTGTCCCTGGAACCCACTGTGGGTCCCTCTGTGTTCCCCGTGAGTGGTGCGGTTGTGGGAGGAGGAGGAGAGGTGCGGGTATGTGCGTGCATCCAGTAAGGACGGGGTATGCCTGCGTGTGTGTGTGTGTGTGTAGTGAGGATGCGGGTGTGCACGTGTGTGTGGAGAGTGGGGTGTGCGTGCATGTGTGTGTATGTGGAGTGAGGATGGGGGTATGCATGCATGCGTGTGTGTGGAGGGTGGGGTGTGCGTGTATGTGTATGTGGAGTGTGTGTGTGTGTGTGTGTGTGTAGGACGGGGGTGTGCATGCGTGCGCATGTGTGGAGGGTGGGGTGTGCGTGCGTGTGTGTGTGTGTAGGATGGGGGTGTGCATGTGTGTGTGTGTAGTGAGGACGGGGGTGTGTGTGCGTGTGCGTGTAGGATGGGGGTGTGCATGTGTGTGTGTGGAGGACGGGTGGTGTGCATGTGTGTGTTTGTGTGTGTGTAGGATGGGGGTGTGCATGGACGACGGGGTGCAGGAGCACGGGACCCACCTTTAGTGGAAATAAGCTCTGGGCTCAGAGCCACCTTGTTCAACCGGTTTTCTGGACCTCGGGTGGGTCATTCAACCAGAGCGAAGCCTCAGTTTGCTAATCTGTAAAGTGGCTGATGGTCCCCACAGGGGAGCGGCTCGGCATGGCGCCTGCTCAGGATTTG
>NW_027551571.1:827355-888501 GCF_008692635.1 Crocuta crocuta | reverse complement strand
TGTGGCGCTTGACGTACGCCTGACCCTTTCTCCGACGACCACGGAAGGGTCTCTGCCCCGCGATGTTACGGCAGAAAGTCCTCTGCACTGGGGGTGGGAGGGGGGCAGGGGCCACAAGGGTGGGGTTGGCGCCCGGGAGACGGGAGGGAGGAGGGGCACTTATCACTCCATCGCCACGCGGTCCGGGAAAGCTCATCCTGGCTTCGGCCGTGCTCCTGGCGGGAGGGTGCGCCCCTCACCTCCCACACCTCGGGACCACCGCTTCCAGACGCACATCCTGTGCGCGTCCACGCAGATTCAGGTGCCCTTTCCAGCAAGATATCAGCAAGTTACGCTATTATTGGCCAAGCTGAAAGAACATTCTTGATGGTTTTATCAACCCTTCTACTGCAACCGGACGATTTCTAAAGACATCGGTTTCCATATTCTGCCAAGGAAAACCTGTAAATTCACATTTAGCGATGTGGCTTCCCGATCACGTCAAAGCTGGCGGGACTGAATACCGTCAAAACAGAGTAAAGAACTAAACCTTTAACAGACACCTGACGTCAAACATCTTTTCTGTGCTGCTTCTTAAACACGAAATTTCCCCTGAGTCCCTGGCCACCCCCGCAGGGCCCGTCCCCCCTGGCTCACGTGTGGCCCACACCTGTAGGAAGATCCGGCCGATGCCGCTCAGCAGCTGTGGCTCCTGCTCCGGGTGATACTGGATGACTGAGTGATAAGCGTCCACGGCCAGCACGTAATCCTATGGGGAGAGAACCCGAAAGAACGATCTGGGTTAAGAAGTTCACTCTGTTGTACAAAATTAGAAGCTCAAGTGCCTGCAAACTCACACATGAAGAGAGGACACGTCGACACGTGGGCCGGTAGGAAGCAGAAACCCAGTGCCAGGCGCTGGGCCTGGGGGCTGAGCACAAGCCCCCTGACACGCGGCAAACTGGGATCCCAAGTTTTGTCCATAACCAGACTGGGGAAATGCCTTCCTCTCCCTGGGGGGCTGAGGGCTTTTTAAATAGCAAATAGTGGGGCGCCTGGGTGGCTTAGTCGGTTAAGCGTCCGACTTTCGCTTAGGTCATGATCTCGCGGTTCGTGGGTTCGAGCCCCGCGTCGGGCTCTGTGCTGACTGCCAGCTCAGAGCCTGGAGCCTGTTTCAGTCTGTGACTCCCTCTCTCTCTGACCCTCCCCTGCTCATGCTGTCTCTCTCTCTCTCTCCTAGAAATAAATAAAACATTAAAAAAAAAAATTAAAAAAAGCAAATAGTAATTCACCTGGACTGTCTCACTTTCTTTCCTTAATTCACAAAATTAAGTGAATTGGTGAATTTCACCTTGTCACCATCTGCCAATGACATAAACCAAATTTATTTATTTTTTATTTTTAAAATATTTTAAATGCTTATTTTTGAGAGACAGACTGAGCGTGAGTGGGGGAGGGGCAGAGAGAGAGGGAGAGACAGAATCCGAAGCAGGCTCCAGGCTCTGAGTTGTCAGCACAGAGCCTGATACAGGGCTTGAACCCACAAACCATGAAATCATGACCTGAGCCGAAGTCGGATGCTTAGCCAATTGAGCCACCCAGGCGTCCCTAAACCAAATTTATTAATAGCATCTCTTAAACGTTTTCTATGCTAGGAATTGAGGAAAAGTCCTTACACGCAAACAAAAAACCCCACCAAACTTAGCTGAGAGTGAGCACGAGACCCCAGAGCAGGCTCACCCAGGAGAACACTGGAATGTTCTCTGAGGGCAGCAGGGACACGTACATGGGACATTCAACAGGCTCTGCTGGCCAGGGTGCTTGGCCGTGCATCCCAGCAGGCGCCCTCTCCCCCCGCGTCGGAGCACCCTTCTCGCCGCCCTGGGGGACTGGGCATGGCCCGACCATCTCTGCACCCAGTCCTGCGCCCCCTCCTCCGCTGCGCTCTCAGCACTGGCCCCGCGGGGACACTCGGCTCATGCCAAGTAAAGGAACCCCTGTCGGTCCACAAGTAAGAAGTCCACAGTCACCCAGGACACGGCCCCTGGCTCGTCTCAGGCCCCCCAACAAAGCCAGGCTCCCCGGAACGGCAGAGATCACCGTGACAGACATCACTGTGACGTCTATGAGCAGGCTCAGTGCCGGGTGCCGCGCCGTTCGCGAGTCGGGTCCCAGCACACGGCCGGCAAGAAACCTGGCGCTGTAGGCACCCTCCTCCGGCTCGCGCTTCACTCCTCCACATCTGCGGTCTGCTCCAAGCAGGGGCTGCAGCTACTAGCTTGCTAATTGGAGCGGTCAGTCCACAGAAAGACAAGTGACAAGTAAAACTCCAGTTTAGCAGGAGAGTAGAAAACTCTCCCGTCTGGCCCTTTCGAGGAAAGCTCACTGGACACCCTGTATTGAAGGTGTGCTGCTCACAAGGAGCCTCCCGCCACCTGCCTCCCTTTCCTGAGGCTCCCTGCTGCCCCAGCATCTCCACCCACGGCAGGACCTTGCTGTTTCCAGTGCTGTGTGCACACGCACATGTGTGAGCAGGCATGAGTGTGTCAGTGCACGCACACGTGAGTGCATGCAAGTGCACAGGTGTGCATGTAAGCACGAGAGTGAGAAGCCAATCAGGTACACGAGTCTGTGCCCAAGTGAGCACAAGCATGAGCAAGTGTGTGCGTGTAAGCACAAGCGAGAAACCAAGCACGTGCAAGAGTGTGCACAAGTGTGAGCACAAGCATGAGCAAAGTGTGTGTAAGCACGAGTGTGAGAAAACCAAGGAGGTGCATATGTGTGCACAAGCATGAGCACAAGCGTGGGCACGGGGAGTGAACAAGCATAAGCAAGTATGTGCATGCACCAGCCCGCACACATGTGTGAGCAAATGGGTGCGTAAAAGGAGTGTGAGCAAAATGCACAGGTGTGTGTGCTAGCGTGAATGTGTGTAGGTGCATGTGCAAATAGGAGTAGGTGTGCATGCTAGGGTGAACCTTGTGTGTGTGTGTGCATGAGCAGGTGTGTATGTGTGCACGCACTAGGAGACACCTGTCATAGGGAGGCTGAGGCCACAGCGAAGGGTGCACAGGGTGTGCCCACAGGCACGAGGCCTCCCCAGACGCTCGCTGGCAAGGGAGTCACCTGCTGTGAGTTAACACCCACCCCTCACTGTTGGTTTCGAGCCAACAAAAGGCACGTCTGACGTTCTTGTAACCCTTGAGTGTCGCTGATCCAGGCCGGTCTGTGTGCCGCGGATCTTGGCTTGTGCGTCACTCCCAGCCAAGGCAGAGCCAGGATGTGGAGGTGGGAGGTGCCCACTTCTGGCTGCCGAGTCCACGGAAGCCAACGTGTCGGTCTTACAACTGCGTTTCAGTGCTTGGGGTCGCGAGTCCGTGTTTCCAAAGATGATCTGATATGGAAAAATCCCCAGCCATGATCCCTCACCACGATCCCTCACGTAGTTATGGTGTTGTGGATCTGCGAACACGCTCCCGGGAGAACATGCCAGGCCGGCCCTGTGGGCACGGGCACCATGCCCGTCGGAAGGCCAGATTCCCTGCAAGGTCGGTCTGCGAACCCGTGCCTCTCCTCAGGCTGGGGCAGGAGATGCCCGGGGGTGGCCAGGGCCTTGGGGATGGACTCCGGAACGTTTCTAGGAGCCTGTGCTCGGATGATGCAGGAGGGGGCGGGTGAAGAGCTTCCCTAACTTATCTTTGCCCGGAACGGCTTACTTACAGACTCGGAGGAAATCCAGCCTCTCGCCAGGAAAATGCTCCAGCGAGCTGGCCCGACCCTGCCCAACTTGGCCGCCCACAGGCCCCCATGCACTGGCTCCTGCTCAGTGTGTGTGTGGGGGGGATGGGCCGGGCTTGGCGTGCACCCCTCCCCCTTCAGCGGCTACGCCCGCCTGGCGAACGTGAAGCAGGATTCACAACCGTCTGCGGCCAAAAAAGGTTTGTGTGGGGACACTGAGGCAGAAGCAGCTGGTCTATGCGCCTGCGTGGGCCCCACATGACGTGAGACACCCTGATGGGTGGCCCGGAAGCGCGGGGAGACGCGGGACTCTCCGGGGCGCACCACCCGCAGGCTGGCCCGCACACCGTGAGCCTAGGGAAGGGGAGCAGCATCTGAAACGTCACACTGGTGGATGCTCCCTGGGCTGCATCACACAGAACCACACCTGGCGGTATGTCACATGGACATGCCCTGGGCCACGTGACACATGTACCTGCGCCTGACGGTACGTCCTGCGGGCACGTGACACATGCAAGTGAGCCGGACCGTGTGTCATGTGGAAGTGTCCTGGGCCGCATCACACATGTAACCGCGCCCGATTACGTCATACGGACATGCCCTGGGCCATGAGACACATGTGCCTGCGCCTGATGCTATGCCATATGGACACATCCTGGGCCACGTGACACATAACTGTGCCCAACTGTGCGTGGTACGGACACGTCCCGGGCCACGTGACACACATAACTGTGCCTGACGGTACGTCGCCTGATGTTAAGTCATGGGGACATGTCGCGAGCTGTGTCGCACATGTTACTGAGCCACACAATACATCATATGAGCACGTCCCCAGCCACGTGACACATCTAACCACCCCAGGGTATACTATGCGGGTACTTGGGGCTGAAATGTACATTTCTCATCAGAAAATGTTAGTATTTATTTCACTGTAACAGAAATGTTACTCAGAATGATGAAACGGCCGAATAAAGGACCCACCATCAGCAGTGCACGAACCTAGTGAACAGGACCCCACCTCCTGCGCCCCGCAGCCGTGCATGCTCACCATGCAACAGTGCACAAGCACGTGGAGGCCTTCACCGCAGACCGTGCACTTTAACCCATAGAATGAATTAAATTGCTTTCAACAGAAAGTACGTTTGAAGCAATGTGTTCCCCATGGAGCCCCAACGACATTGGTAGAAAACAGGTTGGGTGCCTGATGGTTTCATTAGTGCGACACAGAAACCATCCCATATTGCCCTATTAATGTGTCTTAACAACGCAGGTAAGCATCGCCGTGGAACCGGTAGCTTCCCCCTGGGGACCTGCGGCCTTGGGACTGATGAAAAGGCAGCCCTGTGAACGTACAGTGCGCTCTCCCCGCATCAGCGGGTGGGGTGCCGGTGCGGGGGACCGGGGCCCCAGGTGCCTGTGCCGGCCACCGTGGCCAGCAGGCTGAGGAGGACGGCCTGCCTGGAGGGCCTCGCCCACGCACATGCCTGGGGTGCCAGACGACAAGGGCCGTGGTCACCGCAGGGACAGCCACCTCGTCAGCAGGGGCAGCCGTGCAGACTGAAGGGAGAACTGAGCTCCTCCACCCTGTGTGCCGAGAGGGGGCTGCGTGAATGTCACAGCTGTGGATTCCAGGAGACCAGCTCTGTGCCTTTCAGAGCAGGCGCCAGGGCTCCGGGACACGCAGGCTGTGGTGGGGTCACGGTCTGTGCCCTGGTGTCACGCTTTTACCGGGGCCACTGGGACAGGAGCCATGTGAGCCCAGCGCAGCTGCCCTACAACAGGTTCAGGCCACGCGTCCTCTTCCTGACGGGCACAGGGCTGCGCTGTGCATTTATGCCCGAAGCCAAGCCCTCCAGGCTGCGCCTAGGACATGACCCGCTCACAGGCCTGCGCCCAGGGCCAGCCACGGAGCTCTGCCACCCAATCCTGCTCTGCTTTGTGGAAGATTAAGCTCAGGAATGACCTTGGGCTGACCTGTGGGGGACTCAGGGTCTGGGTCTCAGAAGGGTCCAGAAGGCGTTTGCACCTCGGTGTCTGCGGCAGCAGCTCGCAGCTGTCCATTTCCCAGCAGCAGCTGTGGCAGGACTGGTGGGGGGGGGGTCGGGTCCCCTGTCCTGGCCGGCTGTGGGGAGGGGGGGCAGCTGGTGGTGGTCAGGCTCCCACCAAAGGGAGGAGCCAGACACTGCGGTTTGGCTGGGGAGGGCCTGCTTGGGAACAGACGAGAAAACAAAGGACCGAGGCATCCATTCAGCCTCCCTGATCTGTGAGCCACCCCCCACCCCCCGCCCTGGTGGGGGCCCAAGGCTCTGGGTGGTGTCCCTGAGACACAGGTCTCCTGGTACCACGAGCATCGGTCAGCAAGTCTGGTCAGGACCAGGGGAAATCCTTCCTCTAACTCGGGGAGAGCAAGGGCTCCATTTCTGGGATGGAATCCAGAGGAAAATATGAGAAATGGGGGCCGGGGGGGCAGGGAGAGAGGGTGGGAGAGGAGAGACGGAGGGAGAATGAATGAGGATTTTAGTTAGATCATCCGGACGCAGGCCTGAACACTTAAACGTGGTGGTGTAAGCTCTACGTTGCACTGAAACCTCCTTCCGCACACGTTAAATGTGGCCCAGGGTGAGTCAGGGAAGCCCGCGGCTGCCGCGGACACTGTGTCGTCACGGAGCGCGGCAGTCCCTGTGCGGGCCCGCTGCCACCCTCTTCCGTAGCGCACATACCTTCATCAGCAGCAGGCAGTTCGCCATGGAGCACGTCACCCGGCCCAGGCGGGACCTCCACAGCCGAACGGAGGCTGCAAGAGAGGGCGGCAGTGAGCGTGCGCCGGCGGGAGGTGTGCCCCGGCCTCCCCGGCGCTCCTGTGCTCCGCCCTACAAGGTCCCCATCAGCACGGCTGAGGAGCACAGGGCATCAGGCCAGCGCTCTTGGCTCTGGGAGGAGAAGGGACGCAGGAGGGACACAGCAATGGGACAGGAAGGTAACCGGTCAGCCTCAGGGCAGGCAGGGGACCACGCAGCCCGGCCACGGCCACCTGGCTGGGGGCACGGGGCCGCGGGGCTGCAGGGTGTCTGCACACTGGGCTCCGCTGACGTCGCCCTCCTGAGGCCTCCATTTCAGAGCCTTTTCAGTGGAAATGGCAGGTCCTGTCCCAACTGTGTTGCAGACCCCGTGGGCACCGTCGTGGTGGCGGTGAGCACCCTCCCGTGTGACACAGCAGGGCGGCCATGACGCAGAAGCAGAGCTGGCTTCCTGGGGGTGTCTGCCCGGTGGCGGCTGCTGTGGCCCACGGGCCCGGGGGACGGCGGTGCCTGAATGACCGTCATTCTGTGAGCTGGCCGACCCTGCTCTGCCCACGAGCTGAGCGTGGCCTCCCCGCGTGCTAGGACCAGGGGGCGGCTGTGGGCTTACACCGACTAGAAAGCATGCTGATTCTCGGACGTGCTGAAGAACACGATAAACTTCATCGCTAGAACTAGGAACTTAACACACTTTGCCTTTAAGCAGTTAAAAATACATCAGGTGCTCGCAACACCATTTTTGTGGAAAGTTGTCAACAGTGTCTTGTGTTAATGAACGTACTATGGGGACTGTCTCAGTGAACTGCAGGTTGTCTCCATGGACTTCTGTTTTTTTCCCTTTTTTTGGGAGAGAGAGCGAGCGAGCAAGAGAGAATCCCAAGCAGGCTCCCCACTGAGCGTGGAACTCCATCCCACAGCTCGGGGATCATCACTTGGGCAGAGATCAGGAGTCTGATGCTCAACCCCCCGAGCCCCCCAGGCTCACCCATGGACCTCTTTCAATTGCTACCTCTTAGCTCTGGGAGGAGGAAGCCCTGTTCACGTGAAACTGTTTCTATTATGACTCTTAGGAATCGGGATTTTCTTTCTGAGATCTAGTAGCTGTCTGCTCATTCGCGTGCGCACTGGCACCCAGTGCCAGAAGCCGGGATGTCTGAGGGTGGACGACGCCTCCTGGCTGACCTAGCTGCAGTTATGGCCCTGGGAAGTCGGTGTGTGTGTTGGGGGGTGCATGCAGACACACACACAAACGCACACACACACCCTACAAACCTGGCTGTCCTCTGGGGCCTCTCACACAAAGGACGCTGTATTGAAAGCATAAAAGCAGCAGAGTGCGGCTGGCCCCACAGGCGAACGGCTCCTGCCCACCCCCTCTCTCCTTCTCTCAGGGTCGCCTGCCCCTGGGGCACCAGCGGGGATGCTCCCTCACCGCCTCTGGCCCGTGAATCTCCTCGGAGCAGCTGCAGAGGAAGCACCACTCGCCAGAGCAACACTGGCCAGTGGCCACCGAGGGCCCAATCCGGGCCAGGCTCCCACGGGGCCACGCTGGCTGGTGGCCACCAAGGGCCCAATCCGGGCCGGGCGCACACGGGGCTGCCAGGCACACACTGGGCCGTGCTGGCCGGTGGCCGCCGAGGGCCGGCTCTGGGCCGGGCTCGCATGGGTGGAAACTGCCGAGTCCCCGGAGGTGCCGCAGGGCCGGCGCTGTGCCGAAAGGACGGTCGTGAGGAGGCAGGGGTAGGTGAGGGGCTCTCAAGGCCGTCTGAGTGGGTTCTGGAGCATAATTAGCAGCTCACCCTGCACGTTCTCAAGAAGTTTCAGCCAGGAAGCCCGTCTCCTGACTGGCTCCCAGTGGCCCGGCGCTCAGGGCCAGCCTGGCCTCCTAGGCGGGTACGGGCTCCCCCCCTGCACGGGGGCCTCCTCGCGCCCCTCTCTGCCGTGGCTCTGGAGGGCAGCCCCCACCCCAGGGACGCCCAGCCCCTTTCCGCCCCAGCCCCTGCCCGCCGCGGGAGCCGCGCTGGCTTCTGGGACAGCTGGGTGCGGGCGGGTCTCCTGCACCCGACGGGGCTCCCTGTGGGTGGGCCTCGCGCCTGGGCTTGTCCTCCAGGTACCAAGGGCACCAGGCCTAGCGCGTGGTTTCCCGCACGCGAGGACGGAGGCTTCAGTGAGTGAGGACAGAGGAGGCGGGGAGGACAGTTACTCGGTGAGCCGTCGGGCACTGACCTCGTCTGTTCTCCGGCGTGATGCTGCTCACACTGCCGTCCTCCGCCAAGCCCTGCTCCAGGTTCGCCAGGATCTGCGGCAATGCCGAACGAGAACAAGACCATGAGAAATGGATTTGCTTCCAGACTTTGTCAGGGCAGATTCTAGGAGAAGCAGATTTCTCTGTACGGAAACCGATTTGTCGGGGAATGTTCCACATGGACACATTTAAACATCAGCACTCAGGATGCAGGGAGGGGGCGCGGAGGGGAGGCTTCTGGGTCTAAGACGCTCGGAAAGCACTGGGACAGCAGAGAGGTGAGGTTCTCCAGTGTTACACACGAGGGTGACTATTAACTTCAGTGAAAACGCAGTCTTGCTCCTCCAGGTGCCGCGGGCTGCAGCCTTTCTCAATGCAGCCAATCTATTCTGAGCACCTGTCACTTTATGTAGCTTGGGCTGTTCGGCTAATAACTTTGGGTTGCTTGAGTGTTTGGCTCTTCCTGAGAAGGCATGGCTGTCAGCACAGTGAGGAGGGAGCGTGTGTGCTGAGCGGCAGGAGGAGACAAAAGCGTGGAGGGGAAAGGCTGTGTGCCGGGAGATGGAGCGCTGAGGACGCTGTGTCACAGCTCCGTCACTACCAACCTCAGGGGCAGGTGGTTTGGGGAAAAGATCCTTTTGCTTATCGATCACCTTGCCAGTTACCATGTCCCCACACGACCCACCCCGGGAGGGGACGTTTGTCACCCCATGAAGCACCACTCTGGGCTTTCGCGTGCGGGGTCCCCGGGGACACAGCAGAGGGCGAGCTGGGCCTCTGCGCACCTGCGAGGGTCCCCACTTAGCGCCAGCTGGTGCTCAGCCTCCATGAACAGCACGGCTGCCTCGCTGGCTCCAGACGCGGTTCAAAACTGGAACCGCAAAGGTGTTTGGGTCCAAACCAGGTTCTGGGACGTTAGCGCGTCTCTCTTCTGATAGAGAATCGTACAAATGGAAAGAGATCGGGAAAGGAAGTCCTGACGCTGCTCTTAACTAACCTCCGGCGAGAACACAGGGCAGACAGGAAAAGAGGGGCAAGAGTCCCTGAAGGAGAGAAGCCCCGCGCCCTCCTGGCCCCTAGGGCCGGCCGCCAGCGTCACTGGACGGGACACAGGGGACAGAGCAGGTGTCCAAGCACGAAGCCAAGCTGGAGAGAAGGAGCCTCGCGGAGGCGGGCCGCACACACCATAAGGGCAAGGTCGCGGGCGGGCCAAGCGCCTCACCTCACGTCATGTGTGCCGAGAACCCGCCTCTGGGCCCCCTTATCTGCAGCCTGGGCAGAAGCCTGGATGGTGCCTGGAGTCCAGAGGCTGGAGTGTGAGTGCGGGGCAGGCGGGGGGGGGCTCCTCTGGGAGCCAACAGGAGAGGACACATGTCCTGGAGGGAAGAGCAGGAGTCCCCACCCCTCTGCCGCCGATGGACTTTACAGTCCCAGCGCACTCACCTCCGAAAGGTTAGTTCTGTGAAGGAAAGTGACAGAAACACCGCCAACCCAAAGCGCAAAGTGTTTGGTCTGCAACCGTGGTAATGTCACCACCCCCCCCCGCAGCCCTCTGCCCCGGACAGAATGGCCCAGGTCCAGATCAGACACTGGCGAGCACTTCCCAGAACGGGCAAAGCGGACGGCACCAGCCTGGGCCACAGGGCCCCACATTTACGCTTGCCCGTAAGTCTGGGCACAGTGTGCACGCATGACCTTGGACTGTGGTAAACCTCAGGCTCTGCTCTGTATGCCTGCAGTGTGGCACCAGGGCCCGCACTTCTGACGCGTGTCAGCTGGCGCTCTGGGGACCGACGGGCTGGGGACCACGGTGTGTAGGAAAGCTCCAGGGCAGGAGCCTCGGCCCTCTCGCCTGGGTGGGCTGCCGCGGCTGCAGACGCGGTAGTTGTGGGGAACGGGTTTTGTGCACGCGGCACCCAGGGTACACACCACTGGTGGAGGCCCGCACTCAAGGGCCCAAGTTCTCACTAACAACCCACCTGAGTCCAGGCTCCATGAGAGCACGTGTGCCCTAGTGGGGCTCAGATGTCTCCAGAAAGTCCTGTGACCTACCTATCCCCACCACAGTCTCCTAGGGGAGCTTCTGGGAAAGAGGCTTTGCAAAGCGAAAGGTTTCTTGGAGCTGCTTCAAGCCACTCAAGGATTATTTAACACGGCCACGGACCAGACTCTGAGCTAAGTCACTTGTCTTGACTCCTGATCTAACCCCCCTGGCAGCCTCGAGGCAGCTGGGGACACCCNTCCCCCTCCCCCCACTGCGTGTGGACACGGCGCCCTCCCCCTCCCCCCACTGCGTGTGGACACGGTGTCCTTTACGGCTCCACACCATGAAACAACGCTGTCTTCTTTCCAGGCAGATCACGGAAGGACAGAACACACAACGTCAAGGCATACAAGTGAGGAATGCAGAATTCCAGACCTCATTCCGCTGACGCCCACGTTTTGCTGGGCTCTCGTGTACGAGTCGGGACTGGATCATTTGCTAACTTCTGTAGCCTTGTGGTTCACTTCTGGTGCATCAGATTTTATTTTTAATGTTTATTTTTGAGAGAGAGAGCGTGTGAGCGAGCATGAGTGGGGGAGGGGCAGAGAGACGGGTACACAGAATCTGAAAAAGGCTCCAGGCTCTGAGCTGTCAGCACAGAGCCCGACGTGGGGCTCGCACATGATTGGCAAGACCATGACCTGAGCCGAAGTCGGACACTTAACCGAGTGAGTCACCCGGGCGCCCAGGGCATTGGATTTTACACTAGGTTGGAGCCACTGCAGGGTTCAGCTCATGTTCCCAGGTCCACGTCCTGAGATCTGCAACGATGCAGTCTGGAGTTTCTAAACGTGTGAAAATCCACCATGAGCAGAGTCAAGATACAAATCTTGTAACCCCAATGACAGGGACAGTCCTGAGCTCCTTTGAGGGCCCAGGAGTGTGAGCCTCGCCCACCTGATCCCCGGTGACAGGGACCCTCGCGTCATCTGCTGCTGCACTCCACACACGCACAGGCCCAGGAGCGTGCGCGTCAATGGCAAAGGGTCGAGGGGCTGCCTCGAGCCAGGAAGCAGGAGCTGCCTCCAGTCTTTAAATCACCTCTCTCCACTCGCCAATCAGTCCCATCTTACGTGATGAAGCCACAGTCGCTCTGTCTCCTGCCAGAGCGTCAGGAAGTGGGGGATGGCTGGGTCACATGAGGCCTGCCACGGGCCGGATCTGCCAGCCTGCAGATGGCCAGCCCCCTGGAGCCTTTCCCTGAGGGGCTGGCCAGAGAGGGCAGACAACGGCTGTCCTTGGCTCCATTTGTACCTGAAAGATACTCAGCCTTCCTAGAAACAAAGCTGTCACCTCTGCCTTATTAGCAGTCACAGTTATCAGCAGGGAGCCAATCAAGTCGACACTCTTGAATCTATTTCTCTTCCACAAAATGTACCTCACCCTCTGGCTTCTTCAGCGGGGGGTCTCTAAAGCAGACTTCCGTTACGAGGTTCCCTCCGCCGGGCTAACCTGGGACGGGAGGAGGGGCTGGGCTGCGGGAGGGACGGAGCTGAGCTCAGGGCCACGCGAGGCACGTCCACATCGACAACGACCCACACCTCACGCTACTCTGGCACCATCATTTTATGGACTGTCTACTTCTGCAAGTGGTGTTAGAACCGTGTTCCCTTGGCTCTTTCCCCACCAGCCCGTAAAGGTCTTTTAGGACTGGCAGGGGACACAGGCCGCGGAGGAGCCAGAGGAGCAGGGGCCCCGGGGACAGAAGCACCTGCTGTCCTGGCACCACGGTCGCTAGCTTGCCCGAGGCCTGGAAGCGCGGCAGAGCTGCCTGAGGTCAAGGAGCTTTTCACCCTCCCGGATACGATGACACGACACCAAACGTCTATCTACCGGACCACGTTCCTCCGCCTCAGAGACAGCGGGGAAACGGCACCGGGGCCACCTGGTAAAGATCACAAGCTGACGTCCTGCTCAAACTGGGCCCTGTTACGGTCCAGCACCAGTCTAATCTCGGGCCGCCCGCTGAACACAGACTCTGCAAGCCCTCTCTGCGGAATCTTCTGCATTAAGGAAAGCTTGGCCTCTTCGGAGCAAAGGACTGCTTTCCGGACACCCAGAGCCGTGTCCGGACGCTACTTCCCTCGTGGCTCTGGTGACCAGGAGCCAGACCTGCTGCTGGCTCCCTTCCTGTTACCACTGTCTTAACTTCGCCTTCTCTGTCCTGCAGGCTCATCTAACTTTTCTCAATAGAATAATGTCTGATTATAAAGCTAATACACGTTAACAGAACTAAGACTGAAAAATAAAAAAGGATACAATGGCCTCCGTTCCCGTTCCCCACACAGCTAACACGATGCTGCTCTCCAGCCGACACTGTTTACTCGCGATGGAACCACATCGATACACCTGCAGGCCGGCTTGCAAAGCTGGCACCACGTGTGGACATTTCCCACGTTTCGGCCGTGCAGTTAGATAACTGTTTGGAAGTCACATCATGCCTTGACACCCCAGATCCCGGCCCTGCTCTGGGACACCCCAGATCTGGCCCTGCTCTGAGATACCCCTGCTCCAGGGCCCTTATATGGGGCTGCCACATACGGCTATTTCTTCTTGCCTGGGGACTCCATGCTCGGACCAAACCTCTGAAGGGCTGACTCTTGCTGGAGAGAAGCTGTCCGATGGCACAGCTCAGAGCGTATCATCTGCGCACATGGGTCGCAGCGTATCATCTGGGCATAGAAGCGACAACTCTGGTTTTGTAGCCTGTCCTTGAGTTGAGCTTCTCAGACCAGCATCAAGGCTCCTGGCCAGTCTGAGGCCACCACACACAGCCCCGGTCCTGACCTCCTGCCCTGAAGACTCGAGGGGGGGTGGCCTGGGGGCGGCCCCGCTCTCCACCCACAACCGGATACTGGCAGGCGAGCTGGGCCTGGGAGGGGGTCGCTGAGCCGGTGCCCCAGGGCTCAGTACCAGCACAGTGGGTCAGGCAGGAGGCCGGGGCCGGGTGCAGGCTTAGGAAAGAAAGCTGGGGGAGGCGACAGGTGGAGGACATCCCCCGAGGAGACGCGACTCCACATCCTGACCCCTCAGCAGTGAAGAGTCCCCCCTCTCCCCGGCCCCACGAGCACAGCTGCTGGCACCACAAGTGCAGCAGGAGCGGCCACAGTCCCCCTCAAGGTGACACACGAGTGCGCTGCCTGGGCCACGTTCCCAGGGCGGCGGGGAGTCCGCTGCACGTGGGGGAGCAAGGGGACCGCAGCGGGACCCCACGGGGAGTGTCAGGTTTCTGGGCCGGTGTCCTGTCCTAGGGGAGGCTCTCCACCCCCACCCTGCTGTCAGACCCTGGTGACATGCTCCACCTCTGGAAAATGGGGACGCTGTCACTTCAGAGGACTGTCGTGAGCGTTAACGGAGGACAAAAAACATGACACACAGCAGGTCACGGCGACCCCACGACCGTCACAGGCGCTCCACCTGGCACACCCGGGGGCGCGCTGAAGGACACAGGAGAGAGCACAGGGCGTGCGGGGAAGGGCCTTGCTCAAAAGCCTGAGGTTTACAGCTCTCCTGGGGTTTCCCATCGGCTGGCACCGACTCAAAACACCAGCCCACTGGTGGTCCAGCCTCTGACCTCTGGTTTATAGGCAGAAAGCAGAGATCAGTGGCTGTGCAAAGAACAGACCTGTGTGCAGGTCACACACCCGTGCCCCTAACTTTAACCCACTAGGATCCATGCTGTCACAGGAATGGCGTGTGGGCCGTTAGTATTTGTAGAGTTTGTACTTTTTTTTTTTTTACAGTTTGAGAGAGAGCGAGTGGGGGAGGGGCAGAGAGAGGGGGGAGGTGCAGGGAGAGAATCCCAAGCAGGCCCCGCTGTCCGCACAGAGCTCGAACTCACCAACGGTGAGATCATGACTTGAGCAGAAACCAAGAGTCGGATGCTTTACCCACCGAGTCACCCAGGGCCTCCTGGATGTAGTGTAAGTAAATCCTGGCCTGAACACTGCCTCTGGCCACCTCATTCTGCATGTCCCCACACGCTGGGGAACAGCTCAGACGGAACAGGATGGGGTGGGGAGCGCTCCCCAGGAAACTGGGCTCACAGAGCTCGGGGCGGGGGTGTCATGCAGTCATGCTCAGCCCTGGACTGTCGCGGGCAGTGCACACAGCTGCTCGTACACATCTGCCCACTGACCTGATCATGGATCAGAGACAAACTGCTCCCGCTCCCATGTCCCCAGGGGCGTCCAGCTGAAAGCACCTTCACTCCTGCGTGGGACCAGCTCGCGAGGTAAGAACCACCTTGGGTGGGGGAGCAGCGCACAGGACGGGGCGGAAGCTCAGGGGCTGGGCCTCTTTCTGATGGTGGGGGGTGGGGGGCTGGGGGGGATCCGCAGGCACCACCGGGCTCTGTGTCCCCACCCCTCCTCTTCACCGCCAGCAGTCCTGTCCCTGGGGCTGCCTCTTTTGGGGGAGGCAGGGCCAAGCTTCTGCTGGAACACAGAGAGGACACGCTGAGACCAGCCACGAACATCCTTCTGGCCAGAGACCAACACACTCTCTCTTCCAGGACCGGCTGCCTGAGTTTCTTCCAGAATCAGAACCACCCGCCCTTTCATCAGTTCAGCAGACGACATGGACGGGCTCACATCGGGGTCGTGCTGTAAGGCCGTCCCCTGGCGCACAGCGTGGTCCCATGACGTGGGCTGGGGTGTCCCTGCCCGGGTGGCACCTGAGAGACTCGGTCACACTCAGGCACCGGCGGCGGGTCCCAATGCTGCAGGCGGCGCCAGCCTAGGTGCTTCCGTGGCGCGACCGCACGGGGCCTGCTCACCTCTCTGCCCTCACGGAGCTGACAGCTGTCACCGCCCGGCCACCCGGGGATGAAAGCACCTGAGTGAGGAGGGACCCCGTCTCCAGGGCCGGCCTGTGGGACAGGGTATTTCAGCCACTGACCCCAGGCTCTTATTAGTCATGTGAAATCTACCACCAAATGCAGGAAGACATGTTCATACTGGACGGAGCAGAGAATTGGGCACAGGCAGGAACACCGTAGGTCTTTCTCCCTTAAGCCGGGACGTGTCACAACGAGGGGTCAAATCACGTGATCACGGGCAAGTTAGCTGGCCTCTCTGGGCCTCAGTGTACTCAGCTGTAAACTGGGGCAATGAAACCCCTACTTTACTGGGTCTGTGTTAGGATTAAATGAGCTGTTATCTGCAAAATGCTGAGGGACAGAGACTGGTTCCTAGTGAGCACGCCGTGTTTCCGTGGAACACGGTACAGATTCCTAGAGCAGCCGCGGCCGGAAGACCAGCCCCATCTCTCCCTACCCTGCAGCACACAAGACACCTCAGGGCCAGGAAAACTACTTCTGAAACGTCTTCTTTTCTCCCCTCAAGTCACTGTAACACTTGGAATTTTCTCTCAAGTACATAAAAATTCCCCCGATGTGATATGGAGGTAAACGCAAAACATAATTAAGAAAATCATCTGTGTACAGTTTAGAAAATCATTGATTTTGCATTTCTCGGTAACAAGTTACATGCTTATTTCTGAAAATAGCTGTATCTTAAGTGTGTTTTAACAATCAAGGGAAAAAGTGTTAGAACCTCAAAAAATGTTGGTCAACACAATTTCCCCATCAACTGCTTAGTGTACAAGAGAGAAGAGTTTTTCTTTTTCTCTCTGAAGTTATAAAACACGGAGGCTGTGGGTGCCCAGGACGCCAGCTCGTGCTGGAGTGAGGGCCACTCTGCGGAGGGAGGAGCCCACCCGCCCGCCTCCCTGCATCTTGGAAAAAGCCCCATTAAACCTCTCTCAAGAATAACTGGAGGCTGAAAGGAGGGATCGGAAAGATACCATCTCACTTAACGCAGAGCGGAAATGTGCCGCTGTTCTCGCCGCTTGTGGTTACTGCTCTGAGCTCCGTGGACACGACTTCCCTGCAGGGGAGGTGGGAATGGCTGTGCACTTCCATCTAACGATGGGTGACCTGAGCGGCGGGGCGGCCCACTGCCTGCAGATTTCCTATTTCCTGCTAATTGCTCACAGGACCTCTGTAAGACATGAAGTGGGTGCCTGGAGTGTTTGCAGGACGTGTGGGCCATAAGGGGCCACATAAGGGGATATTTCCCTGCTTTTAATCTACCAGGGATACTAAGGAAGACTTACATGCCAACAAACTGGATGACCCTAATGAAATGAATAAGTTCCTAGAAACATATAATCCTCCTAGACTAAACAAGGAGGAAATAGCAAATCTGAACAGGCCAATTACTCATAATAAAATTGAACCTGTAATAAAAAAACTCCCAACAAACAAAAGTCTAGAATCAGATGGCTTCACAAGTGTATTCTACCAAACATTTTAGAAAGAGTTAATACCTATCCTTCTCAAACTCTTCTATAACCTGAAGACGAAGGAATACTTCCCACCTCATTCTGTAAGGCCAGCATTACCCTGATACCAAAATCAGACAAAGACACTGAAGGAAGAAAAAAAAAAGAAAGAAAGAAAATTTCAGGCCAATATCCCTGATGAACATACATGCAAAAATCTTCAACAAAGTGTCAGCAAACTGAATTCAACTATACAACAAAAGGATCATACACCACCGCCAAGTGGGACTCATTCCAGGGGTGCAAGGATGGTTCAATACCCATGTGTCAGTGGGATACATCACATCAGCAAAATGGGGAAAAAAAGTCCTATGACATCTCTACAGNGGAGGTGGGGGTGGGGAGGTGGAGGGGGCCCTGTTCCTGATTTCAAAACATCCTAGAAGCTATAATACTTACAGCCGTTTGGTACCAGCACAAAGACAGACACGTAGATCAACGGAAAAGAACACACAGCTGACCATAAAGCATGGCTAACTAATCTATGACAAAGGACACGAAAATATACAATGGGGAAAGGAAAGTCTCTTCAATAAATGTCAGGAAAATGGACAGCCACATGCAAAGGAGTGAAACAGAACCACTTTCTGACACCATATACAAAAATGAACTCCAAATGGATCAAAGACTTAAATATAAAACCTGAAGCCATACAACTCCTGGAATAAAATGCAGGCAGTAAGCTATCGGACACTGGTTTTAGTGACATTTTTGGATCTCTCTCCCCAGGTAAGGACAATAAAAAAGCAACAACAAACAAAAAGGACTATATCAAACTAAAATGCTTTTACACAGCAAAGGAAATCATTAACAAAATGAAAAGGCAACCCAATGAAGAGATGATATTTGCAAATGTCATATATGATAAGGGGTTAACATCCAAAATATACAAAGAGCTCATAAAACTCAATATGAAAATACCCAACCAGGCAGAGGGCCTGAAGAGACATTTGCTAATGAAGACATATGGGCGGCCACGGGCACGTGGAAAGATGCTCACTGTCATGAACCATCACGGACGTGCAAATCAAAACCACAATGAGCTATTATCACATGGCTGTCAGGATGGCTTGGATCAAAAAGACAAGATATAGCAGGTGCTGGTGAGGAGGTGGGGAAAAGGCAGCCCCGTGCACTGCTGGCGGGAACGAAACTGGTGCGGCCGCTACGCAAAACAATGCGGAGATTCTTCACAAAATTAAAAAGAGAACGGCTCTACGATCCGGCAGTCTACTTTTGGGTTTTTATCAGAGGAAGATGAAAACACTAATTCAGAAAGACATACGCACCTCTATGTTCATTACAAGGTTATTTACAACTGTCAAGATATGGAAACTAAATGTTCTAAATGTCCACTGACGGGCGCCTGGATTAAAAAGGTGGCGTATATATACACAACGGAGTATTACTCGGTTGTAAAAAGAATGAAGTGTAGCCATTTGTGACGACATAGATGAACCTAGAGGATATTATGCTACCTGAAATAAGTCAAAGAAAGGCAAATACGGTATGACTCCACCCACATGTGCAATCTAAAATACAAAACAAACAAAACAGAAACTGACTCAGATGCGCAGAGAACAAACTGACGGTTGCCAGAGGGAGGGGGTGGATGAAATGAAGGGGATTAAGAGATACAAGCCTCCCAGTTATGAAGTAAGACACAGAGGTGTAACGCACAGCATGGGAATCCGGTCACGGATATTGTTACAACACTGCACTGTGACCAGTGGTCGCCAGACTTAGTGTGGTGCCTATTTCATAGCGTACGTGATACTGATTCACTGTGTTGTACACCTGTGACAAATACAGGATTCTGTCAGTTCTCCTTCAAAGACAGCAAATACTAAGGAAGAAGGATTCCAGGCCCTAAGCTTTGCATCCTCTGCTGCCAAAAACAACTTAAGGAGAACAAAGAATAGCATGGTCATGAAGCAGCAGATCCCCCCGCCTTCCTGGAGGAGGTGGTGATGGCGGACGTTGGGTGGGCTGGGGGGAAAGTGATGTGGCGTGCTCCCTCAAAGGAAGGGGAGGTGAGGGTGTTGTCCGACGGGGTGGGGGGCATTGGTACCTTGGTGCAGACGGCCTTCACTCGGTGCAGCCGGTCCAGGGATTCCTGCGGGTTCCCCAGGTACTGCTGGAGCTCGGCATGCAGGATCCGCATGGAAAAGGGCACCATGGAGCCTAGGGTCAGAGCAAAGCCGGGTGAGTGAGTCTGCCGTGTCTGAGCGCGCTCCCCCGCTGCACACACCTGAGGGAGGAATGACAGAATGCCTGCCTTTCTTGGTGAAGTATGCAGTGGTGTCAATTATAAAACGTGCACTGGTTTTCTCGGCAAAGCGGAATATGTGTGTGTCCTAGACAAGGTTCGAAGGCGAAAGGTACGTGTCACTGCTGTTTCCATAGCTGTGCTTTACCTGTGTAGAGACGAGAGACAGCTGCCCCTGCAGTGAAAGAGACCACAGGACCGTCGTGGTCTTTTGTATCCGTGTGGAAAGGCGGGCTCAGACAGAAGGCTGCCCAGGCTGGGTTCCCTCCAAGCAGACCCTGACAGGAGGCTCTGCAAGTACGCGAGGGTGAGGGGGGCCAGGAGAGGACAGTTGTCGGGGACGTGGGACCAGGGGACGACAGTGAGCGATGTGTCTCAGGCCCAGGTCCTGGTGACAGAGCTCAGCCTGATTTGGTGGTGTGGGTGTGTGTGCGTGTGCATGTGCGTATGTGCGGCCCTGGAGGGAAACTTCTACCTCACAGTGCCCCAATGGGAGGCAAGGGAGCTGGACGTGAAAACTCTACCACCCGGGGCCACCCCGAAGGGAGTCACTGGGGGGCGCCCAGCCCCCTCAGTATGCCCTGGGGGAGCGAGGGCAGCACTCTGAAGGGCTCACGTGGGGGAATCGAATGTGACTGCGACAACTCTCAGAAGGGGCTCTTTTTGTTAATGTCATTCTGATATGGTTTGGAATGTGACACTTGGGATGTATACAGAGCACATATAAACCATCAAAATGATCAAACAGCCTGTGCTGACTATCAATGAGACAGTGGATATGAAAGCAACAACACACGGTGGTCATATAGTCAGAAGAGGGCTTTTCAGCAGACACTGAAGGCGTCAGTATTTAGATACTGAATACGGTTTGGAAGATGGTTAGAAAACAAGCTGTGTGACACCTGTAAGTGACATAGCCTCTCTGTGTCCCAGTCTGTCCATCTGCCTAAGCATTAACCATCAGGGAGAGTCGGCCACGGGCCACACTAAGATGGCTTTTCGTCTGTGCTTGGAAATGTATGATGCTCTAGGGTCTTACATAGAGGCTGAAAGAAAGATCAAAAGAGGGATGTCGAAAACAGGGAACTCTACAAAAGGGTTCTATTGTAATTATAAGTCCAGACAAAAGAAAGATGACAATTATTGAATTTTAAGTGTTTGAATTTTTTTTTGAAAAAAAATTTTTTTCTTGACACTGAATAATTCCAATGTCTAAAAAGGATGAATGACTGAGTTTACATTCTGGAATGAGCTGTTCTTTGCTGCCTAGAAAGAAAAGCATCTGACCATCAGCATCACTAAACATGGGGCTGTGCTAACACGGGATACACCTGTTGTATCATTTCTGCCCTTCATATCAAGTAGAGAACAGGCAATAATCGTTCCCATATGGGTCAGAATTCACCTGCAGAGAGAGAATATCTCTAGAACTCTTTAAACTCTGGAAGCTCAACATGGAAACACATGTTCTACTGCAAGTTCCCAAACGCAGTTTATAAATGAATTGAATATATGACTAGGTGGCAGGGAGTTCCATACACTGGCAAATGCCATGTACCTGAGGAAGTTTCTGCATTGATAAGGACACGCAAACACATTTGGGACTTAAATGAAAATGAAAAATCAACTTATCAAAATTTGAGACGCAGCAAAAGCAGTGCTAAGAGAGAATTTTACAGCATTAGGTGCATATATTTGAAAAGAAGATCTTAAAATCAATCATTTAAGCTTCCATTTTAGAATCCTAGAGCAAGGCAGGGAATATAGAAGAAAAAGAAAAGAAATAAAAATTAAAGCAGAAATCAATGACACTAAAATAGGAAATGAATAGAGAAGAATCAACAAAACTCAGAGTTGTTTTTTTGACAAAATTAGTAAAATTTATAAACCTCTAGCCAGGCTAACAAAGAAATGAAAGAGAAAACAGGAATACTAATATTAGAAACAAAAGGGGATACGTCACTACTCACCACATGGACACTAAAAGGATTATAAAGGAGTATTATGAATAACTCTATGGTTCACAAATTTTGTAATCTAGATGAAATGGACCGATTCCTTGAAAGACATCATTGATTAAAAAGCACATAACGGAGTAATGCTGGGTATCTTTTCAAGTGTCTGTTAGCCCTCTGGATGTTACTTTGGAAAAGTGCCTATTCATGTCTTTTGCCCATTTCTTCACTGGATTATTTGTTTTTTGAGTGTTGAGTTTGGCAAGTTCTCACAACATACTTAATGATGAGAAACTAGATGTTTTCCCCGTAAGATCATGAATAAGGCAAGGATCCTCCTACTGCACATAGAAGCCCCTAATTAATGTAAAAAGACAAAAAAAAAGAAAAAAAGAAAAGGTGTATAGACTAGAAAAGGAAGAAATAAAACTATCTTTGCAGATGATAAAGCCGTCTATGCAAAAAATCCCAAAGAACTGACAAGAGAACAAAACAAAAAACCCTCCCAAACAGAGAAGCAAGTAAAGTAGACAAGATACTAGGATAATACATAAAAGTCAATTGGTCTGACTCACCATACCAGCAATGAACTGAAATTCAAAATTAAGAACACAATACCATTTACATTAGCACCAACATTAATGAAATAATAAGAGATAAATCTGACAAAATATCTGTAAGATTTATGTGAAGAAAACTCTAAGTCTCTGGTGAAAGAAATCAAAAAAGATGTGAATAAGCGGAATGATGCTCCACGTTAACAGATAGGAAGATGTAACATTGCCAAGGTGTCAGTTCCTCACAGCTCCACCAGCAAATTCAACGCATTGACAATCAAACCCCTCCAGTTATTTTGTGGCCATAAACATACTGATTAATTATGTGGAGAGGCAGAAGACCATAAATGTCCAACACAATATTGAAGAGATGAGCAATGTTGGAGAACAGATAGCCCAAACTTTAAGACTTACTATTAAGCTGCTGCGACACCAGCAATAGAACAGGCCCAACCCCCAATGGACTGGACGGAGAGCCAGAAACAGGCCCAGCTCCCAATGGACTGGACAGAGAGCCAGAAACTAGCCCAGCCCCCAGTGGACTGGACAGAGAGCCAGAAACAGGTCTCCTAAATCTGGCCAGCTGATCTTCAACAACGGAGGACAGGGGAGTCCCTGGAGGAAGGACAGTTCCTCCAAAAAATGGTGCTGGGATAACCAGACATCTATATGGGGAAAAAGTCAATCTAAACACAGACCTTCCTTCCTTCATGAAACTGAACTCAAAATAGGTAACAGAACCTAAATGTAAAATGCAAAACTGTGAAACTTCTAGAACAGAAGAGAAATCTAAATGACCAGGGTTCAGTGATAACTTTTCAGATACAAAACCAACAACGTGATCCATGAAAGAAAAAAAAAACTGGACTGATTAAAATTAAAATCTGCCCCGTGTAAGACCACGTCAAGAGAATGAGAAGACAAGCCACGGACGGGGAGAAAATCCTGGCCACACACGCATCTACTAAAGAAGGGGCTTGTACCCCAAATATACAAATAACTCCTAAAAACCAACAAGAAAACAACTCAATTAATCAACAGATCTGAACAGATGCCTCAATAAAGGTATACAGATGACAAGTAAGCGTGAAGAATGGTCCCTGTCATGCGTCATTCGGGACCTGCGGACTGCAAGTGGAACATGCGAAATACCAGCAGACACCCATTAGAATGGCGAGAACTCAGCAAGCGGATACCGCCACGTGCGGCAAAGACGCGGGGCAGGAGGAAATGCGTTCGTCACGGGAACGTGCGAAACGGTGCTCTGCTCTGGGGGACAGCCTGTCAGTCCCTTATGGATCCAAGCCCAGGTGTCCTGTATAGACCGGCAATGGTGCTCCAGGTCACACCCACATAACTTCAGAATTTATGTCCGTCACAAAAGCCTGCACAAGAATGCTAACAGCAACCTCGCCCGTAACCACCCCCAGCCAGAAGCACCGAGGTGCCTTGATAGGGGAATGAATAAATAAATTGCAGTACATGTAGACAACTCCATATTATTCAGTAATGAAAGACATGTGCTATCAAACCACGGAAGCCCTGAGGAGTGTTACATGCCCGGCGGTGGGTAAAAGACACCTGTGTGAAGAGGCTGCGTGTTACAGGATCTCAGCAATGATCTGGAAGAGGCAAGACTGTGAGGACAGTAAATAAGTGAGTGGTTTCCGGGGGTTGGGGGGTGGGGGGACAGAGGGTGTTAAGGGCAGTGAAACTATCCCGTGGGTACCACAGTGGTGGATACGCACCATTACCCATCTGTCCAGATCCGCAGAAGACACACCGGGAGTGCATTCTACACGGTGGGTTTTAATCATAACGTCCCCATCAGTATAGGCTCACGTATTGTGACCAATGGAGCACATCGATGCGGGATGCTTACAGATGTCAATTACAACACTAATAATACAAGGTATTTATACAATTGTAGGCAAAGGACAGGGCATATGGAACTCTCTGTAATGTTTAACTTTACTGTGAACCTGAGAGAATCCAAAAAACTAAAGATCACTTATTGAAAAAAGAGAAGATACACCCAACCACACACACAATGTACTGTACAAGACAGTCTCCCCAATCACTGGAAGAAAATGTAATTTTCAATAAGCACTGTTGGGCTATATGAATGGCCACATGAATAAAGATAACATTAGATCCATTCCTTAAGGGAAAAAGATTTGGGGATCTCAAATTAGAAATAAAAAAATATAGGGGCACCTGGGTGGCTCAGTTGTTTAAGCTTCTGACTCTTGATTTCAGCTCGGGTCATGATCTCCTGGTTTGTAAGATTGAGCCCTGCGTCGGGCTGTGTGCTGACAGCATGGAGTCTGCTTGGGATTCTCTCTCTTTCCCTTTCTCTCTGCCCCTCCCCTTCTCTTTTGCGTGTGCTCTCTCTCCCCGAATAAATAAACATTAAAAAATATTTTTTCCCTAGGAACACTAAATATGGCAACTAGTTATAATTGAAAGAGGAATATTAATACTCTCTTCAAGGTGCATTTACTGGTTAAACAGGCTCTTACGGGCTGACCTAAGAACCTAGGTAGGTACGGATTTAATTCCACAGAAAATACTTTCCACGTACCAGCTACTTTGTACGTGAACTTCTGGAACGGCAGTGGTTAAGCATGCAGGCTTATAGTTAAACCACAGAAAAGCAGTCTGTAGTTTGAGGAGTGTTATAAAAATGTAATTTTTCTGTATGGTAGGAGTAGCTTTGAAGTCACAGCATTGAAGGAAATATTTACTTTTAGCTGAAAGAGATAAAAAGTAGATCAACTGTTACTTTAATTAATTGCATAAAACCCCGCAAGAACGCAGGAGTCCACAGATGCTGGAGAACAAGGACACGTCCAGGCAGCTCAAAGCTCCCCGGAAACCGTCTGGGAAACACACGGAACCTTGCCTCTCACAGCGTTCCCTCCAGCGCACAGCGTCAGCCCCGGGGCCCTAACAGAGAGCAGCCTCGCACCCCCCCTCGGGGACCCCAGACCTGGGTCAGAGCCTGCACCTGATGGGGTCCCAGGGATCTGGGTGCACAGGGAAGTTGGAGAAGCCCTGAGCCACAACCTCGCTGACATGACACTGAAGTGTACTGACCCAAGGGCGACTGTCAAGCTGTGATCTGGATTCGCACAAACGTGCTGCAGGACCACAGCCTGGCTCACGGGGTCAGATGAAAGGCTGCAGTTGGCACCGCGTACAACCCCCCCCAGACGCCCCACAACCGATGCCTCCTCCTTGGGTACATGCTGGTTCCCTGCTGGGCGCCGAGACGACAGGGGCTGGGGGCCGGGGACGCGCAGGGACCGTGCGCGTGGTCCGTCCTGTGCGGGGCCCGCACCTGCACAGGTGACCGCGGTCATGGCTCCCCCCATGGCTGCTTCTCTGGAGGGAAAACACAAAATCCACCCCGTTCTTCCCTGAATGTGGGGGATGAATAAGGTCCACAACTGATACCAGTGGAGCAAAAATTCTTCTAGAACTAAATTTTAACATGTTTAAAAAAAATTCAGCACACTACTGTAGAAATACGGATGCACCCTCCCTCGCCCTGGCGTAAGAGGGGCCAGTCCTCGGAACTGCTGGCCTCCTCGCCGCCACCAGGCCGTCCATCCGCCTCTCTGTTCCCGGGTCCTCCCCTTCAGACAGGAACCAGGACCTGGAACAATGCGCTCCGGGCTCTGCGGCAGCAGGGGCGCTGCCCCCCCCGCACAGTCTGTGGGCCCCCTGTCCCCGCCCGTCTGCGCCGTCCCCAAGCCCTCGCAGCACGCCGCACCAGGTGCCCGCGGAGAGCCGCGACGACGTATGTGCGACTTTCACGCTAGCCCGGAGGACGGTCTGCAGGGACCGTGTGCCCCGAGATGAGGGGCTGGTCAAGTCCGTAAGGACCGATACTTCCCAGTGGATCTGTTTCTTCTGGAGGACTCCCACGTGCAGCCAAGACTTGCCCAGACCCAGGCTGGTAGAAGCCCGTCAAGCACTTAGGAAAGACGAACGCAAACGGTCCTACCACACGTCTGCCTACCGCTTCCGCAGGCAGCGAGCAACGTGGGCGGCTCAGGGAGGCGGGGAGGGCGCTGGGAAGGAAGCAGGCCTCCGTGGCGGGCTCGGCACCGGAGACGGACCAGGGAGGCACTGGAGCTTCTCTGGGTAGGGGTGTGCCCCTCGCCTCAGGAGGACCCAGCCGTCCATCCTCGAAGACAGTCTGGACCTCCCGCCGCTCACCTGCCGTGTGTGCTGGGTGGCTGGCGTCTTCTTGGGGTCTTTTCTGTCACCTGCACCGCAGGATCCCTGGGAGGGCCACGCCGCTGTGAGGCCCCGGTGTAGACATCCAGCAGAGAGCCCCTAATGGGACCGCCTGGGCCCTCGGCCCCACGTTAACTGCACACACTTCACTCCAAGGACCTCGGCCCGGGGATGTCTGTCTCCAGTCCAGGTCCCGCAGGACCCCCTGTAGGGGTCACTGCTCCGCCTGTGTTTCCCCAACACATCCCTCTGCTTCCCTGGGTTCCCGTCCGCCTCGATTCTCCTACAGCGCGTGGATGAGCCGTCGGTGCTGATGCCTCTCCCTTTGCTGCTCCGTTATTGGCACACAGGTTGCTAGATGTCTGTGTCTGACAAAGAACATGGTGCCCTTCACCTTCTCCATAAAATGACCCTCGGCAAGACCGCCTGCAGCATCAGTGCTGCTTTTTAATAAAACAAGCCCAGAACGGTACTGAGCAAGTCCTGAGGTGCCCCGGAGGATTTCTCATCTGAGTGGGAAATTCACCGATGCCCCAGTGCTATGAGACGTGGGTGGACACTGGGGACCAGCCCCCACCATCCACGTGAATTTGGAGCGGCTGCGATCCATGTGGGACTGACTGGTGACCAGTGTCTGGTAACAGTGGCACTTCTTGTGGGAGACAGGCTGCGACGAGGCCTTCCATGGGTACTCTAACAGGGACGGGGTCCAAACGGAACACTTGCAGGTCTATAATGATTTGTTCTGAGAAAAGACTGGAAATGTGCTTTAAGTGATAAATGCCCAAAAGTTCTGGCATAGCTTAACTGGAAATCTAACCTAAGCGGAAGAGATGAATTGATTTTGTCATGGAAAACAAAATAAGACATTTGAAACAGGTTTCACAATTAATCCTGAGCCATCATGGATAGTCATGTCGAAAAAAAATTTCTAATTAAATTTATTAAAATTTTTTTTTAATGTTTATTTTTGAGAGAGTGCGAGCCGGGGAGGGGCAGAGAGAGAGAGAGGGAGACACAGAATTTAAAGCAGGCTCCAGGCTCCGAACTGTCAGAACAGAGCCCGACGCGGGGCTTGAACTCATGAGCTGTGAGATCGTGACCTGAGTCGGTCAGATGCTCAACCGACTGAGCTACCCGGGGGCTCCAAAACGTTTCCAAATTTAGACTGGCAACCAGAAATGCGAACTNTTGGAGCGGCTGCGATCCATGTGGGACTGACTGGTGACCAGTGTCTGGTAACAGCGGCACTTCTTGTGGGAGACAGGCTGCGACGAGGCCTTCCATGGGTACTCTAACAGGGACGGGGTCCAAACGGAACACTTGCAGGTCTATAATGATTTGTTCTGAGAAAAGACTGGAAATGTGCTTTAAGTGATAAATGCCCAAAAGTTCTGGCATAGCTTAACTGGAAATCTAACCTAAGCAGAAGAGATGAATTGATTTTGTCATGGAAAACAAAATAAGACATTTGAAACAGGTTTCACAATTAATCCTGAGCCATCATGGATAGTCATGTCGAAAAAAAATTTCTAATTAAATTTATTAAAATTTTTTTTTAATGTTTATTTTTGAGAGAGTGCGAGCCGGGGAGGGGCAGAGAGAGAGAGGGAGACACAGAATTTAAAGCAGGCTCCAGGCTCCAAACTGTCAGAACAGAGCCCGACGCGGGGCTTGAACTCATGAGCTGGGAGATCGTGACCTGAGTCGGTCAGATGCTCAACCGACTGAGCTACCCGGGTGCTCCAAAACGTTTCCAAATTTAGACTGGCAACCAGAAATGCGAACTTGACGGTTCTGGAGGGAGGGCAGGAAAGGAGGAAAGAGCAGTGGCAGTTTACCTTCACTCCCGCAGAGGACCGGGTAGATGACGGAAGGGTGCAGATGTGTAGCGTGTGGTTCAAGTGTCTTCCTCATCAGTGTTAGTCTGACTTGGTCATCCATAAGGACTAAGTCCTGAAATATGATTTCATACAAGATCTTCACAATGAACTCTGATAACTTCAACACACAGACCCGAACTCAGCATCAGAAGAGGCACTGCCTTTCTAAAACACCACACTGAGGGTCATCAAATAGACTTTATCTCCCACGGTTTCGCTTCAAAGTTCTCCTCCGGCTGCAGAGAAAGTCGAGTGAACTCTTTCATGTCCGAGACGTACTTTGAAAACCCAAAGTGCTGTGTGTCTGACCATCTTTCTTTCGAACAAGAGAGAGAATTCCAAGCAGCAGATTAAAAAAATGGTGGTGGGATTCTGGAAAATGTTGCTGTCCAGCGAGAGGCCGAATCTGAGTGACCAGATAGACCACCTGTGTCAGGGGCGCGCACGTGTGAAGTGCAGTGAAGACGTTCAGCACAAAGAGCAAGCAGTCGTCAGTTACCGCGATTGGTACCAGTTCATCAACAGTAACAAACGTGCCACCAAAGCAAGACGCCAACCGAGAGACATGATGATGATCTGGTCACATTACCTGCAGATGCAACCTGTCTACACGTCTCACCGATGGAAACTCTTCAGAGGGGAAAGCCATTTGTCCTAGTGTTAATGATTACAAAATAAAAATAATTTAATTAAAAGCAAATGAAAGAGAGGAGGCGGTCACAGGCATGTGTGGAAGGACAGTCAGGAGGGAGACAGGGTGTACTGTGTAGAAAGGTGTTTTGAAGCCCTGACACTAAACAGTAATTCTATAGCTGTCAATATTAAAAACACAGAAAGAAAAACCTTCTTAATTTCGGGAAAAGGCCAGTGCCCGTGACCCCCCCGCCGTCTCCTCTTTTCCACCTCAACAGCTGGGGTGGCAGAGGGATCCCGGGGTGTGCAGGGGGGTCCCGGGGAGTCTGGCCGCAGGGTCCAGGAGCGCATGGCTGTGAGCCACGGGGGTTCGCTCGCTAAGCCAGCTGCACTTCCGTCTTGTTCGTGTCATAGAAAGCTAGGGCGCAGGGGAACAGGGGCTCAGGGTGTATCTGGGGCCCACGGGAGCCCGGGAGCTCTGCACGGCCTTCTGGGCTTTCTGCAGCTCACTAGGCACCGCACGCACTCTGTCCACCTCCTCTGCTCACAAGTCCTCCCGCGAGAGCTGCCTCGCAGGTCCTGGGGCTCGGTGAGGACCGTGTTCTTCTGTTTCAACCTGATGGCCCAGTTCCAATGACACACGCATGACTGCTCTGGGCTCATTACTTCCTTTTTTTATTAAAAAAAAATTTTTTTTTAATATATATATTTTTAGAGAGAGCGAGCATACAAGTACGAATGGGGAGGGGCAGAGAGAGAGGGAGACACAGAATCTGAAGCAGGCTCTGGGCTCTGGGCTGTCAGCACAGAGCCCGACACGGGGCTTGAACCCATGAACGTTGAGATCATGACCTGAGCCAAAAACAGGAGTCAGACGGTTAACCAACTGTCCCCCCAGGTGCCCTGCAATGATGGCGTCCTGAGCAGTTTGAAGAGAACCACACTGAACACAATTAGAACTCACAGCTAGGGGACTGCTGTTTCCAACACTTTCTTTTTCTCTGTCCTGGGCACAGAGGTCACATGGTTGACACCATGGAGCTCAAATTCAATTTTCCTTCCTGCACTGACCTCCTCTACCCTCACCACCAGCACGGACTCACTGAGCTTCCTGCACCGGGTGACAAGCGCAGGGAGAGCTCGGTGGCTGGGTGTGACCCACCGCTCCACCGCCCCCCACGGGGTCTCAGGGCCCGCCGCTCCGCCGCCCCCCACGGGGTCTGAGCTCTGAATAGTGCTTCTCGCCTGGCTGTCAGACGCCTGACCAAGAGCCCGATGAAGCAGCTCCTGCCCTAACTGCGGGGCCCCGCAGGACAGGGACGGCCGGATGGCAAAGTGCACTGGAGCACAGCAGGGCGGAGATGGGGGGCCAGGGCCAGGCCTGGGGCTGCTCACCACTCTTCTTCCTTTCCAGCAAGGGGGGATCCCAAGCAGCTGTTCGAAGATAGTGCTAAGCTTCTGAAAAACACACTGGGCCCCCGAGAGAGGTGGAAACCTCCTATGAAATTGCTAGAGACGTGGAAGAAACGTAGAAGACGGCGGTACTATTCCCTTCTTTGATGAAAATTCAAAAAACAAAACAAAGCACTTCATGATTTTTACTCATGATTCATTACATATCTCGTAATGAATATTCTGAATAGGTAAAAATTATGCCCGATATTTAAATATATGAAAGCTCATTCATAAAACTTATTTATTTGCATTGTTACAGCCTCCTCCTTAAAGCACATCTTAATGACTTGCTCTGCTCATCCACTGCAAGCTAAAATGAATGAATGAATCAAGCTCTTACATTTATGCTAGTTGTATCACGAAACGAGAAGAAAAATCAGTAAACATTCAGCATATCGCTGTGGATGAATGTTAACACGCTTTAGCTAAAATGTACATATGATTTATGTCTATTTCATAATTTAAATTAGCTGCTTAATGATGCACGGCTACTGTCTTCTCTTTATCCGTATCCCAATGCGATTTAATTCCAGGCGGCATTAGAAGCATGCTTTCTTGTCTGCACATCTTGGGGAAAATATGTCCTCAAAACTGAAGCTAAGACTGACAGGGAGTCCCACACTTGGCCCAGCCCTGAAATCTCACTCCTCGTCATACAGATGGCGCGGCGCCTCCTCCACGAAGCGCTCTCCGTAGAGACGGTGAAGAGGGCGGAGTCTCCAGGACCCCGGGACACCGGACCGCACACGGGGGAGGGCACGCCAGCCGGGCCGAGGTTCACAGAGGAAAGGGCTGGGGCAGCGAGGGGCTCAAGGTGGTCACTGGCCAGCCCAGGAAATACCTGCCTTCTCGTCTCTTACTCATCCCTTGACCCCCGGGCTAAATGTAGAAGGGGCGGATGTACAAACAGTCCTTCTGAGTCTGCAATTCTGGGCCTCAAGAGGCTCAGGAAGCGGAGCACTTGTGACCCTGTGCTTCGGGGCGGCTGGCAGTTCACAGCCGCTGAGACACGGGCCTGTGGACTCAGAGCGGAGTTCTGTCAGCGGCGGACGAGACACCTAGCAACCCCGGCTGCCGCCCCTCGGGGCTGGCCGAGGGTGCGGCCTTCTGCCCGGAGGACCACGCGGCGGGGGCAGGGCTGTGGCCAGGGGGTGGGGAGGAGCACTGCTTGCACTGAAGGGAAGCTCAGCTGTTCCTCATGACAAGTATGAGAACATTCTACCCTCTCTTGATTATCAAGGCCACCAGGCATCATTTACTGGGCAGAAATATGCCCAAACCTGCCCCCTGGACACCGCCCTGAACCTCTCTCTATTGGGTACCTTTCCATCAGGGCAAGAAGAAGTGGCCCCAGAGACTCACTCCTTTCTGGGGTGGAAGTTTGCTCATCACCTTCCCAGGAAGAGAGGGGGCTCAAATGGCTGGAAAGTGTGGACAAGAACGGATACGATTAATTTACGAGCTAGAGAGCTGTCCCCTGAGCAGCCAGAGAAGGCTGCACCCTCCAAAGGCTGCAGTCTGAATTTCCAGCGCACAGAGTGGGGGCGTGTGGGGCTCACCCCCAGCTGGACTCCCGTGGACAGAGCCCACCACCCGCTGGGGCTTCGTGGAGCTGGAGTGTGGGAGGAGAGGAGGGACCCGCCCGGGACCCACGGCAGACGTGAGCCGGGCTCCCGGAGCAGGGGTGGGACGGACGGGGGCGTGGCAGGCACCCGGCCCACCTCCTCCACCTGTGCTAACACCAGGCAGCTGGGGCGTCCTCCTGAAGGCTCTGCTCCCAGAGGCTCCCGGCTCTTGTCCGGCCCCCGCCAGACCTGACGGGCCACCGGCTGGGAAGGAGTCTGGGACAGGACCCTGCTGCCCCTTCCTGACCCCGAGTCTATGCAACCCCCACCTTGCGGCCGGCAACGTGATAAGGAGAGGGCCCTGAGAAGAGAGAGCCTGCTCCTTCCCTGAATCCCTTCCACAGGAACAGGATGTGCGTTTAAGGAAAAACAACACAGAAGCTGAGAAATGTGTTTTCACTTCTAGTCTCTGTTCGTCTATTTACCCACTTCTCACATTAACCAAGTAAGAAGCTGACTTAACTTTTTGGAAACGCGATGGCACCACCATCTTCCTTACTCAGTGGGCCTTTGTGCTGCTTGTACAGTTACGATTTTGTGTTTTCTACCTGCAGTCAGGCTCTGGGCTTCCTGACAACCAGAACTTTTCTTTGTCATTCCTGGTCCAACCCACAAAGGCTGACCAGGTGATCTTGTGGAAGGTGCCAGTAAGGTACGGCGTGTTACTGATGAATTTAGAACAGAATACGAAAAACAGCCAATGCAGTAATTCTGTGCAGAAGCCCATCCTGAGTAACCTACACAAATGGCTTTGCCTGACCTTCACGACGCCCTGGAAAGAGTCATCCCTGCTGTCCTGAAAAGGAAGTGGGACACAGAGATGCTGGAGGAAGTGCAGGCCAGGGCTTACACGAAGTCTGACCGCAGAGCCCTGGCCCTTAGTAACGTCTGCCGCCTCTTGGAAGGCCTCCAGAAGCTGTTCTACATTTAATGGGAACATCTGCTGGATTTCAACACATCTCTGAGGCTCTCTGCCCGGAAGCACTCACTCCATCTGAGCTGTTTGTGTCCTGGAAGGTTCTCTGTCGCCTGCGTTCTCCCTCCCCCAATCCTTACATCCTGCTCCCTGACAGCTGCTCCATGCTGCATCCCAGCGTTTTCCAAATGATGGCTGGGACCCACTGGGACCCACTGGGATTCAGTGCAACCCACTGGGACCCACTGGGGGACTGCCAGCAGACTTCCAAGTAAGTTAGCTCAGGACAGAACTAGGAGAAAACGGCACAGAGTAAGTATTGTCGCAAGAGGGTTTTGTTTTGTTCCTATGTGTATGTTTGCAGTATGTCATGACGTAAGAGTATTTTTTACTCTGAAGCACAGTTAAAAAGTTTGAAAAAAAGCCACCACCCAGTGCTCACACCCAGTCTCACTGCTGTCCCACAGCAGGTGCCCCAGATGGCCACAGCGGCTGCCACGTCTGGGGAGGTGTATTTAGAAAACTGAGCCAAGTCATTTGGTGAGTCAGGGCTCACTGCTAGGTTGCTTACTGGAGGTTTCTAGCCTGGACAGAGAAGGAAAGGGAGGACACTTCTTACGTGCAAAGCAAAGCAGGTGCACGCAGAGGCCCGGACCGCAGAGGCCCCACCGCCTTACCCTTTCGCCCAGGGTACACCTGAGGGTAGTACTCGTAATAGAGATCTGGCTGATCCAGGTTTCCGAAGGGCTCGAACTCCATTTCGGCATTCTGGAAGAGGCCCAGCTTCACCAGTAGTGCCAGCCTCACAAACCAAAGCTGAAGCACAAAACACAATGGAAACAACAGGTTACCTACACAAGTCACGTTTGGAAATTCCTATTTCCTGTTGATCTGGTAGCAGAGCCTGATTTCCAGTGTCTCAAAACGAAGGCTAAAGTTTGTTTCTTTGCACATTTGCATGACGTTTCTACAAATATTCTTGAGCTTGATGAAAATGATATAAATGATTCCGTCTACTCGTCTTAGTCGGACAGTGTTGTCGGCATGGGCGTGGGGAGGAGCGTGTGGACAGGGCCGCGTCTGGGGAGGGCGGTGAAGGGCAATGGGTCAGCACAGGAGACGCACACGTCAGAAAGGACCGTGGACGCGGGTGCGTGGTGAGCTGAGCGGCCGGAGGCTCCGGGTGCAGACACAGGAGCTGAGCTCACGTCTGCGCCACTGGAAAGGAAGGCCGGGACACACTCATTCGACATGAAATCTGGGCTAAGGACATCCATTTTCGTCTCATGTTGTTCTTACTGGCATGAAAGGGCGGGCCCCTCCTGTGTCCCCACACCACAACTGTACCTGCAGCGAGTCGGCCGTATGGCTGGTGGGCAGCCCGCTCTTGCCGTAACCTTGGCCGTGGGCGGCGAGGAGGCGCCCGCACAGGTCGACCGCCGCTCTCCAGTTCTTGCAGCTCTGTAAGACACGGGACACGTGACCAAAACCACAGCCGCTCGGACACGTGGCACCTGCTGTGCTTCACGCAGCTCCCGCCACCACCGCTGAGGACAGAGAGGCCAGACAGCGGCAGGGACCGAGCACGACGCCGTTTGTCACGCTGCGTGCGTCACTAGGCAAGGAGGACACCAAGCATGAGACGCAGCCTTAGATGAGCAAACCCTGAAAGCTTTACCATTTAACAGCTGACAGGATGTAGGCCAGACGATTCTCGTTGGAGGTGGCCCCTCCCCCACCCCCCATCTAGAAGAGTGCCTTCCTTTTTCCACAAGAAAACTTCATTGTGTAATTTTCATAAATTTAAAGTCAGTAATTCAACTTTAGGCTATGTGCCGGATATATTTATATCCGTAAGATCTTTGTGTGTCTGTAAAATAAGTGGTTTCATAAGCTAAATGTAATTCTGTTTATTGATGTGAAAGACGGTAGCTGACACGGACGTTTGTCTTTTCACCCTGACGCAGTTGAGGCTGGAGGGCTACCAGGCAAACACTGGGAAAACGTTATCAGACAGAACGTTCCAGCACTTTAAGAAGCAAAATGTGGACGCTCGCTACCTATCTCCTCCGCACGACAGGCACTAACCACCTTTGGACGTGGCAGACGCACCCGGGTGCGTATGTGGCCGACGGACGGCACAGACTGTATCAGGCCCTGGGGGAAAGTGCTGGCTGAGCGCAGTCTCGCGTGCCCTTGGCTCAGGGCCTAGCAAGGAAGGCAGATAAACAAAATGTTCTTTCAAGGATTACTGAAGTGATTTTGTACATCCTCAAAGTGCTTTATGAAGCAGATGCCGGGGCGCAAGTCACCAGGTGGCCGGACTTAATGTCAGGGAATGGAAAGCTACTGGAGCCAGATGTGAAGGAGGAAGAGCGGGGTCAGGGAGGGGTAGGACCCTCCAGGCGGGGGCGCTGTGGGAAGGACCTCAGAGGGGCCTCAGAAGAGACAGTGTGTGAGACACGGCAGTAGGTCCTGATGGCGGGCACACAGCCAGTGAGAGCGCAGGCGGGTAAGGATGGGGGTGTCAGAGAGGAAGGCCTCAGGCCCCGAGAGGTCCAGGTGCTTCCGGAGCATATGTGGACAACAGAAAGGCGCTGAGCACATGGGGATGATGTGATTACATCATTAGCGTACACATACTGGAGCAGCTCCCTGCCCCGCCCCCCTGGGACCATTCCGGGACCAGCCTCCCACACGCGGTCCGTCTGCATGCAGTTCTGGGACCCAGACTCCGCACTCGATCCATATTGTCCCAGGATGGTTCTGGGGTCCCACGAAGGAGGTGTGGTCACAGCGGAGTGGGAGTGTCTGCCCCAGAGACTGAGAAGCCTCGGAGCCTATGACACTCCCAGGTGCCACCCCAGGCCTGGCCATTGTGACCACCAGGGAGACCATACACAATGTCCCCCTTACGGCTGGTCCCCAGGGAGAAAGTCCAAGGAACAGAAACTCTTTCAACAACTAAACAGAATATTTCTTGTCGCGCTCAATAACAAAAAGGGGCTTGCACTCGGTACATGTTTTTCATATTATTAGTTTAGACTAAATTTTACAGAAGCTTCGGTCGGGGGGGGCGCCTAGTGGTTTAGTAGGTTGAGCATCTGACTCTTGACTTTGGCTCAGGTCATGATCTCAGGGTCACAGGATGGAGCCCGGTGTGGGGCTCTGTGCGGAGCATGGAGCCTGCTTGGAATTCTCTCTGTTTCTCTCTCTCTCCCCCTCTGCCCCTCTCTTCTCCCCTGCTCATACTCTCTCTAAAATGAAAAACAAAGGGGTAAGATTCAGTCTGCTAAGGGTTGAAAAGCTACAAGGAAACGCCCATCCTCCCAAGCCTGAGAAGCACGGCTGCAGGTGGCTCGTACCAGTATGGGTGTGCGGACGAGGCCGAGGGATGAGGCCGAGTGCTGATCTGACGTGGGAGCGCGGGGAGGGGGGCTGTAGGATGGATCTGAGAGCCTGACATGCGGCCTAGGGCACATGCGCGGTACGCGGAGACAGGAAGGCTGGAAAGGATCAGAGCTGAGAATCCAAAATTTGGTTCCGACGATGTTGAGTTTGAGGGCCTTTGAGACATTCGAGCAGAAGAGGAAAACAAGCAGCCGCCGTGAGGGTCTGAGGCTTGGAAGAGAGGCGTGCCTGCTGGTGCAGGTCTGCAGGCGGAGGGTGCAGGGGAGGAGGGGGTGGCCGGGCCATCACACGGAGGGTCACTGTGCACACCAGGCTTGGATGTGGCACTTCTCCGGCAGGCTCCGTGGCCCAGCCAGGCCATCCACGTGGCCCCACAGTCACCAAGTGAGGGTAGGGCTTGGCAGAGAAGAGAAGCAGGTGGACACCGTTCAGCACTACCACCTGCGTGACCTCAGGCCGGCGAGCTTCAGTCACTCCCTTGTCACCGCAGCCGGCCACCCGGTAGGCGGAAATGAGGGTGGGGTCTGCCTGTGAGGGCACCGGAGCTGCTGTCCCTCCCCCCTGCCCCCGTCAGCTGTCCGCGCACACACGTGTCACAGCAGTACAAAAAGCTACACTTATAATGAAAGAGATGTAAATTATAACTTATTAGTGGTAGATTTTCATTAGCCAAAAAGAAAAAAAGAAAAAAGAAAAAAGAAAAAAAAGCAGTGATGCCGTTGTTGGCCTAAGAAATGAGAAAAAACGGTTTTTGAAGAAGATACGAGTCAGGACAGACAAGGAGACAGTGAGGCAAAGCCGTGTGCACAATGTCGGTAAGTGTACGCTGCGACACTCTTCCACGTGTTATCAAGAGCCCCCAAACTGTTCATTCTCTGGGGCGCCTGGGGGCTCAGTCAGCTGAGCGTCTGACTCATGATTTAGGCCCAGGTCACGATCTCACGGTTCATGAGTTTAAGTTGTACATCGGGCTCTGCTGACAGCGTGGAGCCTGCTTGGGATTCTCTCTCTCCCTCTCTCTCTCTGCCCCTCCCCTGCTCACACTTTCTCTCTCAAAATAAACATTACAAAAACAAACTGCCCATACGGTGACCTAATTCTCCTCCCACCATTTATCTTCAGGAAATAATCACATGCAGCAAAGATTTCTCTACAAGAGGGTCTATCCCAAGGTTATTTATAATAGTGTCAGATTATGCAATAAGAAATATTCATAAAGACCTTTCAATATTGGACAATGCTAAAGAAATATTAATTAGAAGATACTAAAATATAAAAAAGTAGAACATAACATTTTGTATAATAAATATACCTACATAGGTATTAACATTCCTCACGCAAACCTACTACAGACACACACACACTCAGATACTAAAATGTTAACTGACCATGGTATCATTTCTCCTCACTTTTTCTGAATTAAGAACATGCTGTTTGGGACTCAGTCGGTTGAGCATGTGACTTTAGCTCAGGTCTGACCTTATGGTTCATGGGTTCGAGCCCTGTGCTGACAGCTCGGAGCCTGGAGCCTGTTTCAGATTCTGTGTCTCCCTCTCTGCCCTTACCCCCTTTCGCTCTGTCTCGCTCTCAAAAATAAATAAACATTAAAAAAAAAAAAAAGACCATGCTGTTGTGAAAGGAGGGAACAGAAGTTTACTCGCAGACGAGGCTATGAGGCCGTGAGGTCGTGGCCGTCTAGAAACGGTACTCCTCTCCCTGTCCCACGCAGAGGGGACATGCTCACCCCATCTATTACCCAGAACCCTGCTTTATGCAGGAACAAAATCAATGCGTGTTGAAATCATACTTAAAAATTCAGGTATGGAGGTATAAGTTATGAAGCTCAGCTAATGCGTGAGGAGTGAGGTATCTTCCTGGGGAAAAGGGTTTTGCTGGAGTAGATAAGGAGCCTCCTGACACTGTCTGTACCCCCCACGCCCCGTGAGCCCCTTGTGATCTATTGACAGACCTCAAACACACACACAATCCGGGTGGGTGCAAAGACACATAAACAAGAACGTCTGATCATGGATATTTAAATATTTTTGAAACAAAGACTCATTACCCGTAAAGACTCCACCATGTACAGATACCCACTGCCAACAAAACATTTAAACGTGTAATAAAATTAGTTGCAAGCACGCTGTGAATATAAAGTGCTCTATAAATGATTAAAATAATAAAATGTACCGTATAAAAAGCCTTTAGCTCTTCTCTGATTTCATATACTAAGATGTGTTTTCTCTATCCCAAACTGGGTCACCATTATTAAAAATGAAGCCAAAACCTATCATCTTCATTATTCATTTTTTAGTAAGTGGAAAGCTTTTAAAGTTTATTTATTTTGGGACAGAGAGAGCAAGAGCGAGTGAGTGCATGGCGGGGGGAGACAGAGAATCCCGAGCAGCCCCCACAATGACAGGCTGGGGCCCAGCACGGGGCCCGGAAGTCATGACCTGAGCTGAAATGCAGTCGGATGCTTTGCCGACTGAGGTGCCCAGCGCCCCATAAATGGAAATCTTTTCAAAAGTGGCTCCTTTCCTGACTGAAAACAGCAAGCAGAAATGCTATCAGGATTTCCCCCAAAGTTACTGTCCTGCAGGTGACTGAACGTGGGAGCTGTACAGGGCGCTTGTGGCTCCTAAGTGGGTCATTACCAGGCGAGGCCATTTTCTCATGAACATCGATGGTCAGATGACGTGTACTAACATTCAAACGACCGTACACCAGCCTGACAGCACATTTTCCAGGGATCAGAATGACGTAATTCCTCAAGACAATTCAAAACAAAACAGCCATGGGGGGCGGCTGGGGTGCCTCTCCGCCACCTTCTTGGCGGCCGGTTTGAGAACAAGGAGCCTGGGGAAAGACAAGGCCCAGTGTGGACCCACAACTTGTCCAGCAGCATGGGGTCACCTCGATTCGGGACCAGTGGTGACTCAGCATGGCTCCTTTAAAGACTAAGATGGGCATTATCTTCTGGTTTGAGAGTCACACAAGCTAGTAGAGAAAACAGAACAATGAGGATTTTCCTCATATTACAACTTAAAAGGAAGCAAAACAGGAGAGAACACAAAGACGTTGTGAGACAAGTTTACCATTTACAATTCACATTTCCCCAAATATCTTTTTTCCTGATAAGAGAATACAAAATATTTCTTTGTCTACACTTCAAGTTTACTTTGATATTTCAAAAAGATTTCCAGACAGGAATACTTCTGTTTGCAGCAAGTGGGATCAACAAAGAGCGTAACTGTCTTACCCACCGGGAGCCCGGCGGCGACGGGAGGTTCCTGACGGTTCCCAGAGGCTCCTGGAGAGCTGGACGAGGGGCCATCTGCACAGGCGCGGGCGAGGCCAGGACACCCACGAAGGGACAGAGGCGCACCAGGGCCAGGCAACACACGGACGCCCAAGTGGGAGGGGACGGGCCCGCAGGCCAGCTGAGCCCACTGGAGGCCGCCCCCTGGACGCCCTCCCTTGCCCTGGCCGGCTCCGGCCACCTCCCCTGCGAAGGGCAAGCGGGAAAGCAGGGGTGCAGGGAGGGGAGTGTTGGGGATGGCTGTGGGTAGAGTCCACGGCTGGTGCCAAATGAGCCTGGTCAGGTCAGATCCTGTGGCCAAAGAGAAGCAGGTTTTCAGGGCTCTCCCGGACCGTGGGATGAGGGGCGTTGTGGCTCGGATCACCGCCTGGGCCTCCGGCGTTAACACAAGCTGGCCCGTTACAGGCAGGCCTCACGCTTTGCGCTCCGTGCCGCACGCTGCTTTGGGGGTTCTCCTGCACCTGCGAGCTGGTGCTCCTGCGTGACCTTCAGCTGTTGCAAAGGATGTAACTGCGTGAAAACTTTTTATTATTCGATAGTAAGGTTTTCACTAACATTCTGGGCCAATTCAAACAACAGAGCAAAAAACATTCTTGAATGTGTCCTGTTCAGCATGGGGGCAAGAGTCTGTCTCAAGTACAGAATCAGAGGTGGGGTTGCGTGGATTTTACCAGCTCCGTCAAGCTGCTGTGCCAGGCGCTCCGGCCGCCCCCCGAGGACGCCCGGTGCCGCCCCGTCGGTGGGTGAGATGTGCGGCCCTCTTGCCTGATTCACGCTTCCACGATTCCCCAGGATGCGCACTTTCCCCAAGTTTACGGGCTGGCTGCTTTCGGCGAACCACCTCTTCCTGTCATTTGCCCGTTTTTCTACTGGGCTCTTTTCATTTCTTAGTCATTGGAGGAAGGTCTTAACGTGTATTTCAAGCATCTTCTCTCATTCTGTGGCTCACTTTTTATTTTTATTTATTGATTTTTTAATTTTTTTTTAATGTTTTTTATTTATTTCTGCGAGGGAGAGAGACAGTGTGAGCAGGGGAGGGTCAGAGAGAGAAGGAGACACAGAATCTGAAACAGGCTCCAGGCTCTGAGCTAGCTGTCAGCACAGAGCCTGACGCGGGGCTCGAACCCATGAACTATGAGATCATGACCTGAGCCGAAGTAGGATGCTTAACGGACTGAGCCACCCAGGCGCCCCTGTGGCTCAATTTTTAATACTGTTTATGGTGTTTCTGTTGTACAGTAGTTTTAAAGTAGTCGGATTTACCCANAACCCATGAACCGCGAGATCATGACCTAAGCGAAAGTCAGACGCTTAACCGACTAAGCCACCCAGGCGCCCCAAGAAATGCTTTTCTATCCTGCATCATTAGGAGTCTCCTCAATATTCTGGAATTCAACAGATTCTGTTTCAATTCATTTGGAATTTATTTTGCGTGTGCTAAGAAATACAGATCTTTGTGATTCTTCCCACTTGAACACCCCACTAACTGTGCACCATCACCGACTCGCTCCTCCTTTCCCCAACATGGCTCCTTCCACACAAGGGTGGGCTTGGTGGCCCCCCCATCCCAGAGGCGCCCCCCCCATGTCCTGAGCGCACAGCTCGAGTCCTTTTCCGGCCCGCCGGGGGCCCCCACCTGCTGCCGCGGGAGGTCCACGTTCCCTTCCAGGGTCACTCTCCTCCAGTGTCTGTCCCTGCACAAGGCTCCAAGCACAAGGCCTGGGGACACATCCCTGTTCACGATGCCAAGTGTGTGTGCACACAGGGGGAGGGGAGGTTACTTCTTCCGGCCTCGAGAGGGCATGGCCTTTAGCTGGACTGGCCCGAGAGGTGACGGGGACTGAGCGGAGCTGGCCTGTGCCTGGTCTCCTTCCAGTGTCCTGCACAGCTCTGGGCAGCCTGACCACGAGCCCCAGGACGTCTGAGGGAGGCGATGAAGATGACTCTTCGAAGGAGCAGCCAGGACGACCCAGCACAGTGCTGATCCTGATGCGGGTGCTCCCTTCCTTCCTCCCAAATACAGGGACCTCATCTCAGCACCTGTGAGCCACGGCTCAGGATGACACGCTGCCTGCTGTTTGAAATTATAATTTTGTATTTTCTCAGAGTGCTTCTGGCTATTTTCATCTTATTCCTTTCCACCTTCTAGAACCCTTCCTGGCGATCCTCCTCCATTTTCGTTATTAGATGTCAAGAGTGTTTGGTGAGGAAATTATTTTTATAATTACAATTTAAAACATACCCTGTAAAACTTCAAGCTCGGTAGCAAAAATCTTACAACAATCTCATAATTACTGTAAATGACGCGTGGAACTCTGATAATAAGGTCAGTTTGATATGAAAAAGATTTAAATTTAAATAAATGTTACTTTTTTTTCACACTAGGAAATAAGATATACTCTTTTTGAAAAACTGAACACGGGAATTCAATGACTTCTAAAAGATGAGAAAGATAGTCCAATAAAAGTTACTCAAGTTACTAACAGTCTATACACAGCTTTCCCATCTATGACTCGAAAGGAATCATTGCCTCACATGTGATGCCATCACCAGGATGAAAATGTCCTTCTCCACAGGTGTGACATTCCTTCCCTGTAAATCACACTCTCAGAAGACACGGACGTTACTTAGGAAAATACATTTTGAAACTCCTTCCTAGTCTTGATGACAAGAGAAATTATTTTAGGACAGAATTAAAATACCAGGGCGAGGTAATGATTTTTTAAAAGTATTTAAAAAAAACTGTTTTTAGGGAGGGAGAGAGAGAAGGAGAAGAAGAATCCCAAGCAGGCTCTGCATTTGGCATGGAGGCTAACACGGGCCTTGATCCCATGACTCTGAGATCATGACCTGAGCCGAAATCAAGAGTCAGACGCTGAACCAACTGAGGCACACCAGCAAACCCCCCCCTTAAAATATATTTTTTTGGGGGGGGAAGAAATAATTTTTTTATAAATACATTTTCCAGGGGCGCCTGGGTGGCTTAGTCGGTTAAGCGTCCGACTTTCGCTTAGGTCATGATCTCGCGGTTCGTGGGTTCGAGCCCCGCGTCGGGCTCTGTGCTGCCAGCTCAGAGCCTGGATCCTGTTTCAGAGTCTGTGTCTCCCTCACTCTCTGACCCTCCCCTGTTCACGCTGTCTCTCTCTCTCTCTCCTAGAAATAAATAAAAATTAAAAAATAAAAATATAAATACATTTTCCACCTTAAACAGGTCTCCTTGTTAGGACTATAATAAAATCTCTGCTGGCTTTAAATATTTTCAGTGTATGAAAAAAACCCTAAACTACAGTATGTATTCAATAACAGCAGAAACAATCACAACAGGTAAAAAGATTACCTGTGAAACAAATCAGTTATGGTGACTGTGTGGTTTTGTGTATGCTTTTTAAACTGATCGTTACAGGGGTGCCCGGCTGGCTCAGCTGGGAGAACGTGTGACTGTTGATCTCAGAGTCATGAGTTTGAGCCCTGTATGTGGAGTAGAAGTTTACTTAAGTAACACAAAAACTGGTCATTGCCAAGTGCCGCTCCCAGTGCGGCCTATCGCTCATGACGGTGTCCTACAGTGGCTGCGTCAAGGCCAGACAAAGGTCGGGACAATAACCCAACAACGCAAGAGCCTCTTCATTCCCCAAGTCTCACCCGTGAAGACCTGTGACTTCATTAACAGATGATGAAGGGTGCGGGTGTTTAAAGCTGTTTCCCCTCCTTCTCCAAAACAGAGTCTCCACATCTTTCCTTCCCAAAGCTTCTTAGTATAGGAATAATTCCAGAACCACTCCAGTAAAAGAAACCCAATGAGGCCCTTGATTTACATTTACTAAGAAATTAAACTTTAACTGCTTTATTATGTAAAATACCTGCTGACCACCCAAACCAGTAATTTTTATTTACCATTCAGAGGACACATACATCTGTACACGTGACAAAAGATGCGGGAGAGATAGGAAATTGTGGGGGCACACCATCTCTGGGGGTTCAAAGGCCCCAGGAGCATCTACCCATCCACGCTGAAACGCCTGCGGTGCAGTTACCTACTACTACTGGATCCCTGTTACTGTTTTCCTGTTACTGTCTGGGACTACGTCTCTAACCTGCTCGTTGCACGAGTTTACGCCTGTTATGGGACAAAGACTTTTGTCTGCGTTTGTGGCGAGCCCACCCATTCAATAATAAACCTTTGATGCCAAGTGGAGAAAATAGACTATTTAAAAAAATGGCACAGAATTATTTATCTCTAGTTATTATATTTGATGAAGCGTATTTAATCAAAGTATATGCTGCTTCAAGTAATTTGATCATTTAAGATAATAGCTTTTTAACTAATTGGCCCTAAAATTAAAAGTATGTTTGTAGGATGCTTTTGGCTGCACAGAGCTTTTACGCAATTCAACAAAATCTTACTTACGTGCAAGGGCTTTAGGTAATGCCTCTGGAGTAATTAACTCTAAGGAAAACATTATGAAGGAAGGCAGGCAACCCTTATAAAAAACAATACTGAAATCAAACACATCATTACTTACGATGAGCTGCTTCAACCCGACAAAAGTCTGTTCCACGGACTCAGCGTTTAAGACCTGCCTCTTTGCGGCAGCTCTCTCGCCCAGGAAGCGAAGCATCAGGTCTTTAACTGCATCCCCCTTGAAGGAACGGAAGAAAAATGTGTCAAGACAATAAAACGTTAATTAAATGCAGCTAACCAGAGCCCGTAACTAAACGAGATTTCTTTTTTCTCCACGGTATATGGCGGTGAAACGTGGCTGCGGTGCAGTAAACTGCAGTCACCCACCCGCCGAAGCATCCCCGCCGGTAGTGTAGTGTGTGTTCGGACCTGCTCTTCCAGAGAAGCAGCGGTCAATCCACCCCCCGAGGCAGGCTGCCGGAGACGTGCCGCACCAGGGGGCCCCCGAGTGTCACGTGGCGTTGCTGGGGACAAAGGGCTGGGTCTGTGCGGAGGGGGCTGGCATCGGCAACGTGCCGGTCTGCCTGGGTCTCTGGGAAAGGCTCTGGGACCTGAGAGACGTCATTCGTGGCTGGACGCCCCTTCCCTCCAGTGCTAAGTGCAGCCTGAGCCCAAAGAAGCGAGGAGGGTCCCCTGCCTGCAGGTCCTCGAGCAGCCATTCAGCCAGGTCCCCGGTGCCCAGGCGGGCACTGTCTGCCAGAAAAGGGCCCCACGGTGCCCTAGGTGAGGCGCCCCTCAGACAGGGCAGGGAGGGGTGAAGGTGGAGCCCGAAGTGTGTGATGTGGTGGCGAGGACATGGACAGAGGGAGCCTCTGCACGGCTGCTGGGACCTGGGATGCCACAGCCGCTGCGGGAAACAGTGTGGGTCTCCCGAGAGTTACAGACACAGCCCCCCTTCGCTCTGGCAACTCCACTTCTGGGTATTCATCCAGAGGAACAAAATCACCAACTTGAGAAGATGTCTGAGGGGCGCCTGGGTTGGCAGAGCTGGTGGAGGTTCTGACTTGGGCTCAGGTCACGATCCCAGGTTTGTGAGTTTGAGCCCTGCACTGGGCTCTGCGCGGTCAGTGTGGAGCCTGCTTGAGATTCTCTACCTTTCTTTCTCCCCACCCTCCCTTGCTCTCTTTCTCTCTGCCCCTCCCCTGCTTGTGCTTTCTCTCTCAAAAGTAAACATTAAAAAATAAAATACACACCTGCTTAAAAAAAAGACGGCTGCACCCCCACGTTCACAGTGGTGTTATTTCCTGGAAGGAAGACGTGGCAACAACCCACGTGTCCGTGCACGGATGAACGGGGAAGGGGAGGGGGCTTACCCACACAGTGGAACAGTTCTCGGCCATAAGAAGGAAATCTTGACATGTGTTTCCACATGGAAGGGCCCTGAGGGCATTATGCTAAACGAAGGAAGTCAGGCGGAAGAGGACAGATCCTGTATGCTCGTGATCACTTCCACGTGGAATCACAGAAACACAAAAACCAAAGCAGCAGAGCAGCTCCTAGACACAGAGAGCATGCTGGTGGTCGCCAGAGGCGGGGCGAGGGGGGTCACCTGGGGCAGGTGGTCAGGTGCTAGAAACTTTCCTCCCCACACAAACAGGGCACTGGATTAACGCAGCACACGGAGCCGGAATGCCTGATACAGCGGTGCATACTGGCAAGGTCCTCATCTCAAGAAAAACTATTCTGTGAACGTGGGAGGTGAGGGATGTTAACCAGACCTACTGGGATCATTCTGCGATATAGAGAAACACAGACTCATGTTACACACCTGGAACTAGTATGCGGCAGTTACTCCTAGATAAAAAAATAAATTTTAAAAACAGGGAGGGAAGGCGGAGGGGGGAGGGGCCACGGAGATGGCGGCTTGGCCAGGCCAGGAGGGGAAGGACCAGCAATGGCAGGAACGACCACGGAGAATTCCAGCCTGGGGGGCGGGGGGTGCAGAACGAGACTAAAACCTCTCCGTCTCGGCGCAGGCTGACGCTGACGTGCAGGGGAGGACGCAGAGCCGAGAGCGCACGGGGACTGAGGGCGGAAGGAGGTGAGTGTGCAGCGTGCGGGCCCCACGACTGCCCAGGTCCCTTCCTACTGTTCTCTCCCTGCCCTTGGTGTACGCACGCGAGCGCAATCTTTCATTACCGTCCCAATGGGGACACGTCAAAAGCACCACCATGTGGGCGATGTGTGCAGGGGCCTGCGGCTGCCCTTCCGCTGATAAAGGGGGAGGGTGGCCTTGGTGGGGCCTCCAGGTCACGTGTCTGGTCATGGCCCCGGCACAGAACCACTCCTCCTACCACAGTGTGTGGCGGTGTCATGTGTCTGCTCCAGGCCCCAGGAGCGCAGCCACCCCTCCTACGTACACGGGGGCGAAGACCAAGTAGCAGCTTTATGGTTCTCTGCCTTCAGGGAGTGAGGTGAGGTGCTTCACGTGCTAGGGCAGGGGAGAGTGGGGAGGGACCGCGGCAGGGCAGGGTGGGGAGGGGCCGCGGCAGGGGAGAGTGGGGAGGGACCGTGGCAGGGGAGAGTGGGGCGGGACGCTCGTCACACCGTGACCTGCAGAGCTGCCATGGGGCCGAGGCAGGCTGCTCCTGGGTACGAGGTTCGCACCCAAGAGGAAAGGAAACGTGTCCACACAAAAACCCGCTCTCGGGTGCGTATGAGCGGCCGTGTTCATAAAGGCCAAAAAGTGGACACAAATCCAATGCCCACGAGGGGGGATGGGCACGCACGACGTGGACCGGCACGAACACGGCTACTTGACGATACAGAGCAACGAGGTGCTGACGCGTGTGCGCGGGCTGGGCTCCCGACGGTGTCATCCTAAGAAGGCTGACGTGGCACGAAGGACCGGGTGCTGGGGGCCCGTGCGTACAAGCCGGAAGCAGAGAGGGTCGGCGAGACAGAGATGGGCGCTTGCGTGGGGCCGGGGCGGGGCACACGGGAAGAGAGCGGGAGGGAAGCGTCTGGGCCTCTGGCAGACACAAGCGTCGCGAGAACTGGTGGTGGTGGGGCCGCACGACCCTCCGGAAGCTGAAAACCAGGGAGCTGTGCGTCACACGCGTGACCGGTTTCCACAAAGCCGTAAGACGAAAGCCAAGCCAGCCCTCGTTCCCAGGGAGGCCCTACGGGGCGGAATGGGGCAGACGCTCCCCGGGGAGGCAGCCTGGCCCGCTCACCGGATGGCGTGGCCCGGCCCCTCCAGGTCTTCCACGCGCACGCGCCTCGGCCCAGTTAAGCAGACGTGGGTCAGGAGCCCGGGGGAGGCCCGTCTGTGAGCGTGGGGACGAAAGCGGCTGAGTGACCTTGGCTTCTGCCCGTCCCCCAGCCACTGGGGCCGGACTGTCCTGATGTGAAAAAGGGACTGTTTCAGCCACCAGGCGCCCCCGAGACAAGACTTATGATGGACGTCGCGTCCAGAGCACGATGGGAGGGCATCTCTGAAGTGCTGGACGGAAAAGAGAATCTGTCAACCTTGAGCTTTACGCTGTAAACATACTGCGCATCCAGAAAAAACCCCACCTTTAGAAACGCACATGAGGACGAAACAACCGAAGCTGAGACTAATCTGAAGCTGGCAGAGCTCCAGGAGCAGGCGCGCCTTTGGCTTCCGGGAGGTTCCTGACACAGGACTGAAAGCGGCCGCGGGAAGGGGGTTTCATGCAGACCGTGCGGGTTTCCCCGAGGGGACTCCTGTCGAATCNTACTCCCCTAGCCACGGACCCGCTGCTGCTCCTGCTTTGTCCTCCCTCTGCTCCGTCCCCTCTTAGCGAGCAGGCACCGTGCAAACAATACTCCCAACCCTTACTCGTTCTGAGCTCTTTCCCCACAAACTGCCCTTTCACTTCTTTAACAGAGGCCACGGGACGCCTGGCCGGCTCCGCTGGTTAAGCGGCCGACTTCGGCTCAGGTCATGATCTCACGGTTCGTGAGTCCGAGCCCCCGTCGGGCTCTGTGCTGACAGCTCGGAGCCTGGAGCTGCTTCAGACTCTGTGTCTCCCTCTCTCTGCCCCTCCCCCACTCGCATTCTGTGTCTCTCTCTAAAATAAATAAATGTTAAAGAAAGAATTAAAACAAGACCCAGCAGAGACCTATGGATGACCACGACGAGCCGAAAGAGCCTGTCCTCCTTCTGACGCGGCTCTGGCGGGAGGGCGTGACGCACACTTGCCGTTAAGCCGCGAACTTAGCGCAGACTGCTGTGGACGTGACTTCGTAAAGAAACACATTCAAAATCTTCTCAAGTTTTATCCCACAGGAAGGTAATTGTTAATTAGGTACCGACAGGTGAACAGTTTGGAAAACAGTCAAACACGAGTGTTTGAGAAAGCTGATTGTGAACGAACAGGTCTGCAAAGTAACAGTGACGAAGGAGCAGCTTATTAACAGGCAAATCCGAGAAATGGTTTTAAAAGCCTGGTGTGCACAGAAAGTTACTAAAAAACCAGTCTAAAGTCCTCTGGCAAATAAACACAGCCCGTTCGTTCAAGGTTAACCATATGGTTTTCCTTTTGTTTTGGGAATGAAAGGTTCTTTGCAGGATGGTATACAAGGGAACACACATCTAGCGCATTCGTTACGTGGGAGGGTCAGAGGGATTTTGGGAACTACTCTTGGTTCAAACTTCATTTTGCCACGAGGCTCCCAAAACAGCCACTGTGAACTGCAAGACGTTACTGAGGGCCCTGCAGGGAATGAAAAGAATCGCTGCCTCCTGCTTGGCCGCTTGCGTCTTGCCCATGTGTGTGTGGGGGGCGTCTCGAGTCCCTGCTGACTCGAGGGACATCCCGGGTACTATACTGCACGGTTAGCAGCGTCGAATTGGGGACGGAAGTAACAGGGGTTTCCAAGCGGGGGTGGGGGTGGAGGACCTGCGCCAGGATCTCATGTGACTCAGCCCCAGTGAAGCCAGCATGGGGCGTCAGCGCTTCTGGAATGAGTCTGACGCTTGGGGCACCTGGGTGGCTCAGTCGGTTAAGCGTCCGACTTTGGCTCAGGTCATGATCTCGCGGTTCGTGGGTTCGAGCCCCGCGTCGGGCTCTGTGCTGACAGCTCAGAGCCTGGAGCCTGTTTCAGATTCTGTGTCTTCCTCTGTCTCTGACCCTCCCCTGCTCACGCTGTCTCTCTCTCTCTCTCAGAAATAAATAAAACATTTAAAAAAAAAAAAGATTAAAAAAAAAAGGAATGAGTCTGACGCTAATCAGCCTGCCCCTTGTTTGGCGCGCGCGGCCCCATCCGTGAAATGTCACGTGTTCACCCCAGACCTCGTGCGAACCAAAGCAAAGCAGCACGACACATTTCCCAAATGCCCTCCAACCTCTGGGCGCGACGTCGTTTCCATGGCAACCTTAGATTTCCCCCCTGAGTTACAATCAGTGGGGGAAGCAAACTGCAAACCACAGATGGTTTGGGAAGGAAGGGCTGGAAGGCCAGACCCGCGGAGGTCACAGGAATGGAGCAGCAGAGCACGGAGAGCCCAGGAGGGGGCAGGGAGGAGACGCGGAGCAGAGCACTAACGCCCCCACCGCGGGGAAGGACCGCGTGAAGCCGTCGATCAAATCCCACACTGCCAAGCATCCCTGAACTCAGAGTCCATGGTGGAAATCACCAGAAAGATCCTGCAAAGGTAAGTGTATGCTCAGTATACTCCGCCGGACAGGGGGGACAGGACGCCTCAGACACCACCCGGTAAACAGTACGCGCACAATAAATGTGTGTTTGGTGCCTGATATGCTGTCAAGACTGACATGCAAACTGTCCAAGGCTGGTGAGCTCACTTTTCTAGGTCCCTAGAGAATAACTAAGGGCGCCAGGTCCCCAGCAGGGCACTCGTCCTGGGCTCAGCGGTGCACCAACGCTCACCGAGGTTTAGCAAGGCCACGACACTCACTCCACACGCTGGGCTTTCCGACCCAGCCACGGGTGTGCGGCGGGGCCGCGGGAGACCGCCGGTCCCTCCTCCAGCTCCGGGGGGACAGATGTGTGCGGGGCCGGAGGCTGGCAGCCTGGCCGGGGCGGTGCCCCCCACGCACGGGCGTGCAGCCCCTGATGATCCCCCCTGTGGTCTGCTCAATGCGCGGAACCGCCCGCCAGCGAGCTGACTGAACCAGCGAGTGTTGTCTGTGTGTCGCATGTGTGTTGTGTGTGCCACGTGCGTGTCACGTGTCGTGTATCATGTTGTGTCTTGTGTCACATGCTATGTTACATGTGCATCACGTGCTTCACCGTGTGTCATATGTGTCATGTGTTACATGTGTGTTGTGTCACGTGTGTGGAGTGTGTCGTGTGTGAACATTTTTACCACACTGTGCACGCTTCAGGTCATCTCGTAACTAGACTTTCAAATTTAATAAATATAAGCCTCATTAAAAATTCTGCTTCTCATCATTTCTATTTTCATTTTATTTATTTATTTTTAAAGTTTACTTATTTATTTTGGGAGAGTGCCCCCGCACACATGGGGGAGGGGCAGGGAGAGAGAATCGCAAGCCGGCCCCACGCTGTCAGTGCAGATCCCGACCGAGGGCTCCATCTCACAAACTGAGAAATCGTGACCCGAACCAAAATCAAGTATCAGACAGATACTCAACCGACTGAGCTCCCCAGGTGCCCCTGCACCATTATTTTTATTTTTATTTATTTTTTTTAAATGTTTTATTTATTTCTAGGGGGGAGAGAGAGAGAGAGAGAGAGAGAGAGAGACAGCGTTAGCAGGGGAGGGTCAGAGAGAGAGGGAGTCACAGACTGAAACAGGCTCCAGGCTCTGAGCTGGCAGTCAGCACAGAGCCCGACGCGGGGCCCAAACCCACGAACCGCGAGATCATGACCCGAGTGAAAGTCGGACGCTTAACCGACTAAGCCACCCAGGCGCCCCCGTTATTTTTAATACCTACATAAACATTCCGCTATAAAGATGGGGCAAATGTACTCGACCGGCCTCTGATAAAGGGCTTTTAGACTGTTTCAGATGCTTTGCAATAATAAACCACACTCCAACGGACGTCCCCAAAGCTGGGTATTTGTATGCCAGGAACGGTATTTCCTATATTATAAAAATAATTCCTAAGAGTGGGATTTCTGGATCAAATAATGTACACATTTGGATGCTGATTTACAAACTTTAAGAAAGTTTGTACCAATTTCTGCTCCCGGCAGGGCTGCTCATGACAGGCTATTCCCCACACTGTGTCAAGCACAGGACACTTGTGAATGAAACGCCTAATGAGGTGGCAGGAAATGGAGGGGCACCTGGGTGGCCAGTCAGTTAAGCGTCCAACCCTTGATTTCGGCTCAGGTCAGGATCTCACAGCTCATGAGTTCGAGCCCTGCACTGGGCTCTGCGCTGACAGTGTGGAGGCTGCCTGGGAGTCTTTGCCTCCCTCCCTCCTTCCTCCCTTTCTCTGCCCCTCCTCACACTCCCTTTCTCTCTTAAGATAAACATTAAAAATAAGTAAGATAATGGAAAATGGAAAAAATCTTACTGTCTTTGATTTCTAGATTAAACTTTTTTTTAAATTTTTTTTTTAAATTTGTTTCTAGGAGAGAGAGAGAGAGACAGCGTGAGCAGGGGAGGGTCAGAGAGAGAGGGAGTCAGACTCTGAAACAGGCTCCAGGCTCTGAGCTGGCAGTCAGCACAGAGCCCGACGCGGGGCTCGAACCCACGAACCGCTAGAGCATGACCTAAGCGAAAGTCGGACGCTCAACCGACTAAGCCACCCAGGCGCCCCTAGATTAAACTTTTCTATGTTACGGTTTATTCTACAGAACATTCATACATTTTTGTAATTTGTTATTCTGTGGGGCCATTCATATTTTTCTTAATGAAATGTATAAAAACTCTTTCTACATAAAGCATGTTATTTGGTAAACAAAAAAACAAAGGAATGGGGGCTTATTTACTGAAGCTTAAATGTTACAAATAACGTGATCACACAAGGCTCACAGCCATTTCAGAGAATTCTGATGTAACTCTCTACCTTGCTGGCATTCACTTCCAAGACTCGGATTAGTGCCTTAAACACAATTTATTAGGGAAGCAAACATGGTTCCAAATTAACTAGTGACATAACAGACTCTCAAAATGAGAATTTTAGAAATTGCTGAAAAAGGTGGACTTTTCAGTCCTTGAAGGTATTTATATGTGTGTGTATACACACGTGCACGCGTGCGCACACACATACACACACACATGAATGGGGCATGAGGGAGAACCCAGGGAAAACAGAACGAGAAGGATGGGAGCCGGATGTGGACCCGGAAGGACCTGCTTCCGGGGAAGCGCTTCGCGAGGCGCCCCGCACCTACCTGGACGTTGTCGAACTTGAGGCCTGGCATGGTGAGGCTCTCCTTGTCCACGAACACCGTGCTGTACTGCTGGGCTGCCACAGAAATCAGGATGTCCCGGGTCCCCTCCCCGGGAAGCCAGGCGTCACTTCTGCGATCCATCTCGCTCATGCTCAGGGCGGTGGCAAACGGGTCCTCGCTCCCTGCGAACACGGCCTGGATCTGGGAAAATGGTTTTGGGGACTGAGGAATTTCTAGGGAAGCCGGGGAAACACCCGATTCTGACTTCTCAATCCCTGCGGAGGGAGAAGGCTCAGCAGAACCCGGGGATCTCTCTCCCACCGGGGTGGAGAGTGAAGACCGTTTTTCTGGAACGGAAGAGCCCGCGTTGGGGTTACTGACAGAGATGAAAGTGGAGGTGGTGAAGGAATCAAAGAAGTCCGAGGCCAAGGAATTAGTGCCGGTGGGGTCTCCAAAAAATTTACTGAGGCTGGGGCTTGGCTGGACTGCCTGGGGAGGGGTCTTGGCCACTGCGTCGCTGGCACCGCTGCAGCTAGGAGACTTCACCATCTGGGACTGGAAGCCGTCCCGCAGCAGCAGGGGCGGCTGGGAGTGGGCAGGGAGCGACTGGCTGAAAATGGTGCATACGGGCACGGGCTCCTCCTTCCGAGGGGACTGTCTGGAAGGCGGGCTGTGCCCCTGACTCTCCGGGCCCAGGTCCTCGGCACCCTCCTCTCCCAAGGCGGGTGCACCTTTTACTTCTTCGAGCTCCGGGTCGGGGGTGGAATCGGAGCCGCCTTTAGGTGCACGGTCCCCAGTGTCCCTGTCACTTCCAGTGTTACTGCTCAGGGTGTCGGCTGCTCCTTCCTCCAGCAGACTTTCCGGTGTGGGATCAGCGTGACCGTCTGCAGGCTCCACGACACCCTGCAAACAGCCCAGCTCGGCTGCGTCGTCTTCGCTGTTGTTTGGAGAGTCAGAAATGAGGACGCTTTCCATCATGTGCTCATTAAGCTTATCCACAAAGTTATTAGAATCTTCCGATACAGTCTCGTTCTCTTCAGACCCAAACTCGTCTCCACCGAGGTCGATGGTCTCCTCATGATAAAGGAGCTGACCCTGTTCTCCCTGCGGAGTGGTGCTCCCGGCTCGCTCCTCGGCAGCACCAGAGTCCTCAGGCGCACTCCCGCCTGCACCGTTAGCGTTCTCCATGGTCCTGAAGCCAAGACAGAAATGAACCAACCTCATCAGCTTTCTCTGTTATTACTGAGCTGATTTAAACTCAAAAACAAATGGTGGCTACGGGACATCATACATTTGCTCAAACCCACGGAATGCACAATGCAAGACCGAGCCCTAATGTGAACTATGGACTCTGCAGCATAATGATGTGTCAGTGCAATGCACTACCAGTAACACAGTACTGTCCACGGGAGGCACAGTGTACACGGAAGCCACTAAACCTCCAGCTGCTCCAAAAAGTGAAGGCTATTAGAAAATATTTATCCAGCTATCTATCAACTGATCAATTGATCGATCACGGTTAAAAGACACATGCCATCTTAACCATTTTTGAGTTAATATTTAAGTGGCATTAAGTGCATTCAGTGCGCAGCCATCACCACCATCCATCTCCTGTCATCTTGCAAAACTGAAACAAAGTCCCATTAGACACTAATTCCCCAGGGCCCTCCCCGCACCCCCTGCCAGCCCGGATAACTGGCTTCTACTTTACGACGCCATAAGCTTCATTACTCTACGCACTTCATTTAAGAGGGAAGCCATGGTATTTGTCCTTTTGTGACTGGCTTATTTCACACAGCATAATGTCCTCAAGGTTCGCCGAGGCGGCAGTGTGCAGGAATCCCTTTTTTATTTAAGGCTGAATAACACCCCATTGTGTCCAGACACCACATTTTGTTTATCTACTCATCCACTGATAAACATGTGGGTAGCTTCCACACTCCGGCTACTGTGACTGTGGGTAGGAATGTGTGTGTACAAACATCTCTGAGTCCCTGCTTTCAATTCTTTTGGGTATACACACTCAGTAGCAGGATTGCTGAATCTTATGACAATTCGACTTTCAATTTTTTTGAGCAACCAACAAAGTGGTTGCACCATTTTACATTCTGTGCAACAGAGCACAAGGGTTTTGTTTCCTCCACATCCTTGACGACACCTGCTAATCTTTGTCTGACACTGGCCATCCTAACGGGGCTGAGGTCTCCAGCCTTTTAAACCTGACTTCTTCTTTAAGATTCATTTGAAGATGCCCTCTTCCAACCTGTGATAATCTCTCCTCATCCCCCTGAATCGAGTGTGAGCCAGAAAACTCATGCCAAGACACAGGCACACTCACTGAGGCACGCTGACGGCTGGAGCCGACGGCCGCAAACCAGACCAGTTACCAGTGCACACCAGGCCCTCAGCACTGACTTAAGACTTGTGCGTGTACGTTCTTCCTGGACCCTCAGAACCACCCTGAGACCTTCTCCATCAGGCAGGTGAGGCGGCTGATGCCTGCAGAGTTCAGGCAGCTTGCTCGACACTGTGCCACTAGTGAGAAACCAGGGCCAGTTAGAGCTGAAATGTGCTCCCGTGGTGACGGGTATCTGAGGTGTCTTTCAGTTTCGGATACTACAAACAGTGCCATTATGAACATTCTTGAACATGTCACCTGGTGCACATACGCAAATTTCTTCTTGTTGTCAAACATTATGCGTGGGGCGCCTGGGTGGCTCAGCTGTTTGAACATCTGACTCCTGGTATCAGCTCAGGTCATGACCCCAGGGTCGTGGGATAGTGCCCCACGTTGGGCTCTGTGCTGAGCATGAAGCCTGCTTAAGATTCCGTCTCTCTCTCTCCCTTTGCCCCCTCCCCTGCTTATACTCTCTCTCTAAAGTAAAATAAACATTACACGTATGTTGGTCACAAGACATCTCTTCTTCCTTCCTAGAAAATGCCAAATTGGCTTCCTAAGTGTGCTTGTACCAACTTACACGCATGGTAGCAGTGTGAAAATCTTGTTTCACACATTCACCTACACCTGGTACGGTCAGATTTCTTAATTACCATCAAGAATAGATAAAAAATTCCTGGAACTCAATCAGACAATAAACAACCCAACAGAAAAATAGGCAAAAATTTGAACAGGCTGAAAAGGATACACATTTCACAAGCATGTATCTGGTGACTCAATAGCCATACATCTTCATTTTTCCAGGACGCTCCCACTTCACGCCCATGATTACTGTAAAATTAAGTACCTATTTTTTGTTTTCAGGAACAGAATTTAGTGATTCATCACTCACATATAACACCCAGTGCTCAACGTGACAAGTGCCCTCCTTAATCCCCTTCACTCATCTAGTCCACCCCCCACCCACCTCCTTCTATGGACCCTCAGTGTGTGCCCTATCGCTGAGAGTCTCTTATGGTTTGGTTCCCTCTCTCTGTCTCTCTCCCCCTCCTCCTGTATGTTCACCTGCTTTGTTTCTTAAATTCCACTGAGTACCTCTTTTCACTCTCAGGAGTCCCGGTGAAGACAGGAAGTGCTTCTACGACCTATGTATCACAGAGGGGTTCCCATGCAGGGTACCAGCAGCTATGACCATGAATGCTTATAAACAGCAAATCCAAGCAAAATACCTGACCCCCCCTTCCAAAGATGAAAAAAAAATTGGACACCAGCACTGCCCATAGGCACAATAGATAGCATGTTGAAAACGGAACACTAAATGTAAAATGAACGAGCCTGCTAGATTTAACGCACCATTGTTTGAACCTCACAAATCTAATTTAGCACAAAGGAGTAGAAAAAGCAGTATGATTTTCTGTATAAAGTTCAAAACCATGTAAATTAAACAATATATTGTTTTAGGAATACAAGTGCAAGAGCAAGGTGATGCTAATACCCAATTCATCTGGAGAGGGGGCTGGGGCTGGTGGCAAGGGAAAGTCTGGTCAGGGAGGGACACGGGAGAAAGCCATCGACAACCGTGCATTTCGTATGCTGAGGGCAGAAGACCGGGCCGGTGTGTACGTGATCTCTGTGTATCTTCATGAATATTACGTGTAGTCATTACATTCCATAACGAAAAACTAGAAAAGCACATGTATCTGTTTGTGGTTTGTGTGTACTATAATCACTTCTATTATTGGCTTAATAATTTTTATTAAACCATAGACATTTTAGCTTATGTTAGCATCAACATGGTAGCAAAGAAAGTGGACTTTCTGTTCAGGTGAGTGCTTTGCACAAGGCCCTTAATTAATGCCTCATGATTTCTCTTTTTTTTTTTTAATTAAAAATTTTTTTTTTAATGTTTTATTTATTTCTAGGAGAGAGAGAGAGACAGCGTGAGCAGGGGAGGGTCAGAGAGAGAGGGAGTCACAGACTCTGAAAAAGGCTCCAGGCTCTGAGCTGGCAGTCAGCACAGAGCCCGATGTGGGGCTCGAACCCATGAACCGCGAGATCAAGACCTAAGCGAAAGTTGGACGCTTAACCGACTAAGCCACCCAGACGCCCCTCATTATTTCTCTTTAAGTGCTAACTTTACGTAATTATTTGAGAACTGAAAAGTTTCATTAAAAACAATTAAAACCACAATAGTGCAGATTATGGACATGATGTTGGAATTCCAAGTTGTTGTTTTTTTTCTTTTTACCAGATTGCAATAGTGTAAACCCTATTTCCATGAAAACACATGCCATTTAGTGGAAATCTAATTAGCATAGACTTTCAAAGGCCCCATGTAAAGAACCCACAATACATCAAACATTTTACATTTATGATCTTATTTTTTTTAATATTTATTCTGAGAGAGAGAGAGCAAGCAGGCGAGGGGCAGAGAGAGGGAGAGAGAGAATCCCAAACAGGCTCTGTGCTCAGCTCAGAGCCCAAATCGGGGCTCGATCCCACAACCCTGGGACCATGACCTCAGTGGAAATCAAGAGTAGGGCTGCTTACCTGAGCCACCAGCGCACCAACATGTACTGTCCTATTTAACGCTCAGGACCAACTTATAAAGTACTGCTATTACGTCCATTACTCAGCAGAGAAAAACCAAGGGATTTGGCCAAAGTCACACTGCCAGCGCTTGCTGCTGCAGGACCTCTACCCAGGTTTCCCTGCCTCTGCTCTCCCGGTTCGGTTGCTGGGACAGACCATGATCCAGAGCAGCAGGGGTGAATCCGGAAGAGCACTGGGCGCAAGCTCTGACGACCTGCTTGAGTGCCAGCTTCACTGCTCAGTGCCCTCTGAGGGGTAACTTCACCTCTCAGGCCTGGTTTCTGGGACTGTGCACCGGGGTGATGAGGGACGAACAGTGGCTGGTGCACAGGCACTTTCAGGCCGCAGTGAACCACACACACAAGCACAGTAGCTGCAATTTTAGTGAGGCGGCACACTGCTAACACAGGGTCCTGGACGCCTGAAGATCCCGTCAGGAGCCACAGGATGTGAGGACGCAGGGAAAGGTGCCGCCACTTAAGTGTCCCATTTGCGCTCCCCCTGCCTCCCCTCCCACCACAGCGGGCCGGTTCCTGAGCTGTCACTCGGTACCATCTCCTGAACCCACGAAAAGCCAGGGGTAAAGTATTTGGATACAAGGACACCCGATCTTCCAACGACCATAAAAAGGTAGACACTGTAGGTCCCAGTGTCACTGGTCCAAGCGTGAGGAAAACCGACACGTTTAGAAGCTGTCTGTGAGCCCCGTGTTTCTTTTAAAACCAACGCTGTCAGTCTACACAGCGCACAGACTCTATCGGTCAGTTCGGCCCCGAACGTTGCACTGGAAGGGATCAGGCTGTGTAATCACACGCAACATTCACTGCGGCGTCTGTGCTTTCGCACAAACCGCCGCGTTTTACCCGCGCAGCACCGAGTCTGGGTGGGCAGGTCACGGCTGTCCACAAACAGCACGCCCGCCAAGAAGAGATACCAGAGGGGCTTGCTCGGGGCGGGGCCGAGCTGCTGAGGGAGACCCCCAAGGAGGAGCCCCCGGGGAGGGCACCCCCGGGGGTCCCTTAGGAGGAGCCCCGCGGGAGAAGGCTCCAGGGGACGAATCCCCGGAGAGGAGCTCCCCAGGGAGGCACAGAAGGGACGCCCTCTCCCCGCGGGAGGAGCAGCCAGGGGACAAGCCAGCGAGGGGCCGGGGTCAGGCCGGCGGGGCTGCGGCTGGGGACGACCCGAGCCCCCTCCCCACAGCCCGGGCCCTGAGTCTCACCTGCCACCCGCCCACTGGGGTTGGAGACACGGTCACGGACGGCGGTGACCAGAGTCCGGAGGAGAAGGTGGAAGAAGACCGGAAGGAGGGACTCGAGCCGGCACCTTCTCCGGCTTTTGCGCCTGCGCGCTCTGGGCGGTCGGTCTGATTCCGCGCATGCTCAGTGCGGGAGCCGGCTGCTCCGCGCGTTTCCGGTTGGTGCTGCGGTGGGTGGAGCTTGCGCGCCGTGACGGTCAGGTGGGCGGGGACTGGGCGGTGATAATTGACACATCCCTCGGGTTGGGGAGGGAAATAAGTCTGATACTCAGGTTACAGGGAAACCTGGGCCGGAGGGGCCGGTGGAAGAGATAGGATTAGGCCCTTTCTTTTGATTCCTGGCGAAAACACCCAAGAAATACTTATTTTTAGAGATTTCTCTTTGTGCTTGCCAGTATTTTCTGCTTGTATAGCCGTGCATTTGTTCTTGTGTAATAATAATACTAACCATAAAGATGGTACTAATGATATCAGTAATAGGTGGGTAGATTTAACCCAGCAGCATAAAGACTCTGCATTCTCTTAGCTCCACGACTTAATCAATCTCAGGGGGGGAGATGATGGGTAGGATGCTCAGATCTGTGTGTCTGCTTCCTTGGTTTTTACTGTAATCACTGAGGGCTCTGTATTCATCCAGCAGCTATCCATCAAACCTTAACTGTGACTGCCAGGACGCGAGGCGCTGGGATACAACAGAGCAAAGCCATTTTTGTCTTCCTTTCATGAATGATTTTTCTTATATTATTTTAGTTTTGACAAATAAAAAACGTGTATATTGAAGATGTGCAATGTGATGTCATGACATATGTATACATCGTGAAATGAGTACCACAATTAAACTAACATATCCACCATGCAGATCAGTTACCTTTTTTTGTGGGTGTGTGATGAAGACGCTTGAGATCTACTCTCAAAAGTTTCACCTAGCGGCGCCTGGGTGGCTCAGTCGGTTTAGCGTCGGACTTCAGCTCAGGTCATGATATCAAGGTTTGTGGGTTCGAGCCCCGCATCGGGCTCTGTGCTGAAAGCTCAGGGCCTGGAGGCTGCTTCAGATTCTGTGTCTCCCTCTCTCTCTGACCCTCCCCTGCTCATGCTGTTTCTATCTCTCTCTCAAAAATAAATAAAACATAAAAAAATGTTTCACTTATAGGGTACATTATTAAGTAGGTCTTCAGAACTTATTCACCTTAAAATTGAAAATTTGTATCCCTTGATCAATATCTCATTCTCCTCAGCCTCAGATAAGCGCCATTCTAATGCTACAATGATTCTTTTTAATGTTTATTTATTTTTGAGAGGGGGGAGGGGCAGAGACACACACACACAGAATCTGAAGCAGGCTCTAGGCTGTGTGTGAGCTGTCAGCACAGACTCATAGATGGTGAGATTGTTACCTGAGACGAAGTTGGACGCTTGGCCAACTGAGCCACCCAGGTGTCCCTCTCCTACAATGATTTCAATAGTTTTTTGTTTTTTTTTAAATTCACATTTCACATGTAAGTGTAATTATGCAGGATTTGTCCATGTTTGGCTGTTCTCACTTAACAGAATGTCGTCCAGACTCATCTATGTTGTCGCAAATGACAGGATTTCCTTCTTTTCTTAACATTAAGTAATATTCCACCGTGTGTGTGTGTGTGTGTGTGTGTGTGTGTGTGGGCACGGGTGAGTGCCGCACTTGGTTTATCCATTGATTTTTCTATGGACACTTAAGTTGTTTCCATGTCTTGACCACTGTGATTAAGGCTGTTCTGGACATGAGGGTGCAGATATCTCTTTGACATAGTGGTTTTATTTCCTTTGACTCCCAGAAGGGGGATTGCTGGAGTATATGTCGTTCCATTTTTAAGTTTTTGAGGAAACTGCATACTGTTTTCCATTGTGGCTGTCCCCATTTACATGCTCACCAACAGGTATAAGGGTTCCCCTTTCTCCACTGCCTGCCTACACTTGTTATTTTTTGACTTTCTGATACTAGCAATTCTTACAGATGTGAGGTGATCTCATTTGTCAAGAAGATTGATTAAGCGCAGAGAAAAAAATTAAACACGGTTGTAGGAGTGCGTGGTCTTCTAAACCAGTGGAACTCAGTTTAATGAGCGGGATTCTGTTATGACACTTTTGGACTCCATGCAATTTCACTTCTCTCTGCCAAGGACACCGTCTGTCAAGGCAGATACCTTGGAAATGCTAAGTCCTCCACGACAATGCTTGGAGATGGCCAGGGAACCCAAGGTCTTCCAGCACCTTCCCATTCAGAGTCAAATGCTGGTCAGGTGCCTGGCATCACTCATCAGCATTGGTAGGTAGTACATCCTCCCCGAAGCCCTCCCTCCCGTCCTTCCCCAAGTGCGGACACTGCTCCACGCCGGAGGCCTGAGGGAGCATGGCCCCTGACCTTGAGGACTCTGCGCAGAGCCTAGGTGTGTCAGACAGGCCAGGCGCACATCCTAGCTCCCCACCTTACGACCTCCATGCCCTCATCCGTCGGTCACATTTGCAGCCTCTCATCTCTAAAATCCAAGTATGACACCTTAGTCTCAGGGTCAGAGAGCGGAACCTTACGTCGGCTTCGGTAAAGCCTCGGTCTCCGCGCGGGGCAGAGCACTAACGGTAACAACAAAGGGCCGCGCCACAGCCCCAGGTGAGCGATTGGACACGCGGCGCCGAAGGCTCCGGCAGGGGACGTCCCGGTGCCCCCGCCCCGCGGGCTGG
>NW_027551571.1:826826-827319 GCF_008692635.1 Crocuta crocuta | reverse complement strand
TTCCCGGCCCGGCTCCTCCCCGCCGGGCCCGCCTCCCGGCGTCAGTAGGGTCGAGAGCCCGGATAGAAGGAAATGAGCATGCGCACGAGCCCGGCGCCTCTGCCATTGGCCGCCGGCGAGGAGCGTACCGATGACGTATCAGGAAAATACAGGAAGTGTGGCCTACGGGAGCCGACGTAGGCCGAAAGAGCTCGCGGTTCCGTGCAGCCTGGGAGGGAGGGAATGAATGGGTGCTGAGCAGGGGGCGCGCCGGCTCTGGGGACAGGCCTTCAGCGTGTGAGCGGCCGCGGCATGGAGGACGACGCGCCGGTGATCTACGGGCTGGAGTTCCAGGTCGGTCCCGGAAAGTCCCCCGCGCCGCGCACTTTGTACAGCGAGGCCCTCCCTGCATCCCAGCTCCCCCGTCCCGGGAGGGCCCGGAAGATTCGGGGGGGCCCCTTTACGGGACGTGGTTACCCAGGAAGGCCCAGGGTCCTGCGTCCTGTGCCCACGG
>NW_027551571.1:822571-826708 GCF_008692635.1 Crocuta crocuta | reverse complement strand
AGGGGTGGCAGCTTGTGTGCGTTTTCCTCCCGCCTTGGAGCTCCCAGAGGCGGCACCATATCCATGATTTTGGGGAGGGGGAGGGCGGTGAGGGGGTCGTTTAATTTGGACACAGTGTTAAATTTACCCAAGAGTTGCAAAGATAAACGCAAAGTTGTTGCCTCCTTCGCCCAGCTTCCCCTAATGTTGACGATCGCATGACTATGGCACATCGATCAAAGCCTAGAAATCAGCATCGGTATAATCCTATGAACCGAACCACAGACTCTATTCGGGTCTCACCTCTTTCCCACTAATGTCCTGTTTTTCCTCATCCTGTACTCCAGTGCCTGTTCACCGTGACCATCACGTAGTAGGTGCTCAGTAAATGTCTGAAGTGCGCGAACCCCCACAGTGTACGCGGGGAAGCGGGGATGCGCTTCCGGTTTGGCAGGACAGCTAGGAAGCCTGTAGGGATGGAGCGGAGGAGTCGGAAGGGCAGGTAGGTCGCATTGTGTAGGACCTGATAGAACCTTGTATTGGTTTCCGTCTCTTCAGGTGGCTTTTGAGAACCTGCTCAAGGCACTTAGGGACACATACAAAGAAACAAAAACAACCTTTGTTCATTGTCTGGAGAAGGTCTGATACAGAATTGTGTGCCCCAAATGTGTGTTAAACCATAAATGGTCTTTGCTTTCGTGAAGCTTACAGTGAGGGAGGCATGTTAGTTACTAAGAGCCTGCCCACCACCGCACCGGCCAAGTGTAGATCACAGCTCCATCCCTTACTGGCTGTGTAGCCTTGGGCCTCGGTTTCCTTGCCAAGAAAATGGGAAAATGAGCCTCGATCCTCCGTGGCTGTTATGTCAATTAAATGAGTTGATACATTTAATTCAAAAGCTTTGAACAGTGCCTGGCACATGGTAAGCGTTCAATAAATGTTTATTTATTGTAATGAAACAAAATGCTTACAGATAGGGGCGCCTGGGTGGCTCAGTCGGTTAAGTGTCCGACTTTGGTTCAGGCCATGATCTCACGGTTCGTGGGTTCAAGCCCCGCGTCGGGCTCTGTGCTGACAGCTCGGAGCCTGGAGCCTGTCTTCCGATTCAGTGTCTTCCTCTCTCTCTGCCCCTCCCCTGCTCATGCTGTCTCTATCTCTCTCTCAAAAATAAGTAAAACATTTAAAAAAATGCTTACAGATAAACCCATGCAAGGCAATTTCAAAGTGCACTGAGAGGAACGGGCTGTGATATAGGGTTTGACAGCGGGCTTCATCACCCAACACTGTGTCTTAACTACCAGCTTTTGAGAGTGGTCCTTGTGTGCAGGGCGCCCTGCTCAAGACTGTGCATGTATTTCACTTAATCTTTAGTTGTCCTTGGAGATGTTTTTCTTCCTGTGAGCCAAGGCCACCTAGCCAGGAGATGATAGACTTGGGACTCTAACCTAGATAGGCTTTAAACCCAAGCCAACTTCAAAGCCCCTTAACCACAGAGTTATACTGCTTTCTCCTGGAAGAAGCTCACGTGTGGGCACATGCAAAGGGTGCGTATGGGGGGATCTGAGTTTCCCTGGTCATGTGCCACTTAAAGTGTGCACCTTCCACCAGCATACCTAGTAACTTCTTGATCTCAAGAAATCTCCTAAACAACCCAGGGGTTTTGATCTTCCGTGTTGGATTTTTGTTATGTTATTTCACTGGGGTTTGACATCTTTTTTCCTGGATTAATATCAAGGAGTGGATCCTTGCCTGGGGCATCAAATATTTTATCTGAATTTCTCCTTTATCTTAAAAGAAGTAGCACATTTTTGTCCTGCTTTACTTTGGGCAGCTTGTGGGCCATGACATTCTGGAATTCGAAGACCCATTACTATAGTAAAAGTATAAGAGCTGAACATGACAGCGGAGGGCTGGTTTTCAGTGACATTCAAATCACTGTGGAGAGCAGTTTACATTAGAAGGTGGGGATTTGATCATTGACCATTGACTGAAGGTAACGAGGCTTGAGGGCCACACAGGGGTCGTTAAAGTAAAAATGCTGAGCACATTACTGTTCATGGAACATTTTGGTATCCTGTGATTGGCATCTTTTAGCTCATAGGAAGGGACTTTTGGCTTTTATGATTTTAGTTTCTTTTTATTTTTGTGTATTTAAAGTTAAAAAAAAATCCATGTAATTCTTACAAGTCTTTTAAGAAGTCAGATTGCTGACTCTGATTAAGATCTACAGGCCCTAAACACACCCTTTCCATCTAATCTGATTGCCTGAGAACAATCACATTCAACTTAGCACTTTCTTCCCGTCTTTACCGACCTGCTTTCATCCCTTGGACACCGTGTACTGGCTGGATGTCGTCACGAAGGACTTCAGTTTTTTCTGTGCCCTCCCCTGTGTTTCTTTAGACTCCCCGTATAGTTATATAATAATTTCCTGCCAAATCCTTATTTAGGGTCTTCGTTTTTCTAGATCTATAAATACTTGGGCTGCTGATTCAAGTACGGTACCAGGATTTCATTTTTTTCTTGTATAGCTTTCCATTTTCCTGTTGGTGACGAAATGCTTCTTTTCCCTGTGTCTCATTTCCCTGTGTCTCACCGCTGGGGGTTGGCATTCTGGCCACCCAGAATGCAGGTGTGGCGCCCCGTGCTCGTCCGGGAGGTTGATTGGCCAGGTTGCCGTCTGTGCCGCTGTCCCGTTTCTGGAGACCTGGGCACTGGCGCGCCCTCCCCCACACCCCAGGCCCGTCTGCTTTCTCACAGCCTCCAGTGCGGCTTTCATCCCATGTGGGGCTTTGTGTCTGTTTCAGTTTTGGCGGACTTTTGTTGAATGGGTAGTAGGTGCCAGGCATCTGACGGGCCGCTTAATTGTCACAACAAACCTGGGCGTAGGGATTGTCCTTTCCCGTTTTAAAATTGAGGACACTCCGGTTGTGAGCAGTGAAACCTCTTGTGATTGTTAGAGATTTCAGTTTCAGGCTGGGTTCCTCCTCTTTGGTGCCCTCTTTGCTCTTGGAGGTGTTTTTTTTTAAATTTTGTTTTGTTTTTGAGAGAGAGAGGAGAGAGAGAGTCCCAGGCAGGCCACACGCTGTCAGCACAGAGCTCCGAGTGGGGCTCTATCCCATGACTTTGGGATCATGACCTGAGCTGAAATCAAGAGTTGGACCCTTAGCTGACCGAGCCACCTAGGAGCCCCTGAGGCCTTTTATTCAGAACCAGACACGCTGGCTGCTCTGTGCCAGGTCCTCGTTTATGATACCGCTGCTGTCGGGGGCAGACGGTCAAGCACAGACGTCCCCTTCCTCTCGGTGGACAGCAGGGCTAAGACCTCTTATTTCTTTTTCGTCCCCTGACAGGTGCATAATACCTGTTTGCTAAGTCACTGGGTCAATCAGGTGATTGGCAGGTGGGAGCGAGGCCTCCTGCACAGTCCCTGCGAACTGCTTGTGACCCAGGACCTGTGTCCAGGCCACCCCGCGTAGGGCCTTGCATGGGTCTGGTCATAGGAAGCGGTGTCTGACTTAGGACTGGTCTTCAGCTCCGTGTCGTACTTGTGTTCCGTAGCTGAGGGGAACACAGGAGAACACTTTCCTGGGAAGTAGCAGCCTGGGGAGGGGCCTACAGAGCTCAGCCACGTGGAGCGCAAATGTAGCTCAGTTTGGAGCCAATTTCGATGCTTGGCTTTTATTATTGTTTATGTTGTGCAGTTAGAAACCCCACGCCCGTTTCTGGTTCCAGCTCACTTGCTCGCTTCCTTTGGTCTTTTTCATTGTTTTTCCTCCTCAGATACCGTGGCCCGGATTGGATCTATGTGGACGTACATGTGTACGCATATGATCTGTGTACGTATGTACCTTCTCTGCGCACAGGTGTCTCGTACAGAGACATGTTTGTATTTCTACAGCTGAGTTTGTCCTCAAGCAGGACCCGTGTTTGCTCTGGTTCCGGCGCTCGGGTGCACGTCGCTCCGGGCCTGTGGCTGAGACCCTCCCCTCCGTCAGGCATCCTCATCCCCGCCTCGTGTGTTGACTGTGGCTCCTTCCCACTTCCTTACTGGGTGCCTCGGCTCTAGGTCCTCCTTGGCGCTGCTGAGGTCATGTGGGACCCAGTCTGCAGATGTGCGGAGAGTGGAGGGGGGTGTGGGACGGGAAGGGGCGGGGG
>NW_027551571.1:818174-822400 GCF_008692635.1 Crocuta crocuta | reverse complement strand
GCCCTGTCCTCTCCTGGAGCTTTCGAGCCCGAGCCTCTGGCCTCAGAGCCTGTCAGAAAGTTGTACCTGCTCCCGTTTTTCCGGGCGCGGAAGGGCTACCTCGGTGAGGGGGTAGGAGCCGGCCGCTCGCTCCCTGCCCTGGAGAATCGTGCAGCGAGGCCGTCCTGAGGGTTGCAGTGAACATCCTGCTTTGCAACTGTTTGGATTAATATTCCTCTAGCTCCATTCCCTCCTGCTGTTGGTTCGACATCTGGCGTCCGAGGTGGGAGGGTCTGGCTTTTGAAATCTGTTCCATGAAGTGAAACAGACTCTGATGCCACGGAGACCGGGTCGTTCTGGCAGCAGAGTCAGAAGGCTGTGTAGACCGTGCAGTTCAGCGTGTCCTCGCCCGGCCAGCAGCTGCCTTGTCACCAGACGCAGAATCAGAAGGATCTGCGTTTCCACGGGCTGCCTGGGCGATGTGTTTGTGTGCCCAGGTTGGAGATGTGTCCTCGTGGGCAGTGTGACGGCGGAGCTACAGGGAAGGGGTGAGTGGGATTCTGACGGCACCGGGCGGCGGCGTCCCTGGCTTCCCTGCTAACAGCGTGGAACTTACTTGTGGTACGAGGTGGTCAGAATCTGGTTCTTAAGGAGTGTGTCTCTTCTTGTCTTGTCTGTTCTTGCATCGGGCAGACGCTTGGACTGGACAGTCTAGGGGCTTGTCCCGCTGTGAGCGCACGTCAACAGGTCGTTAAATACAATTAAGTCGTTGAAGTTAAGATATAAAGACTCGTGTATCTCGTCTAAAGGCTTCTTCAGCCAGCCTTCCAGAATGTTTGCTCAGGAACAATGTGAGTTGCAGGTTTAACACCTGATTTCTGTATGTGTATATCCCAGTCGCCCGGTTAGCATTGCGATCGCTAGCTGCCTTCCCGAGAAACTCCGGCTCCCCGTCTGGGCGCTCCACTTCCCTGGCTTGCAGCCTTTTGTGCTCGTGTCTGTCTTTCTTTCTTTCTTTCTTTCGTTTTTTCTGTCTTTCTTTCTTAAAATGTTTTATTTATTTTTGAAAGAGAGACTGAGTGCGAGCGGGGGAGGGGCAGAGAGACACAGAATCGGAGGCAGGCTCCCGGCTCCGAGCTGTCAGCACAGAGCCCAACACGGGGCTTGAACTCATGAACCGGGAGATCATGACCTGAGCCGAAGTCAGACGCTCAACCGACTAAGCCACCCCGGCGCCCCTTGTGCTCGTGCTTCTATTACTGTAGCCTAGACAGCTAGGCTGGCTCTTCCGGTCACATTTCCTCCGCGAGGTGATGACTGAAGTCTGTTGAGGTTAACGAGACAAGTGATGTACTCCCGTCTCTTGGGTGGGCTTTCCGGCTCTTTTCTGCAGGGGAGGAGCGTTATTGTACAGGCCATGCAATAACCGCAGTCACATGGTCAATGGATTGTCTGCGCCCAAACTCGACACAAGACACTTTTCACAGTGATGCATCTCCCCACAGGCCGTCTCACAGCTCGTTTTGTAGATTTATTGCATATTTGAATCTTGTACGTGTGAACCTGTAGCGATGATTGTGATCTTTGTTGTACATGTTTCTCCAGCGCCGTTTGAACGCGCTGCAGCGTAAATGGGACTGAAGACGCCTCACACGCGCCTTCAATGTACTGGGCAAGAGAAACCCACTTTTCCAGTTTGAGTTTAACCTGTAGCTCACAGCTAACAGAACGGTGGTTCCTTAGGACTATTTTCAAATGTTTCTACAAACAAGATTGTTTCTCTCCTGCACACTTACTTCTTTGAAACTTTTGACATGAAGAAGACCTTCTGTAATTTTTTTTTCCTTAAGTTTCTTTATTTGAGAGAGACAGTGTGTGTGCCAGCAAGGGAGAGGCACAGAGAGGGAGAAAGAGAATCCCAAACAGGCTTTCTGCTGTCAGTGCAGAGCCGGATGTGGGGCTCGAACTCCCGGACCGTGAGATCATGACCCAAGCTGTAATCAGGAGTCAGATGCTTAACCGACTGAGCTCCCCAGTGCCTCAGACCTTCTCTAGTTGTGGGGGCCAGTGGTCATTCAGCAGCTACCCTGAGTGACTGCTGGACCCCGCTGGACAGGTGACTCCAGCCAGCCGTGGCCTGGCGCATGCGTGGGTGGGAGAGGCCGGGTGTGGCTCGGGACAGGAGGCACTGTGGGCACCGTGGAGGAGATGTGGAGAGAGCAGGGACATGTCCCGCGACTCCTGTGTCAGCCGGGTGCTGCCCTTACGGATTCAGCAGCCAAGCTCGGCCAGGCCAGAAGGGCCGAGTGACATTGAGGACGGCTGCGGAAGGTGACGTGGTGTCCTTTCGGTGGCTTTCCCAGGCGTTGCCAGTGCACTAGTAAGCCGCCTTGTGAAGCCTGGAGCCACACAAGCGGGGGTGAGGGAGGCGGGCTTCCTCGCACCTGTGCCAGGGGGTTCTCAGGGATTCCGGGGTGGGCACAGCCAGGGGCGAGGCTGGGGGCTGGCAGCTTTTACAGGGCCGGGCCGCTCAGCACGAGGGACTGGCTGCTGTGGGTTGGGAGGTCCCTGGGCGTCAGGCTCGTGTCTGGAGGCCTCACAGCTTTTCCTGTTAGCAGCTTCACAGTCACAGGGGGTGTCCGACCTCGCAGATGCTTCCAGTGTCCGTGGGACGGGCCGTGCGATGTGTGATTTTTACCTTGTGGTCTCCTTGGCCACTTAAATCACTAATTTCAAAATGTGGGGCCACCCTGGCATTCTGGGGCAGAATTCCACTCGGTCACCAAATAGTACTCTGCTAGGCTGTATTTTACTTAGAACCTTTTCAGTGACATTTTTAATGTAATTTTCTGTGTATTTTCTTGCTTGAGGTTTGCTCTTTTTTTTTTTTAATTTTTAAAATATTTATTCATTTTTGAGAGAGAGAGGGAGAGCGAGACAGCATTAGCTGCGGAGGAGCAGAGAGAGAGGGAGACACAGAATCTGAAGCAGCTTCAGGCTCTGAGCTGTCAGCACAGAGCCCGACGTGGGGCTCGGACTCAGGAACTGAGACTATGACCTGAGCTGCAGTTGGACGCCCAACCAACTGAGCCCCCCAGGCTCCCCGCTTTGCACTCACTGTTAGGCTGACTGCATGCAAGCGCCCCGGGAGCTTCCCCTCGGTCCCCAGGCCTGCGATGGCCTGAGCGCGTCCGCCTTGCCTGGCCCTGGTCCGGTGTCCTCTCCCAGCACTGGCTGTGGACCTGTGACCACTGGCTGTTCCGATTTCTTGCTTTCGTGTGGTTCCCTCTGGTCTGGAAGGGGGAGGTGAAGACCTAGTCTCTTTCTCTAGAACCTGCCGTCCCGATTGGACCTGATGAGGTGGGAGGTGGAGGGTGAGCTGGAGTAGAAAGGCTCAGTCAGAAGAGCTGGTTAAGAGGTTGTGAAAAGGTGGATTAAGCAAGGAGTGGGCAGGGGTGGAGCGTGAATGTTGAGTAGGGTGGGCGGTGTGGACTTGGGATTAACTGGTGGTGGGCCTGCCAGGCGGGAGGGGGCAGGGGCTGCTGGGGACTGGCCTCAGGCCTCCACCACCCCGCACCTGCCTAGTGAGGCGAGGTCGCCGTGACCGTGACGGTGCTCGTGGTCAAGGGGGCCACGTGGCCGGGAAGAGTCTGGACAGAACCGTGGGCACAAAGCCAGTCTGAGAAGGGAGGACGGGGAGAAGACAGGGAGGGGTGATGGCCCATTGGGTCCTTGGGGGCCGGGGGACAGAGGGGTCCTGTGTCAGAGCGTGTGGCGGCCGTGACGCGGCAGGGCCCTAGGAGGGCCGTGCTGTGGGGTGGCTGTGGCGAGGCCAGCTTATTGGAGGGAGGGAGGGTCAGAGCTGAGGAAGGCTTTCCCTGTCTACACCACCATTACGCTTGGCGGTGAACGCAGGAATGGAGGTGGATGAGTCAAGGTAAGACGTTTTCAAAGGACAAGGGGACGCGTGACTTGATTTTCCCAGTTAAGGGGAAGAAGCCAGAGAAGAGGAGGGGAAAGAGAAAGAGGGCTGCAGGAGGGCAAGAGGCTCCCCTTCTCCTGGGCAGGCAGGCAGGGGCACCCCTTGTTGGGTGAGGCGGGCAGGGGGCGGCATCTCCAGAAGGCCAGCTGGTGGTGTCCGTGCTGCTGCTCAAGTGTGAGGTGAGCTCTTTGCTGAAGGGTGGGGGCTGGGCTGCACCAGGGGCTGGAGAGGAGCCAGCAGGGCAAAGGGGGGCGGGGGGGGCGGG
>NW_027551571.1:809875-818116 GCF_008692635.1 Crocuta crocuta | reverse complement strand
CATTTGCACGACCAGGGGTGAGCGCGAGTGACCACATGCGTGATTGTGTGTTGTGGCCCCGTGGTCCCCAGTGGCGTTTCTCATGCCCCGCGGGCCTGCAAGTGTGATCGGGGCACGGGAGACAAGTAGGTACTTAGCACAGAGTGAGACGTTGGGGCCTTACTCTCTTTCGTGTTTAGAACACAGTCTGCTATGGAGACACGCATCCAATCACCTCTGGCTTCCTGGTCTTCACCCCGGTGACCTGGGGGCCGCTCTCGGGAAAGAGGCCGTTTCCGGGGGGAGACTGCTCAGGGTAGAGAGATCAGCCCACCCTGGGTCCCCCCTACTTAGAGCAAAGTCCTGCTCCTCCTGCTGGCCTTCACGGGTCGCCCTGCCCTCGCCTGGGGTGCGGCTCTCGGTGGGGGGTTTACCCAGAGTGAGCGTTAACCTGCTCAGGCTGGTGAGAAAATGAAAACAATTTTGAATTTCCTGGTGGGGGTGGGGAAGGGGGGTATGTGCTCGTGGAGTCCTGGAGGGTCGTGAGGTTTGTGTCTCCCGTAACGGAGAAGGGCTTTCATGACGCTTCCGACGCCCCTTCCCTGTGTCCAGGATTCTCGGCGTGTCCAGCTGCCTGGTCCTGGGTTGGCCCCTCGGCGGTAAGTCAGATGGAGAGAAGGCCGTGTGCGGAAAGTGCTGTGGCTTTTCTTTTGAGAACAGGGCATGGCGTGATGACAAGGTCAGCCAGGCTCTAACTTCAGTCCCATAGACCTCTGACCTGTGTGGCCAGGTCCCTGCATCCTCACGACAGGGAGAGAACCAGACTCAAGCCTGGGAGTCTGCGTTGTTCTTCCTCTAGGGGCTTTGTGACCCTGACAAAGTCATGTAACCTCTCTGGTCCTCAGTGCCTTTATCTCCTGAGTAGGAATAATATTATCCATCTTGACTTTGGGTCTACTTCACTGAATTATGAAGGTGCATCAGGATACAATACCTGCAAATGTGTTGTAGCCTCTTATACCCTAAAATTTGATCTTCCTATAACAAGGCCATCGGAACACCCCAGAACTATGGTTACGACGAGCCTAGGAAGGTCATTTCATCACTCACTTCATCAAAGGACTAGAATTACAGACACATACACCTCTGTCACCCACATGGCCAGAGTTAAATTATGATTATAATTTTACCCGATAAAATTCTTGTGGTGACGGAATGGGTACTGTCAAGTTTGTGGGCCTTTTGCAAACCTGTGGCTGCTTCGCTGTCTGAAACAGATGATCTCGTAGACTCTATTTTGTGCGTGTTTCCCGTGATTCCTGCGCAGGAGTGCGGTTCTGGGGTCCCAACTGCTTCAGCCCGAGGCTGGCTGTGTGCCTACGACCGGCACCCAGCAGCCCTGGTGGCCTGAACTGACCTTGTTCCCAGGCTTCTAGCCGCCAAGACAACGTACTCCTTTCTGGTTTTCTTCTCTCCAAGGTGGTGGCATTCAGTGCTGCCCTCCGCCTGGTGTGCTCTGATGAGCGCCCATTTGCTCCTGGGCGGTCTGTGCCCGCAGCTTTGCCACACGGTCGTTTTCCACCTGCTCTGTTCAGGTCTCGTCTTCTGCGAGTCTGTTCCCTGAGGGCAGGGCCGATGTCCTGGCCTCCGTGGGACCCTCCGCGGCACCTGCCACCGCGCCCGCGCTGTGTAGTCAGCTCGCGATTACTGACTCAAAGCGCAGACGAATCTTTTAATGGAAAATAATCATTTCCTTTCAGCTAAGTCCTCTTCTGGGTCCTGTTTTTGTGGATTTTCAGGCTTTTTCTCTCTGGGGTAATAACATGTACCTCTGCTTGAGACATAGTGCTCTTGTCTGACGCTGGTCCCGGTCCTGTGTCCCCTCTGCTGAGTTGGGCTTCTCTTTTCGGAGCAGGTGGGGTTTTGTCTCTCTGTGATGGCGTGGATGCTTCCTCAGAGAATCATTTTTCTCTGAGTGGTGTTTAAATTAGCTCAGATTTGGAGGGTCTGAATTTGCTGATGTTATGTGCAGATTTACTTGTATGTACGTTTTTGGCAGAAGGTACATAGATTCACAGTGAGTTCATCAGTTTTGCAAAGAGATCTATGTAAGACTCCAAAAATTGTCCAGTTTACTTGTGTTGAAGAAGTTGTAGGCATATTGGCCGGAAGAGACTTTGCCCTCTGGTGTCTAATAATGTGATTCCTGCTTTGGATGTATATTTTCTTGACGTTACTGAGATATATTTTGGTAGTTGATATTTTTGTGCCAGAAACCCTTTGTGAGGAGGGGTGGGGACATTAGGTGCTATGGAGCATGACATGAAACTGTCACCAAACCTTTTGGTGATAGATGCTCAGAAAGAAAATCGAAACCAGACAGAGTAGTCAGGACACAGAGTGGTTTCCGTGTTTCTCGTACCCTGTTTTAAAAAGAATGGATCAAGAAATTGAGAAAAACATGTAGGAATTAGATGTGATAGAGGAGGGGGTAGGGCATCTGTTCCTAGCTGCATGTGGACGGTGGCCCATGTAGTGAACTGTGTATGATGGTATCAGTTTCCTCTTGTTGCCGTAACAAGTCAGCAGCAACTTCATGGTTCTGAAGAACAGCACTTACTGCCTTACAGTTCAGAAGCCCAACAAGGGCCTCCCTGGGCTAAAATCAAGGCATTGGTATGCTGCGTTCCTTCCTGGAGGCTCGGGAGAATCTGTGGCTTTGCCTCTTCTAGTGTCTAGAGGTGCCTGTGTCCCTTTGTCCATGGGCTCCTTCCATCCTCAGAGGCTGCAGCAGCTGCGGCCCACATGCCCCCGGCCGCCTGCACCCTCTGCAGGCTTCCTGCACCCCTCTTGTGCTCCCTGGTTCTCTCTTCTGTGATGCATCCCTCTGACGATAGCCAGGAAGGGTTTTCTGCTCGTAAGGACCCATGTGACTACGTGATTCAGGATAATCTCCATCTCTAGATCCTTAACCTAATCACACCTGCAAAGTCACTTTGCCCAGGTTCTGGGGATTGGGATGTGGACATTTTGGGGGCCATTATTCTGCCTCCCACAGGCATCAAAGCATGAGCTATAGGGAAACAGGGACTTGACCGAGGCACAGTTAGTGGTTGTACTGAAAGAGATGTGGGTTTGAATCTGTAAGCCTGAAGTACTGGTCTCAACACTAATATTAACTAGTTGTGCACAGTCTTTTCCTCTCTAGGCCTCACGTTCTTCACCTGGAATTCTTAATTTTGTCTTTTAATTATTGAGCGTGTTAATCATAGGTGTTGTGACTCCTGCTGTAGTGTACCGCCCAGATTTCTTTGTCAGAAAGTCCAGCAGTTTCTGGGACTGTTGGTGGCTGAGAGCGCTCAGTGGGGCCTGCTCTTAGAGTCTGCCCTCTAGAACAGAGCCACGTGGCCCTAAGTCACACTGAAGCCCCCCCGTGCCCAGGGACAGCCTGCATCCGGTGAGCACTGGGTGGGGGTCGGCTCCACTCTGAGGGAGCGCGGTTCCTCTTTGCCTCTGCACAGTCCTGCTTCCTTCACCCTTCCATGGCGTCATCCCCAAGAACGCTCCCCAAAAACCTGTGCACAAAACTTGGCACTTTACAGCTTGTTTCTCAGAGAACCTGACCATCTGAATGCTCAACAGGCCCCTTTCTGTTATTTCTTGTTCGGCTTTTGATCATATGATTTTGACTTATTGTATGACTAGTTAGTTTTGATTCAGTGTCTGACATTGTGAGAAAAACTGCAGACACTTTCGACGTCTGTCTTCTCCCAGGTGATTTATTGTTACTGCTGGCAGGTGTCTGGCCGGCCCGGGAGCACCAGCCTGTTCAGATCACTTAAAATCCAATCGAGGACTAAGATGACCCAAATCATTAGTGTGTCCAGGTTGACCTCATTCTAGTCCACCTTCACTCCTGGCCTGACCCCAAGGGATCCCCACCCAGAGCTTTAGTGTTTTGCTGACCCCTTCTCTGTGCACTCACTGTGTGTACCCTCAGCCCCAGGAGCCTGTCACAAAGCTCTCCCCCGCATCAGCCGCTAACCACACTTTCCAAACTGACAGGTGCCTCTGGCTGAAGGGGGTCAGGCTTTCCTCTCTGACCTTCCCTCATTTACAAGACCTTGGGACTTATCACTATGCTGGCTTCCCGAGGCCTTGAAACAAATTCAGAGTATTTTGTTCAGTTTGTACAGTTGTCCTCGGCAGGAGACGTGGTTTCAGCCTCCCGCTCTGCCGTTGCTGGGAGCCGTTTTCCGCTGTGTTGTCAAAGGATGATTTGTTCAACCAATCTATTTCAGTTGAAAATTGCGCTTTTATTAAAAACACCGTTTACATCTTTATTACTTGTTTCTTTGTGCCCGTCTGCAGTTGTCTCGTGTACACACCGGAGGGGGTATTGTTGTGTCACAAAGCATACACAAGTTGAAGGCTGTCCGTACATATTTCCTAGTTGCCTTGCAGACACTTTGTACGAGCGGATACTCCAGCGGCAGTACTGGAGGTAACTGCCTTTTTAATCTCTAACTGTTACATTTTACTTCATAAATGTGTGTGCATTTTCCTTCCCTCCCGCAGGCACGTGCTCTGACACCTCAGACTGCAGAAACAGATGCCATTCGGTTTTTGGTTGGGACGCAGTCTCTTAAATATGATAATCAGGTAACTATTTTTGACAAATGTATACATGTTAATTACTAAGCCTATTCTTAGTTGTATAACCATTTTGCTCTTGATTTTTCAAGCACCATTTGAGAAAATTAATGCCACACAAACAAAATAAAACTCTCATTGGGATTTAAATAGCCAACTGTAGGTAATAATTGAGTTCAATAACTTAAACTTATTTTGTGGCAGTACTATTGTGGTTTAGTTTGCTGCGGTGATGTGGGGGTCACCGTATGAAGGACCGAGAAACAGGCTGGGGGTGTGGTTGGCATCCCCGCTTCCACGTGGGCCCCTGGTCGACCACCCTGTGTGCTCACAGCATTCGTTCTGGCCGAGCCTGGATGAGGCCACAGTCCCATTTCAACCTCGAGCTCCAGGCTTCCGTTGCCACGTCCAGACACAAGCATGGGCCCCTTGCGGTTGTGGCCATTGTTGTAGAAGGGGTGTTGGATCCTCACAGATCAGTGTTCGGTTCACGGCTTGACACGGACTTGCGACCCTGATGGCACGGATTAACCTTGCCGGACTTCATTATCCTCATCACCAAAATAGGGATCAAGCCGTCTACTTTCTGTACCTCACAGGTGCTGAGGATGCTTTGGAGATGTGCACTGTGGACCCTCGGGAAAGCACAAAAGGCAATATCACACGCTACAGGGTGTCCATCCAGTGACCACTGTCACACCGGGGACATGGCTGTGACAGCTGTGAAAGAGTATTTGGTGCTGGGTGGGGGATAGTGAAATTGCCCCTCTCATATATTGATGAGGGATTTTAGGGGCGCCTGGGTGGCTTAGTCGGTTAAGCATCTGACTTTCGCTTAGGTCATGATCTCGTGGTTCGTGGGTTCGAGCCCCGCGTCGGGCTCTGTGCTGACTGCCAGCTCAGAGCCTGGAGCCTGTATCAGTCTGTGACTCCCTCTCTCTCTGACCCTCCCCTGCTCACGCTGTCTCTCTCTCTCTCTCCTAGAAATAAATAAAACATTAAAAAAAAAAAAGATGAGGGATTTTATTGTTTATTTATTTTTAAATTTTTATTTATTTTTGAGAGAGAGAGAGTGAGAGAAACAGAGTGTGAGCAGGGGAGGGGCAGAGAGAGAGGGAGACACAGAATTTGAAGCAGGCTTCAGGCTCTGAGCTGTCAGCACAGAGCCCAATACGAGCCTCAAACCCACAAACTGCAAGATCACGACCTGAGCCAAAGTTGGATGCTTAACGGACTCAGCCACCCAGGCGCCCCGATGAGGGATTTTAAATTGTTTAAAATCGTTTTAAGTCATTTAAATCAGGCAGCTGATTTGGTGACATATATCCAGAGCTTTACAAATAAATGTTTATGTTATTTAACATTTTTTTCCTGTACCCAAAAGAGAGAAAGCGTCGTATACAAGGACCATTACTGCAATGATACACGTAATTGTGAAATGGTTAGGAGCAATCAGAACGTGCCAGCGTGAGGGTGGATGGTGGCAGGTTCACACAATTCCCCCCCGTCGAGCCTGGCTCCTCCCTGTGGGGAGGAGGTCATGCACTGCACTAAGTTACAAACTCCTCATGAGCGTCATAATTTAAGACTTGTTAGGGATTCAGTGAAATGTTAAAATCATATATATTGAGTGATCACTACTGTCTTAAGAAAGTAGATGATTTGTCAATAGAGGCAAGTATTGAATCATTATATGTGTACCTGAATCTAGTGTAACGTTGTATCAATTATACCTCAATTAGAAAAGTAGTGGATAAAATACAAAACTGAATCTCTACATAGAATCGACTGGGAGGAAACTAGTCCGTCGAAAGGCCTCAAAGTCTGCGCCCCGGTTACCTCTGGGTGATCTGAGTGTGTGTGGGGTAAACTGTCTTTCTGATTTTCACTTCTCTGAATGTGTGTGTGTGTTACCTTTGGAAAATGTCAGATGAGGGTGATTTATTTATAAAACTAGCGGCCAGGGGCCATGTCGCCGGGAAGGAGGAAGCCGCGTAATGACACTGTGCTGTCTGGGGGCTGCGGTGACGGAGAGGCAGAGCCGGGGGGTGGTGGGAGTCTGCAGGCCGACTGTGCGGAGTCTGTCAGAGGACGGGTGTTAGAGAATCCCAGCGGGCTCTGTCTCCAGCCCGCGAAGCGATTTCCTCATCTACTTGCTTTTTCGTTCCCCTCAGTTCCGAGGCTGTCCCATTAACCTTTTTGGTGGAGTTGTCAGTTTTTAACTTTCTGAGATTAGGGAGGACTTTATTATCATCTTATGAGAGATGCTTCCATTAAAGCTAAATGAATTACAAACCAAATGAAGCAATGAAGGCATTCATAAGTTATGTGAACAGGGTATATTATACCTGGTTTTCTCAGCCAAAATTATATGCCATTTGGTTATGAACCAAGAAAGGATTGAGCCCTGAATGCCATGAATTGCTTTAATCTTCCTTAAATCCTTTTTGGAGCAAGATCACATTGGGGTTGGGCCCTAGCATGTGCATCTCTCGCAGGCTCTGGGACTGCCTCTTGGGGACCACTGTCCCGTGAGTTGTGGGTCCCTGGGGTTGGTGAGTGAGACCAGTGCCCTGGGACAAAAGTAGTTTCCAGTTCTGCGTGCCCTGTGTTATCAGGGTAGTTTCGTGATGCAGACAGTCCTGGTTTCCAGAATATGGGCATCAGTCCTTGGATCTAGTGAAAGAAACCTTTTTGTATTGAATGACTTTTGTCCTTACTAATCATTCTTAGTGAAACCCAGCCAGTGGTAGTAGGCACAGAAAAGTTGTCTAATTAAGTTATATTTTATGGCAACAAGGAGGTAGTTATTTGGAAACCTTTTCTGAATCGGCTCCGTGGGTGGCGGCTCCCTGGGTGCTGTCACCTGCTGTCCCCCCTTCGGAGCTTCCTTGTCACACTGCTTTGGAAGGCTCCAGCCTCTGGCCTTGGTTTGCCTTGTAGCCAGGGCTGAACGGAAGGCGGAAGGAGGAGGCTGAGAGCTCCCTCTTTCCAGGCTTCGCCCCCTGCCTGGCCTTTGGTGTGTGAATCCAGATGAAAGGGGTGCGTGCTGGTGCTTCCCTGTCGGTTTCTGGGACAGGTGTGAGGCTCCTGGGAATGCAGGCCTGCGTTCATTCGTTCAACAAATGCTGACTTTGTGTGCTAATGAGCCCACACTTCACCCCCCTTGTGTTGTGTGGTAGGTACACAACCCGTGAGCTGGTAGACTTGTGCTCCGGGCCAGCTTTCACGGAGATGGGGAACTGGGCGCGAGCTCTGGGCACCAGGTCGTGTTGGCAGCGGCAGGGGCGCGGCGGTCTCTGCCGGGTGCACCGCAGCCTCCCCCCCGAAGGCGGCGGCCTGAGGCTGTGCTGTCACCGCCCCGGTGCAGGCTCCTTCCCCGACTCCGCACACGGGTTCCGCGCACAAGTGACGCCCTATGCGCACGTGCGTGTGCCATGCTTCCTCCCACACGTGGCACGCATGTTCCTCCTCTGTGCCGCGTGTTTCTCTCGTGTGTGACATGCACACTTCCTCGCACATACCGCATGTTTCTTCCACACCGGGCGTGTTCCCTGTGGCCCTGGGGCGGGCGCAGCGCGGAGCGGGGGTGGCGGGGGAGACCCGGGG
>NW_027551571.1:809224-809868 GCF_008692635.1 Crocuta crocuta | reverse complement strand
GGTGGTGGCAGAGGAGACCCGGGGGCGGGCGCAGCGCGGGCCGTCCCGTTGTCCCGGAGCTCAGTGCCCCCCGTCCCCGGTGGTGTCGTGGCCGCAGCACGGTTATCCAGCGCGTCGGGAGGGATGAGCATTTTTCTCTGCACGCCCCGCCTCCGGTAGCTGGTCCCCATGCTCCTTTCCTGACGGAGGGTGACCTGAGCTTCGGGTGCTTCTCCGAGAGCCTGAGGATGGGGATTCCCCACCCCGTGGCTCCGCACTGAGCACACGGTCGGTGCAGTTTGCTGGCGTCCATCTGTGGCATGCCGCGTGTGGCATGCCGCGTGGCACCGGCCAGGCGCTGGCACCGGGGGCGCTCAGGCGGGTTCTGTCTCCCCAGGGATCCCCGCGGGCCGAGGGTCCGACGGGTCCACACTTGCAGCGTGGGGTGCGGGGGAGCCGGTGAGGCCGCGTCGGGGCAGGCGTCGTGACCCCGTGCCTGAACAGACACGGAGCTGGCCCGGGGCGGCGGTTTTTCGCGGGGCTGAGCCGGACTGTGGCCAAGCACTGCCGCCGTCCTTCGCTCCGCCGCGTTTCCGCTGCTGCCGCCCCTCGCGGCCGGTGCGGGGCGCGTCCTCTGGGCTCCCTGTTCCCAGCTGCTGCTCAGT
>NW_027551571.1:808577-808718 GCF_008692635.1 Crocuta crocuta | reverse complement strand
TGTTCGCAGCGGGCGACACCCACACGGCTGCTCAGTGACCCAAGGTCGGGCCGCGCCGCCCACGCCCGGGCTGGGGGGCCCTGGCCTGTGGCGCTGCTCCCCCCTGCGGCTGGCCGGCCGGCTGGGGCTGGTGAGGGTTAA
>NW_027551571.1:796685-799084 GCF_008692635.1 Crocuta crocuta | reverse complement strand
GGTTAACGGCCCCTGGCTTCGCCTGGGGCCGTCAGCTCCTCAGGCAGTCATTAGTTCCCTAGAAAGTGCCAGTCCCCGAATCTGTCCTACTTAATTCGGCTCTGCCATTTTCTGAGCATCTTTGGAGCTGTCACAGTTGCTGGCCTTTCATTGTTAGATGAACTGCTTTGCTTTCTGCCCTTGGCTTTGCACGGGACTGGGTGCTGGGAGCAGGGTGGGCGTTCCTGGGGTCTTTCATCTATCGGGGTTCTCCTCGGGAGGAAGGTGGGGTTTTTCCCTGGGAGGCTGCGTGCTCCTGGGCCGCCCAGTGGGCAAGTCTAGGCAACAAAGGGTTTCAGATCGAGGGGTTTGTGTGCTTTTGTGCTTTGCTTTGCCCAAAGATTTTTTTTTTTTTTTGCATGTTGTTAACTTCCTATTTCTTACTAGCTGGGGATGAGTGCCACGGTGGTAGAGGATGCAGACTTGTCCTCTGTCAGCAAGGTCGTTGAAAAGGCTGATCTCTGAAGCGGGGGGTGCGGGGTGGGGGGCCACTCAGTTCCTGCTTTCCCTGGATAGACCTTTTCCCTTTGAACTTTTGTTTTTAATTTGTAAACCCAGTTCTGTGTTTGTATTTTGATTGAGGACAGCTTTGTTCACGGGCCCTTCCGGCTGCAGGCTCTCAGGCTCTGTCTTTGGCTACCCTCAGAATGGCCTGGGCTTTTGTTAGAAATTAAGGCTCTCAGCCCCAGCCCAGACTAACCAAAACCCCGTTTCCTCCCCTCCCCTCTTCTACACCGCTCTCACCCTCTCCCCACCGTCTCTTCCCAGTACTGATTACACCTCAGAATTTGTTTTATTTATTTATTTATTTTTAAGGTTTATTCATTTAGTTTTCAGAGAGAGCGAGTGAGCATGTATGCATGAGTGGGGGAGGGGCAGAGAGAGAGAGAGAGAGAGAGAGAGAGAGAGAGAATCCCAAGCAGGTTCTGCCCCGTCAGCACAGAGCCTGACACAGGGCTTGATCCCACGAACTGTGAGATCGTGACCTGGGTTGAAACCAAGAGTCAGACACTCAGCTGACTGAGCCACCCAGGCGCCCCTGGAATTTCTTTTTAAAAAAGAGAGTTCTACTTTATGTCCTGTTGTCTTGGGCTTATTATATGTGAAAGGGTGATAATTAGGAGACGGCTGGTGGTGCTCCTGTAGCTGTCGGGGTCTAGCTGCTTCCCCACCGCTGCGGCACGTGCTGTGATGGACGTCCACCTCGTCCCCTGCCGTGGGCTCTGTGTGTGTCTCCCCCCAGATGTGTGGGTTGTGCCCTAACCTGCGAGGCGCTGGCGTGAGGACATAGGGCCCCTGGAAGGTGTCAGGTCATCGCAGTGGAGCCGTCACGAACGGGACTGAGCCACGGCACTTCCTTGCCCCGCCTGCCATGTGCGGACATGGCAAGAAGATGGCCTCAGCGATCCAGGAAGAGGGGCTCCGCGGACCTGACCTTGCCGGCGCCCTGGTCTCGGGCTTGCAGCCCCCAGAGCCGTGAGAAGTACATTTCTCGTTTGTGAGGTGCCCGGCCTGTGCTCTTTGTTCCCGCGGCCCGAATGGACTAAGGCACGCTTGTACGAGAAACGTCCTCACCGGGTGACAAGGGTGTGGAATGTGGGGTCTTCCCCCTCCTGGGCTCCCAGGCTCACCTTGCACTTCACGACAGAGGATGTTCATGGACTGGGGCTTATCTGCTTCAGGAAGGAGTATCAATACAGACAGGTAAATGGCATCCGTGTGGGGCCAGTGGCATGTGTGATAATAACTTTCACTGATCATTTAAAGGCTTAGCTAAGGGATCCACAGATGTTTCTGTTCGAACCAAGAATTCTTAGCAATCCAGTTTCCTAAACATACTTGTGCTGCAGCAGGAACCCAGAACAGGGGTGTGGCTCACCCAGAGTAAAACGGCCAGAAGCGGCCAAATCGCAGCTGGAACGCGGGACCCCTTTGTATTTCACCCTGAAGCAGGACAGACTTCGGCAGAGGGAGCTGAGTTTGCAGGGTTCTCACGCGGGTCCGGAGCGAGGAAAACCCGTGGTGTGAGCCCTGAGATGACTCGCTGGCCCCAGGTCCTGGCCGCTGCAGTCTTCTGCAGAGACACAGCCTGTGCTCTGTCGTTGAGGACAGTGTGGCAGGGATGCGTCCGGCTGAGGCGGTGGCCTGGAGTCCGCTGTGGACGGGCGAGCTGCGTCTTTTCCCACGGCGCCTCAGCTCAGCGACGGGCAGGGCTGCGGCCGGGGGCGGGAAGACGTGCCGCGGGGAGGCCGTCGGAGCCTTTGCTTTCCTCAAGAGGGGAGCTTTTCACTTTTTATTTCTCATTTTATCCATATTTTTAATTCTATCTTTTTTTTTTTTTTTTATTTGTAGAGTTTGTT
>NW_027551571.1:784071-796634 GCF_008692635.1 Crocuta crocuta | reverse complement strand
AAAGTTGGTTTACCTCCAATTCAGTAGGAGAGATGAAATGGGGAGACAGTGCAATGGCTTGGGGTCACATGCTCGGATCTGGGCCTGGACCCACGAGGCGCCAGGGTCTGTGGATGCCCCGATCTTCCAGGAAAATGACGGAGGGTTAACATCATCTCTGTGGGCTTCCTAATACATTTTATAAGTCTCGTGCCTAACTTTATAGAGAGTCATCTATGCTCTTAATCCTGCTCTAGTAAATCCTACTTAAACATTTAATAATGGTAATTCAAAGTATATGAGTTTGATCTTCATTATTAGCCATTAAAATGTTTTAAAAACTCATGAAGATTTTGAAGTAACGTTTTACTCCCCAGACAACCATGTGTCTGCCTGACCTTCTTAACCAATTATTAACTGGTCTTTCTTTTGTGCTCCAATAATCTCTTGCACTCACTAATTATAGTGTTTTCTTCATTGTATTGTTTTTATAACTGGCCTGTAACTGCATATATTTGCTCAACAGAATATTTCTTTGTAAGTCCAGTAGTGTAAGCTGGCTGGAGGGTGGTGCACTGAGAATAGACCGGTTAAGATACAGTCTCCTTCTTTGACGCCAGGAGATCGTCATTGCTTACCTGCTTCGGTGCGAAGCCCTGGGGAGGGTGGGGCACCTCCGTGCACCCTGGATACATGGGGGTTCAGAGCAATGCTCTGGAGTCCTGTTTCTAACTGAATGAGACACACTACTTCAACTCTTCAGGCCTGGGTTTCTTCGCTGTAGATTGTTGTTAATAATCATACACGGCTCTTGTAAGGATTCTGTAAAAACAGCACAGTGCCTAGCGCATTTTGCGTACTAGCCGTTACTACTTTGTTTACGGTGGTGCTGTGTCACCATTCTTTCTGAACATGCCCAGATTCAAGCATTCCACGAAGACGTATCCTTGGGGCCTGCCTGTGCACCCACGATGAATGCGGATATGTGGAAGAGTCTTAGCACCATCCAGCTTCAAGATGAAGGTTAAGGGCTGTGGTATTGGAGCGCGTCAGCTTAGGACGATGGACTCGTCCCTCCTTCCCGCCGTGTCCGTGGCCCGGAAGCGCAGAAAGGAGCCCAGAGGAAGCTTTGGGCAGGGGTTGGAGCCCGTGGACAGCATGTGCCTCGTGTCCTCACCAGGGAGAAAAGAGCATTCTGGCGAGCTGTTGAGANCAGGAGCGCGGGGCGGCCGCCAGTTCCGGGCGGGAGGGGAGGAGGCCAGCGCGGAAGGGGAGGAGGTCAGCACCGGCGCAGGGCGGGTGGGGGGCGCTCTGGGGGGGTCGGCTCACCAGCCAACAGGACTCTGAAGCCAGAGCTCTGGTGGTGTCGCCGCGCGGGACTCTTGGTGCTTTGGTGCCTTGCAGAGGGATGGAGTAGAGACCGGGAGGGCGGTGCAGGCACGGGTGCTCACGCTGTCGGTGGTGATGGAGAGGAAATTCCTGTTCACCCTGACAACACAAAATTATTCCTGATTTTGTATATTGCCTTTTAGTCTATGGTCACATGTGACTTATGTAATTGCATCCCATTTTATATTCTGCTTGTAACGTTTAATGCTTTCATAGCATTTTTGGTATTTATAATAGCTCTTTATCACGATTAAAAACATTTAAAAAATTTTTATTTTTGAGAGACAGAGTGCGAGTGGGGGAGGGGCAGAAAGAGAGAGACGCAGAATCTGAATCAGGCTCCAGACTCTGAGCTGGTAGCCCCGAGCCTGACATGGGGCTCGAACTCATGAGCGGTGAGATCCTGAGCTGAAGTTGGAAGCTTAACTGACTGAGCCACCCACGCGCCCCTCTTTATCATTGTTTTTACTTTATTTTATTTTTTAATGTTTATTTTTGAGAGAAAGAGAGAGAGGAGGGGAGGGGCAGAGACAGAGGGAGACACGGAATCCGAAGTAGCTCCAGGCTGTGAGCTATGAGCACAGAGCCCGACGTGGGGCTTGAACCCATGAGCTGTGAGATGATGACCTGAGCTGAAGTTGGATATTTAACCCACTGAGCCACCCAGGCACCCCAATTTATCATCGTTTTTAAAGCTACATGGTACTCCATAATTTTTGTTGTTGTTCATTTATTCCTTGCGGTAGGGTTCAAGAAATCAGATTATTTCAATTTCAACAATTTATATAATTCCTGTTAACATATTGTAATACATCTTTTGAAAGAATTCTTTAGGTGTACGACATGTATTGATTTCACCCAGCCTTGCCAGTGTGGGTCATCACCACCCAGCTGGCATTGTGGAATTCTTAGTTTAAAATTTTTAAGTCATTGGTGAGAGGGGCGCCTGGGTGTCTCAGTTGGTTAAGCATTCAACTTCGGCTCAGGTCATGATCTCGAGGTTTGTGAATTGGAGCCCCGCATCGGGCTCTGTGTTTACGATTTGGAGCCTGGAGCTGCTTTAGATTCTGTGTCCCCCTTCTTCTCTCTCTACCCTTTCCCTACTTGTGCTTTCTCTCCCTCAAAATAAATAAATAAACTTGAAAAAAGCAAGTCATTGGATACACTAATATATTTTTCTACCTTTTAAATTTTGTGCCTCTACTCTAGGGGACTTGTCTATGAGGTGTGGCAAACACACATTGCAGCCTGATGCATCTTACGCACTCACCCACACCCCCACCCCGTGCCCAGGGGACTGCCACCACCATCTTCTCCAGTGCCTGCAGCCTGTTTTGTGAATGTGCCACCATTTACGTGCCCCCTTCTCCTGGGTGTGGACATCTGGGCTCTACCCCGTTGTTGGCTTTTGTGCGTGAGGCTGCTGTGGGGGCTCTGGCGCGTGTGTGTTGTCTGGGTGTGTGTGAGGCACAGAGCCAGCAGTGGCTTCCAGGTTGTAGGCCACATACGTGTGTAATTTTAGTAAGTGCTGCCCCATGCTCTTCCCAGTAATGACTTAATTAATAATGATCAATAGCTTTTAAAATGTGTAACATCCATGGAGGGAGAAAGTGTTTATAAGTAAAATTCCCTCACATGTGGAAAGGAAAAAGTACAATAAACCTTTGCTTTTAAAACAAAGTGATACATTGGGGCGCCTGGGTGGCTTAGTTAAGCGTCTGACTTTGGCTCAGGTCATGATCTCATGGTTCACGGGTTTGTGACAGCTCAGAGCCTGGAACCTGCTTTGGATTCTGTGTGTGTCCCTCTCTCTCTGCCCCTCCCCTCCTTGTGCTTAAACATGAAGAAAAAATTAAAACGTGACACATCATAGTGGGCCCATGTCTCAGGTTCGTGATCTGTACATTTTGAGCCCACCGTGAAAACTGCACTGCACTGAGTGTGGGAGGAAGTTACTGAAAGTAGTTTTATTTTTTTTAAATTTTTATTTAAAAATTTTTTAATGTTTTATTTATTTTTGAGAGAGAGACAATGTGAGCAGGGAAGAGTCAGAGAGAGAGGGAGGCACAGAATCTGAAGCAGGCTCCAGATTCTGAGCTGTCAGCACAGACCCTGATGCAGGGCTCGAACCCATGAACCATGAGATCACGACCTGAGCTGAAGTCGGATGCTTAACCGACTGAGCCACGCAGACGCCCCTGAAAGTAGTTTTAAAATTAAAAGTAAAAGGAATGATTTTTAACCCCTTCCCCCAGAAGAGGGGGCGGGTCGAGCGTGCGATGGCTTCATGCCAAGCGGGCCACCCTTGCCTTTGGTTTCTCGTGATCCTCCGTCCTCTGTGTGCGTGTGGGAAACTGAGGCACGGGGTTCCACTGGTTTGTGGTGTCGGTGGTGGGATGTGAATCCTGGGTCCAGACCTGTCCCTTAGAGGGGCTGGAAGCCGCGAAGGACAGAGCGAGGCTCGCTGACACAAGTAAAGAGTGTGGGGGCTTTGGGGTGTCGTGGGCACATTCTTTAAAACAGCATTTAACGTTTCATGTTCTGATTGCAAAGTAATGCATATCAATCACACACAAAAGAAGTTAAAGATACAGACAAAGCACGAAGAAGTAGAGGAGAACTTGCCGTCCCCCCACCTCCAAGTGTTCGCCTCCGGGTTCTCTCCTGGGCTGGGCCTACCTGCTCTTTAAACAAAAACCGCACGTAGCATCCACACAGTTCTTTATTCGTTCTTTCCCCTTCGCTCTATGTCATGGGCCCTTTCCCTGGCACTAAATAGTCCTTTATAGCGGGCTGAGTGGCTCCACAGCATTATGTTACAATCAAATACCACAATTTATTTGAACAATTCCCTTTCGCCAGACATTAAGATGACTTCTAATTTTTCATCATGATAATCAATGCCACAGTGAAAGTTCCCGGATGTAAATCTTCATGAAGATCTATTAATATCTTCTTCACGTACATTTATTTTTCAAAGAAATGTTTTATTTTTCTCATTGATGTGGGTACTGATGAAAGCATGAATGTGAAAATCCTTTTATTCGTCTAAAATTTATCTCTAAAAGCATGGCAGTAGCGTATTCACCTTTATGTGGCTAAAACATAATACCGTGACGTTTATATATCGTGTAATTGTTACAGCTATTGGGCTCCTTTGTGAAAACACTGTAAGATGTGCTGATGTGACGCTGCCTCCCCCCGCCCCCCGTGGCTGCCCAGGTGGGCGGGAGCACAGTCTCAGGTCTCAGGCCTGCTCGGGCAGTGGCTCCCTGCGCCCCACTCTGTGCAGGTGCCTGCAGGGCGGAGGCTCTTGGCTCATTTCCGGAGCCTTGACAGTTCTGGGCCTGATGCTGACCGACTGAGTCACTGGGGGACGACTTCAGGTGTCTTGTTTCTTTAGGGCTGGGGCAGCGTTGCGTAGTTGCCATCTTAAACACTCCTCTGCGGGTTTCCGACTTGTCTCTGGAGAAGAGCAGTCAGGTGAACTCACAGGAGTGTGTGCTACCAGCGTGGTAAGAAGAGCAGTTAGTTACAGGAGGTAAAGACACATTTGATTATTCTCCGCGATGGCCGTGTTAAAGCTCACGGGGAGTAGAGTCCTGACGTGCTCTTTTATTGCCTTTGTAGATCCACATCATAGATTTTGATGACGAAAATAACATTATCAATAAGAACGTCCTCCTGCATCAAGTGGGTGAGATCTGGCACATTAGTGCCAGTCCTGTGGACAAAGGCGTGCTGGCCACCTGCTACAATAAGCGTGAGTATTTCCAGGTGTCCCCCCGCGGGCACGAGGTCGGCCTCACCGCGCTCGGGGGCCAGCGCACCGTTTACGAGATTTGCTGCCCTCCCGGGGAAGTCGTGTTCCTGCGGGCGGAAGTGCGCAGCGGCTGATATGACCCAGATCTAAGGGTGGAGGCTGGCGTCCCGGCTGGTCCCGGCGCTGTGACCCCGTGGGGCAGGACAGGGATGTGCGGGGGGTGCCCGAGGGGCAGAGGTCGGTGTGCCCCTAGGGTAGTTAACTGTGCTGCTCAGAAGGGTCGCTGGCTTGTGCCTCGTTGCCCGCGTACTCGTGCGCGCACGCGTGTATGTGTGCATGTGTGACCACCGTTAAATGGCAAGGAGACTGCGGGACAGTTGTCTTCGGTAGCACCTGCCCCCCGCACAGCGCACGTGTGTGTTGGGTGTCCGCGCTCCTCGGTGAGCTTCCGCCCGGCCTGCTGTTGGGCCCTCCCGTCTCTGGGACCTCCGACACTTGCGGACATCTGTGACGCCCAGCTGGCCGCGCGTCTCCTTCATTCTCCTTTCTCTGTCATTGTCAGTAACTAGTGTCCAAATTTTGGTTTTGGGGAAGAACCCCACATTCCGTGTGTCTCTGTAATCCAGAATAAAGTGTGTTTCGTGCTGTGTGCACTCTACGCCGTTTCCCTCGTTCGTCCAGCGCGCTGGCAACTCGTGAGCACCCTGCAAGCTCCTGCCCCACGCTGCGCCCCCGCTTCCCTTCCTGCCCCAGCCGCGGGTGTTGCCGTGTGGGGCTGTCATCCCCAGGTCCCGCTTCCAGAAACCTCTGCTTAGATGGTCTGCCCCCACGGGTTCCCCGTAGGGGTCTTTCTGTTGGACTTCACTTCTACCTTTGTTTAATACTTCTTTTCGTCAGGGCAAAAAGTTGTTTTCTGAAAGGTCTTTTCCCCCTGAGCCCCTTATGTTCTTTCTCTCTCGTTCTTGCCTTCGACTTGCCTACTTGGCCTCCTCCTCCAAGAGCAGCCTCCTGGGGCCTGCCCTGACCTTGTCCCCCCCCTCCCGGCCCCCCCCACCATCGTCAGTGCTGGGCTTGGTGCCTCTTCTTGTTCCCGTATCCCAGGCCGCAGTCATCGTGTCAGCCGGCTGTGACAGAGGCCATGCTGCTGCCCGGAACCCTCTGGAGCGCATGTGGGATATACTTATGTCCCTGCCCCCATCCCCCTGCGCACTTGGTGTCCAGGGTCTGAGCGTGTGCCTGTGACGGCCCGGTGCCATTCCGTGTTCCGTGTAAGGCTGGCTGTCCCTGCATGTGGCTGCAGGTCCATTGTCCCCCTGCCACCCAGGACCGTACCCCCCCCTCACAGTGGCAGCCTGCCTTGGCTGGAGGTTGCTAGAAGTTTCTGCAAATGAGAATAGGGTGCTCCTCTTCTAGAAAAGTGACTTTCAAAAGGGGACCAGTTCCCCTCCCGATTAACGTAAGCTCAGCCGACCGTCATTTTACCTCCCCACCCCTTTGCCTCTGCTGTCCGACACAGCAGCGTCGCGGGAATGCTGGCCGGGCACTGGAACTACATGTCGTCGCTTAGAAGCCGGTCATTGACCTTGCCCGCACTCGTGGGGAGCAGGCTGCAAGAATGTGTCACGCTGCGGTGGCCGTCACGCACCCCTGGCGTACGTGAGCAGTGCCTGCCGCCCAGGGGACCCTCACCTGGGCAAAGCACAGTCGTCACCTCAGACCCTCGGCCACAACGGCCCCAGCTCGAGCACGGGGACCAGCATGGGGTCAGCTCTCGGTGTGCTTGTGGCTCCCGGGTGTAATCGGCCATTGGGTCAGCGTCTGAGACACATTCCTCTCCATCTGTGGCCCGTGAAGCTGTGATGTCACCTGCCCGTCACAGGCACTGGGACAGGTGTGGGGTAACAGCTGTTGGCACTGCATTTACAGGGGAGGGTGGCTGCTCCTCAAGGCAGACGCCACTGGAGGGCCCGGGGTGGCTTTGGCCTGGCGCCTGTTACTGCCACCCTGCGGGCTCTAGGGCCTGCACCCCGGCTCCCTCCCCACTTCGTGGAGCTGGGGTCACGTGGGCCGGGGACCGTGCCAGCCTGTCCCTGTGTCCGGTGCGAGCTGGCAGGTGAAGCAGGTTCCAGCTCTGTCCCACCACGCTGTACGCAGACGCCTTCCTGAGCCGGGCCTTCTCCGCCGTGGACCGGCAGAGGGCAGGAGGCCCTCCCCCGTCCCTGCACCCTCCAGCCTCCTGAACGGGCCCTTCCTGTCGCTGTGCTCTGGCCTGTTGTCTCCTCAGGACAGGGAGAGCGTTGGGCGGCCCACTCGAGCCCCTTAAGTATGTTCCTGTGGGCGACGCTGGAGCTGTTAGCACCTGCTCCTCCCAGTGGGGCCGAGTGCCTCACGGCCGCGAATCCGGCTTCCTCTGTGCTCCTTGTGGCCTCCCTCAGCTCCTTCTCTCCTGTCTTCGATCCGCAGGAAGACACAGACCTGGCTTCTGTGATCTCCCGGGGCTCCTGCACGCACAGCCCACCACGCTACTTCCGTGTCTGCCACAGCAGAGCTAGCTTTCTGCTGCCTTGTAACAACGACCCTCTGTCTTTCCAGAATGTTCTCCCCTGGGCCTCTGCTGGCAGTATCATGTGTGCCCACGTCTTCTAGCAGGTGCAGGAGAGCGTGTCCCGCCCTGGCGTTGTGCGCGCAGAGTCATCCAGCGGGTGCAGGAGAGCGCGTCCTGCCCCGGGGTTGTGCGTGCAGAGTCTTCCGGAGGGTGCAGAGGAGCGCGTCCCACCCTGGCGTTGTGCGTGCAGAGTCTTCCGGCGGGTGCAGGGGAGCGCGTCCGGCCCCGGCGTTGTGCGTGCAGAGTCTTAGCGCGTCCGGCCCCGGCGTTGTGCGCGCAGAGTCATCCAGCGGGCGCAGGAGAGCGCGTCCCGCCCCGGCGTTGTGCGCGCAGAGTCATCCGGCGGGTGCAGGAGAGCGCGTCCCGCCCCGGCGTTGTGCGTGCAGAGTCTTCCGACGGGTGCAGAGGAGTGCGTCCCGCCCCGGCGTTGTGTGTGCAGAGTCTTCCGGCGGGTGCAGAGGAGCGCGTCCGGCCCCGGCGTTGTGCGTGCAGAGTCTTCCGACGGGTGCAGAGGAGCACGTCCCGCCCCGGCGTTGTGCGTGCAGTCTTCCGGCGGGTGCAGGATGGCATGTCTCGGTGCCAGGTGTCGTGTTTGTGGCTGCACAGGAAGGTGCCATGGACACGGCACGCTGTCCCACTGCACGGTCCCCGTGGTCATGAGGCAGCTCGGCCTTGCGGGCCTTCTGTCGGGGCCTCAGGGCTGTGCCCTGGGTGTCGGGTCCTCTTCCTGGCAGAGCTGGGTCCTGGGTCCCGGGTGTAGATGGGAGCTGGCCATCAGCGGGCTGTGAGCAGCTGTTGGGTTAAGCCACCAAGCTGGTGGTGGCCTCGCCCCGGTTGTCACAGGCTGGGTAGGGCACGTCTTGATTTGTAGTCAGGGCCTCCAGGAACCACAGCTCCGTGCTGGTGGCCAGCCCTTCCGTGACCTGCTTGCCTCACCTGTCAGCGTCTCTGGGAAGAAAGACCGTCTCGTGGTGTTCATGGCCAAGTGCTAAGAGCTCAGCTTTCTCCCACCACAGGCCGGGCTCTGAGGTTTCAGTCCCGCGGGGGCTGGGGGGCCTCATTCCCTTAGAGAAATGCCGCAAACGCTCTCCGTCCCCCCGACAGAAGGGAGCTGCCCGGCCGCCTCCTCGCGCGGCCCCAGCTCCTTGCCCTCTGCAGCCTGTCCTGGTTACCCGTGATCCGCAGCCGCTCGTCCGCTCCGGGAGGAGGCCCAGCCGGCTTCGCTGGACGCCCGCGGGGCAGCTCAGTTGGGACGCCAGCTTGCCGCGGGGGCTTCGTGCCCAAGGAGGCTGCAGAGCGGCTGCACATGCTTGCACGTGGACGCTTGCGCTCCAAGCTCCTGCCAGCCGTGAGGCTTCCACGCCGCGTGCATTGCGTGTGGCTTGGACACGAGGCGTCCCGGACTTGGGTGAAAGTGTTCAGTTGCACCGTGCCCTGCGCCCCACCCCCCCGCAGGCTTGTCTTGTACCGCGCTGTCCCCCCTCCGCGCCTGGGTGGTTGGGGGCTCTGCGCAGGGGTTACCTGGTGTCCCTGTCGTGTTCGTCTCCGGCCGTGTTTGTAAATGCCGCAGAGACGCACCTGCCCCGCCCTGCTCGGCCCTCTTCTCTTCCTGTTGGTCAGNGTGGGGCGGGCAGGGGTGGGGAGCAGGTCCCAGGCGGGAGGGACCTGTTTCTAGCAGAGAATCGTCCTGGGTTAAAGCTGTTGTCTGTGTCCCTGTCACTCGTGTCCCCAAACTCATTCCCTGTGGATGTAACTGGGGGAGGAGGAAGGCACGGGGGGCCTGTGTGCAGCGCAGGGAAACGGAGCCCGCTTTGCGAGGAGTCTTGGCACCGTGAGTGTTGTGAACAACTGTTGTAAGTTACATGCACGTAGTGCAGCGTGCAACACACGTCTCTGAATTGGTGGAAGTCTTCACTGTGGTAGAACTGTGCGTGCATGAATACACACATGTACTCACACGGCACACACACACTCTCACGTGGCACAGTCACACGGCACACACACTCCTCACACAGCACACATACACACACACACTCCTACAGGGCACATTCACATGGCACACTCACACTGGGACATCATAACAGCCTTGAAAATAAACGTGTAGAATCGGATTAACTCGCAGCTCATTTTAAAAAATGCAGATGAGGAAATTCCCTGCGCACCTTTTCTTGACGTACCCAGGAGGGGCGCTAAACCCCAGTGCTAGTACAACCTGTGTAGCCACTGCCTACAGGCAGAAGCTTCTAGAATTACATTCTCTTCACACTTTCCATCCGAGAAAATGCTCATGGACTGGCTGCAGGCTAACGTGACGTAAACACTGACGCTCCTCTGGGACGGGCCCGCACCCACCATGCTGGCTTCCGTCCGTGTTGTGTAGGAGCAAGCAGGGGCGTGGGGGGTGGGGGGTGGACAGTCACGGATGGTCGGTAGGGAGCTGTGGCTGCCGCGTGTGATGTTAGCCCTCACCTGGGACCAGGAGAGCCGTGTCCTTGGAGTCTGAGCTCTTCTGGATCTTTCTCTGCGTGAAGATGGAAACGAAACCCCAGCTTCTGTTGCCAATAATCTTACGGGGAGGANACGGGACCGCCTTCGGTCCTTGCCCGAGGTCCACCCCCAGGGGCTGTGTCGCTGTGGCCTGGAAGTGTCATGGCCACGCGGGATTTGTATTCCTCACGGTGCTCTCTGCCTTTGGTGCTGCTGCTACTCGGTTGACCTGCCTCCCCTCCTGGCTGCACTTGACAATGTGCTTCTGTGAGGGTGTAAGCCTCTGCGCCTCCCGACTCCTGCATTCAGAGTCCAGCTCTCACACACGTGTTCGAAGGTTCCTAGGGAGGGAGTGTCCGCATCGTGGGGAAGCCGAGCACACAGCTCGGTTATGGCGGGGACTTTGCTGTTCCTTCCCTTTCCTCGTGTTCTCAGTGAGCGTGTGCGGTCTGTGTGTCCACATATCCTGGGGTGTCTGTTGTCTGTGTTGCATCTGTGTATGTGACTGCGTGTGTATCTGCGTGTCTGTTACGTGTCTGCATTCATGTCTGTATGTGTATCTGTGTGTGCCTGTTTGTGCGTGCATGTGTGTATGTGTGTGTTGTGTGTGTGGGTGTGGTGCATGGGTGTGCATGAGCCTTGTGTGTCAGTTGTGCATGTGTGTGTCTCATGTGCCTGCGTATGTTTAGTTTGAGTGTTGTGTGTGCTTGTGTGTCATGCATGTGTGTTTACCTGTGTCATGTCTGCGTGTTTAGTTTGTGTGCTGTGTGCGTGTGCATGCGTGTGTGCGTGCGTGTGTGTGTGTGGCGGCTGACTGCTCCCGTTTGGCCCCTCCTTGGGCAGCAGGGGGCAGCAGCGCCCTCCTCGTCTCTCTGGCCCTCTCCCACCCCGTCCCGCTTGGCCGCGTCCTCAGCCCGATGGCGATTTACAGGCTTCCCTGCACCTCTCAGACGATGGTCTAAACACCGTCACAGACACGAAGACCTTGCTTGCAAAGCATGTGGCAGAATCGGGCTCCCTGCTGGTATCTCACCAAGGTGCCCCAGCTGGACGGGGGTCCTTTCCCGGGCGGGTACCGAGCTCAGTTCCCTGACCCCCCCCAACCCTCTCAGCCCTCAGGGCCCCGGGTGCAGCAGGGAGCAGGGCCGGACTCCAGGTGCTGGGAGACGTGTGTCAGCGGGCAGTGGGGACCCAGGTGCAAATGCCCTTTAGAGCAGGCATCTCGCGGTTCCCCCTGAGTGTCCCCTCTGAGCCTCTGCCTTCCCATGCTTCGCCGGCCTGTGCTCGCCCACCCTTCCCTCCCTCCTGCACATCCTGAGCTCCCACTTACACTTGGAGATGTCTCCTGACGAAAGCTTACCCCTCCCGCCACCCCGCCCTCCGGCTGGACTCACGACTCAGCGGTGCCAGCGTGGCATTTCTGCCCGTGTTCCCGTGGCTTCTCCCCTGGGAGCAGATGCCCCAGGGCCCTGGCCCACGTGCCAGTCACCTCTGCCCTGAGCCGCCCTGCTGAGCTGGCCAGGTCCACACCTCCTGTCCGTGCCCTCCTGGTCAGCACTCGCTCCCCTTAAAAGTGCCCAATTTGGGGATGCCCAGCTGGCTTAGTCGGTGGAGCATGCGACTCTTGATCTCGGGGTGGTGAGTTTGAGTGCCACGTCGGGTGTAGAGGTTACTTAGAAATAAAATACTTTGAAAGATGGCTCAGTTTGGAAGATCAATTACATAACAAGGTAATAGCTACTCAGAAAATACTAAATTGACTAATTTAAATGGAATTGAAGTACCAGCCTCGGTGAGATTTGATGAACCCTAGTGGACTTTTTCGGGACTCAGGAGCTGAGATACGGCGGGCAGAGCGGCGGGGGCAGCCTGGGCCCCGATGACTGCGAACATGTCCGCTGCAGGAGAGGAGAGGGTCCTGCAAAGTGAGGAGACCCGCGGCCCCTCCTGGGCCTCACCTCCGTGCCCCCCCTCCCCCAGCTAGACCACGTGCTGCCCACACAGCTCACGCATCTGCAAGTAAGTGGGGTCCTGTGTCAAAGTGAAAAATTAAAAAGGGGACTAAATACAGAGCGGTCCGGTGATTTCTACCAGATCGTTCCCAGTTACTCTCCGGAACCGCTCGGTCGTAGAGCAGGGGGCACCCTGGGGGGAGGGGCCGCGGAGGAGCCTGGGTCCACTGGGTTCTGCTGCTCTGCTGTCTCCCGGACCTGTCAGGGGGCCTTTGGGGTTTCCGTCTACACCACCGGCACAGCTGGAACTCCACAGTTATCTGAAAGTCAAGAGTGGGGAGATGTCAGGGGATGCACATTAGAGCAGGGGCCGCTGGATTCCGGCACT
>NW_027551571.1:775080-783993 GCF_008692635.1 Crocuta crocuta | reverse complement strand
CCCCACGGGCCTCTCCGCGGGCCTCCTGCGGTGCTGCTTCCTCCAGCGGCCCCGTCCCTCCCGGCGGCCGGTCATCAGTAGTCCCGCCTGTGGGTCACGCGGCTTCTACACCAAGGAGCCTCCACGCCGGTCTTGGGAGAGTCGGGGGCCCTCGCGCCTGTGGTAGCCTCGAGAGGGCGCAGGAGCGGGTGGCTGGCAGCTGTACGGGCCCTTCGGGATCGGGGGTCCCGGGGCCCTGCTGCAGGTGAAGCCGGAGGACCGCCTGGCCTTCCTTCCACAAGAGTCTGCCGACCTGATTTGCAGGCTCAGGGGACACAGAGGAGGCCCAGGGGACACAGAGGAGGCCTAGGGGACACAGAGGAGCGCCTTGTGGGGACGTGGTTCCTGCACTGTGACGGGGACGGTGTGTACTCAGGAACGCAGCATGAGCAGGTCCGTGGACAGGCAGTGTGGGGATGGCAGTCACAGTGACACATAGGACTTGGTGCACCCGCTCGAGCGTCAGTCACGACCCAGGGAAGGAATTCCTGATAGGTGACAGATGGCTGTGTGAGGCTGGGGCGGGTACAGCCTGAGGACAGTGTCCTCTGGAAGAATCTCTGAAACCCACCGGAAGGCTCCGTGAAAACACTTGGGCGCACTGTCTCCATGTTGGCCTGGCTGCACCTTCAGAAGGCGGACAAGCTGGAAAGGGTCCCGAGAGCAGCGGCTCACGTGCTCACGTGCGTGTGCTGCCCCCGCCAGCACGCCCGCGGCGCTGCTTACAGTCCCTGAGCCGCCGCTTCCTCATCTGCCGGATGGGGACAGTTGCTCCTTCCTGGACTCCGCCGAGCTGTCGGAACGTGCAGGGCGTGGCGGACGCCTGGAGAACTGCAGAGCCTGCGATTGTGTTGTGTAACCGCTTATCTGCGTTCTTCTGTCTTGCTTTGGCCTTGGCGTTGTTCTAGTTTTCTCACGTCTTCAGGCCTTGACTGGGACCTGGGGAGAGCGTGCAGGCTGACACCTGCTGTCTGCTAACGCCTGGCACGTTCTCTGCTGAGCTCTCTACTGGATCGTTTCTAACCCCCCGCAGACGAGAGGCACCTTCTGTCCCTGTCCCCATGTCACAGATGAGAAAACAGGCTTAGAGAGGTCGCCTGAGCAACCCTGGCGGACCCGGGGTGGGCGCCGTGCCCCGTGCCTGGTGACTTGTCCCTGCAGATTCCAGACCCTCCCGCCACACCTGTCCTGCCTCTAAGGACGGATGTCAGTGTACTCTTCACGGGGAGAGAAGTGCTTTCTGCCAGAGGCTGGTCTCCTTCTGTTGCATGAAGCGTGAGCTTGGTGAGCCTTGGCTCAGTGTCACAGGCAGAGGGCCGATGCGTTGAGGCGCAAAGGCTTGAATTCAGTGTGACGACAGCATTGGGCATGGCCCTTCAGGTGACACGGACCAGGAAGAGCCCAGGCGCCCCGGATACGTTGGCTCTGCGATGGGCTTCCTGAGAAGCCAGGGCTGTTGGGGGCCTTTATTCGCCCTGGAGGCTGATGTGCTTCCTGCATCACCGGTGGTGACACATCAGACACTGCTTGGGGACCAGATTCTGGGCCCCACCGGTCTGACCAGGGGGCGTCTCTCCCCGGATACTTTTTATTTCAGTCTTCCCGACATGCCTGTGTGGGATCCTTGCAGCGACGGGATGGGAGTGTATCCTCCTGAACGGTTATTTGGGGTCTTCTGTGGCAGGGGTGTTTGATAGAAAGGAACCGGGGTGTCGTTTGGCTTCTCTGCCGGTTTCTGAATTCCCAGAAAGAGGCAGAGGTGACGTAGGATTTGTGGTTCCTGCGTGCCCGTGACGTCTGCCGCCGCTCACTTACACATCTGGTGCAGGGACAGTGAGCGCCTGTGTTTAATGAGAACCACTGTAGCCACACTGTCCGTGTGTCACCAGCAGCTGCCACAGTAACGGGGCCATGATGCAGATCACTTCTGGGTGTCACTTGTTTTGGGCCCAGGTGACACCTTCCACTGTTGCAGATGGCCTGTCTGTTACGGTGCAGTTCAGTGCACAGAAGGGCTTAGATGCTCCTAGTTTGACCCGAGGTCACAAATCATTTTAGGATGGGTTTCCAGCTGTAGACATGTGTTTGTGTTCCAGATTTTAAAATTATTGTGATTGAAAATGAGAGAAAAAAAATAAAATTATTGTGATTGACTTTCTGTTGTGCTTAAGGTGTAGCACAGAAAGCTGAGAGACCGGGTACCAAGCTCTAGGCCCGTGGCCCACGGGGCAGAAGCGACACCGTGTTGGCGTCGGCCCGTTCCGTTAGCGCGCTTCCAAAACCGAGTCAAGTTCCTTCCCACTGGGCACAGTCGAGCTCCGTGCGGGTCCTGAGGCCAAGGCGGCGTGGAGAGCAGGGGGAGGGCGAGGGGCGGGCCCAGGCCTCGCCCCTGTGTGGGCCGCTCTGTGGTCCGGTGTTCAGACACCTCCCACCCCACGCAGTTTGGACGCTCTGGATAACTGCCCGTGAGGACACTTTGTTTTCAAGAGGAAGCGGTATCCTTTGGGCACGTGTGAGGGCGTAGGGGGCCGCGTGAGGCCGCGGGCGGATGTGGGCGGACGCGGGCCGTCGCTACAGGACAGGGCCCGTTCTCTGTGGGGCTCGATTATTCACGACGTCAACTTCTGTTATTCGGTTCCGCGCGGGGAACCTGGCGGCTGTGTCCTGAGCCCGCCCAGCTCCAGGTGCGTCACCTCCCACGCTGTGTGGAGTGAGGGGGCTGCACCCGTCGATTCCTGGGGTTCCAGTGCTTCCGGGTGAGAGCTTTCTGGAAATAGTGGGACCAGGATACCGTGGATTCTGTTTAAAGCTGCAGTTGCCCATTTGTCTTGTCTCTGCATCAGATTAGGAAATTGCATTTTTGAGTTTCAGTGGTTATTTTATGGAAATAAGCTCAAGGAGCAAGTAGGTTTTCCTTAAAAAAGAATTATTTAAGGTTTCTCCGTGGGAGACTAATTCTGAGATGATGGCCCAGAGGCCGGGGAGCAATCGTCGAGGTGGCTGTCGGGGTGCGGCCGCTGAGGAAGGAGCAGAGGGGCGCCCTGCATGGCAGGGCCTGTCGTTCCCACACTCGCGGGCCGTCGGTCCCCGGCGAGAACTTACCGTGTGTCTGGTGCGCAGACGCGGGGAGACGGGACACTCTCTTCTCAGGTGCTTGGGACAGGTGAGAATGAGGTGTTCTCGTGGGCCCGGTGCCGAGAAGCAGGAAGGAAGGAAGTTGTGGACTGTCACAAAGGAGCCGCCCCTGGGGAGCTGGGTTGGGGCCCGACCTCGTCCTGCGGCCACTCGTTTGAGAGCCCCGCGTCCCTGCAGGTGTGGTTCGCAAGCGCCCCTGTCCTTATCTTCATGTCGTGCCGAGAAAAGTGTGCTCTGAAATGAAGACACTTGTGTTCCGTTTTAACACTTGAACGTTGTGTGGGCCCCGTTTTCTGTGACTAACGAGAATAGCGGCGCTGGACCGGTCTCTGCTGGAATAGCTGTGCGCTAACTGAGGCGTCAGCTGATGACTTCATGCTGGAGGCGGAAGCCCAGATGGGCCTGCAGTTGAGTGTGTGTGCGTGTGTGCGCGCGTGTTGTGTGCACTGGGTGTATCTGCCGTGTGCGTGCTGTGCAGGTAGAGTGTGCTGTGTGGTACTTGAGCTGTGAGTTGTGCGTGCCGCGTGTGTTGAGGGCATGTGGTATGCACATGCTGAATGTGTGTTGTGTAGTGTGCGCTGCGCGTGTGCGGAATGTGTTGAGAGTGTGTGGAGTGTGGGAGGAGTGTTCACGCCGTGTGCGTGGAGGGCGTGTGCTGTGTGTGTGATGTGCAAGTGCTGTGTGTGCTGTGGTTGGAGTGTGCGGTGAGTGCTGTGTGTGCAGCGCATGGGGAGCTGGAGGAGGCTGACAGGGAGCGGGGGCCCCGCCCGGGCTGTGTCAGGCCCCCCTGCAGCTGGGGTATGTTGGCCATGGCGTCATTACTTGGCTGTCATCCTCTCCATCCCCGGGTAGACACGCGGGCACAGGACAGCGACTTCGATGGCGATGAGGACAAGTATCATTTTGTGCTTAGGTGCCAGGCCTGGGCTAGGTGCATTGTGTGGATTATCTAGTTCTTAGGTTTATTTTTAAAAATTTCCCCAGCTTTTGTTTTTGGATGTGATGGACACGTAACATCGTATTAAAGAGCATTTGGGTGTGTGTATCGTGCAGGGGTCCCCACAGTGAGTCTGCTCAACACTCGTCACCACGTGGTTACACACGAGCTTTGTTTTCTGTCTTGTGATGAGCACGTCCAAGATCCACGCCGCACCGGAGTGTCGCCAGCTGTTGTCACTTGCTGCGCGTCCCAGCCCCGGGACTGACCGACTCGTTACTGCAAGTTGGTCCTTTTGACCACCTTCACTCAACTCCGCACCCTCCCCTCCCCATCTCCCGCAGCCGCCGGTCTGTTCTCTGTATCCATGAGCTCTTTTTCTTTATTTTTAAGATTCCACATATAAGCAATATCATATAGTATTTGTTTATCTCCATCTGACTCATTTCGCTTGCTGTATGCAGCTCTCACATTGTCACTGATGGCACGATTTCCTTCTTTTTATGGTAGAATCCTATTTCCCTGGATGTGTGTGTATATACATCCAGTAACACCTTGGATTGTGAATAACTCGTTCTGTGAGCATTCTGCAAGACGAGCACATATTTCTCATGAATTTTAACTTGATAAATGAGCGCTGTCTTGTAATACAAGTAGCACGTGATGCCGAACGTCATATGATCACAACTGAGCCAATCTCTCTCTCTTTCTGTGGGATTGTGGGTGATCGTCAATGAAGTGTCACTTTTATGCAAAATCCTCAAAAGGAGACAAAAACAAGTGTCGTTGGGTAGGCTCCTTGTTAAAATTGCACAAAAAGGAAAAGATTCCATTGAGCCGATAGAGAGCAGTGATTCCGTTAGTGATGGTGAAAGTCGTCCTGCACAATAGCCCTCCTCTCTCTTGTCTCCCTTACACCACCCACAAAAGTGTTCCAGATAAGTGCAGGTTATTTGTTTTTCTTTGTGTTTTGTAAGTTCTTTATTGTTTTGTATTATCTTACACTATTGCAATCATTTTTAAAAAAATTTTTTTAAATGTTTTTTATTTATTTCTAGGAGAGAGAGAGAGACAGTGTGAGCAGGGGAGGGTCAGAGAGAGAGGGAGTCACAGACTGAAACAGGCTCCAGGCTCTGGGCTGGCAGTCAGCACAGAGCCTGATGCGGGGCTCGAACCCACGAACCGCGAGATCATGACCTAAGCGAAAGTCGGACGCTTGACCGACTAAGCCACCCAGGCGCCCCATATTGTAATCATTTTTATATGAATATTTTAGCATTGTGGAATGAATCATCTGAGTTTCCACTATTTCTCAGGGGGAAATTCACTTTGATATACAAGTCCTTTGGAATACAAGCATGTTTCCAGAATGAATTATGCTTGCAAACCAAGGCTTTACTATATATGTATACACATACATATACACATACATACACATACACATGTATGTAGATGTATGTATACACATTGTGGTGTACGCACATATACACATTGTGATAAACACACATATACATAGATGTACATATACACATTGTGGTATACACACGTGTAGATATATGTGTACACATTATGGAATACATATACGTAGATATACATGTACACATTGTGGTACACACATATACATAAATATACACATTATGGTATACACATATATGTAGATATATATGTACACATTGTGGTACACACATGTGTAGATATATATGTACACATTGTGGTACACATATACGTAGATATACATATACACGTGGTGGTATGCACACACATTTGTAGATGTACATATACACATTGTGGTATGCACACATATACATAGATGTACATATACATGTTGTGATACACACATAGAGGTTATATACATACACATGTTGTGGTATACACACATGCGTAGATATACATACACACATTGTACACACATATATGTAGATATACACATTGTGGTACATACACAGATATACATATACACATTGGGGTGCACACACACATGCATGTAGATATACACACACGCATTGGTATATACACATGTATGTAAATGTACACGTACACATTGGTACACATATATGTGTATGTATACGTTGTGGTACACACATATGTAGTGCATATACACATCGTGGTACACATATATGTAGATACACACATTGTGGTATACACACATATACGTAGATATACATACACACATTGTGGTATACACACATATATGTAGATGCACATATACACGTTGTAGTACACACACATATTCGTAGATGTACACATATACATTGTGTATACACACAAATGTAGATGTACACATACACATTGTGGCACATATATATGTAGATGTGCATATACACATTGTGGTATACACACATATACGTAGATGTACATATACATATTGTGGTATATATACACACACATCACAATTTATTTGTTCATCTGTTGGGGGACACTTAGGTTGTTTCTGTGTCTTGGCTGTTGGAAGTCAAGCTGCAGTGAACACGTGAGCAGCAGAGTGTCCAGTTTGTTTTTCTGTTATTTGCATGTTCCCAGGGAGGAATTTGGTAACGTGCTTTGCTGGCTAGCAGCACCTGTAGAGGTGGAACCAGGGTTTGGATCCGTGCAGCCTGGTGCCAGAGCACCTGCCTGACAGGTTATTAGGCTTTAAGGTGGTTGTTTCTGGGGGAAGAATTGTGTAAATATACCTTGTTATAAAAGTGTTTTCTTGGGGCATCTGGGTGACTCAGTCGGTTAAGCATCTGACTTTGGCTCCAGTCATGATCTCATGGTTCGTGGGTTCGAGCCCCGCGTCGGGCTCTGTGCTGACAGCTCGCAGCCTGGAGCCTGTTTCATATTCTGTGTCTCCCTCTCTCTCTGACCCTCCCCTGCTTATGCGCGCTCTCTCTCTCTCTCTCTCTCAGAAATAAATAAAACATAAAAAAAATTAAAAACAAATGTTTTCTTCTTCCTGGTTTTTGTCATGAAGGATAGATATCATGGTCACCATTTTGAGTGCTGTTTGTAACAACGTTCAAATATTAGAGTTTAGAGGCCGATGAAATCAAAGATCTCAAGCACAGGTCCCTTTATCTCTTCAGGAGTGTAGTTCTATTTTATAGCCCCAGTATTTTGTAGCTGGGTAGGTCCCAGCGTCCTCACTTCTTCGGCATTCTCCCTGTCGGCACAGGGTCCCTGAGTGCAAGCAGGCCCTCCTCTCCTTCCAGATTGGGGCGTGGGAGCCACACCCGCGCTCGGAAGGCTTTATCGGTACAGTCTGAGTTTGGACGCGTGCTTGGGGATTGAGGTGGCCATGTTACCAGAATGAGTTTTGGCTTCTGAGGTTTGAACATCAGGTCAGGGCATTCGGAGTGTCAGGGTCCTCTGAGCACGTCTGAGTCCCTTGGACGCCTGGTTGTGGACAGTGAGGGCTTGAGTGCTGAGAGCTTGGACAGCAGGGGCTGCCTGTGTTGTTCCCATGCAGTCATCTTACAGAAATTAGGCAGAATTCCAGAATACAGGGTGTGTTTTAATTAGCTTCTCTGTCTTTTTTTTTTCCCGAGATTCTGTGCTGAGCTGTGTCTTACGCTCCTCGCTAACCTCTTTGGATCCCATCTGCATCGTATCTCTGCCCTCATTGACTTTCTGTAGCACCTCCAAATTTAGCATCATCTGGAAATTTAATTAATGTGCTGTTTACTGCTCCTTCCAGATCACTAATGAAGATGTTAACTAAGACTTGATCCCCAGAGCAACCCACCGGACGCCTCCTCCCAGCTTAATGCCCCGTCATTTATCAGCGCGCTTCCTTTATGTCCTTCCTCCAGGTTTCAGGCCGCGAGGGGGTGCTTAGACAAAGCTCAATTTGAATTCATTTTTCCAGTAAGACTGTAAAAAATGCTGTGCCATGCTCCTGCCGCCACCCCAGATATGCGATCTGCTTTGTTCTTGCACAGACTGGGGTCTGCTCTCTGCCCTTGTTCTCACCTTCTCCCTGTGGCAGAGAGGGAGCGGTTCGTGGCCACGGCTCCGCGAGGCCAGGACCAGCCTCCAGATCATTCCTGTCTGAAGGCGTCTGGCCGTATCTTAGTCTCCTTTGGTCATGGGCACAGACGGGCCCCCAGCTCGCTGGGTCCTCCTCACGTGGTCTTCTCTTCCACTGGATTAGAGACCACCCGGATGACTTCACTTATCTCTGAATACATCACATTCTCAGACGCTGGGGTTAGGGCTTCCCCATGTGAGTTTTGCAGGACACAGCTCAGCCCATAACAGCTGTGGATTATTTGATTGGTCCGTTTACTCAGGCAGGAGGTTTGGGGAGAGGGTTTCATCTTGATTCGGATCTCAGACCCAACCTTAGGTATCCTGCTTGTCATCACTTACAGGCATTTCACGACACAGTCCACTTGCAAGGGGGCACGGGCTTTGCTGTTGTGTGTGGGAGGCCTGCCGCCTGTTTGGCCGAGACAATTCCAGCTGCTCTCTATTGGGACTGGGATGTGATTAGACAGGTGTGGCCGGGAGGGACCTGGCAGGGGACTCTTGGCCTGGGGACAGTTGAGCAGGGGGCATGGCCCAGTAGCCTTGGGTGGGAGGGTGTGGCCATGGGCGTGGCCTGCGGAGGGCCCCCCTGCTGAGGTCTGTGCCCAGGAGGATTAGCTGCTCTGGCCCATGCAGCCTGCTTTGTTGGGGGTCCTAGGGCAGGTGCCGGGGCTCCGGGAGATAAACACACAGCGCAGGTGCAAGGTGGCGGTGGGGGGAGCAGCCGGGGCAGCCCAGGTGCAGGCAGTGTGCTGGCAGCAGCTGGGCAGTGGGGCTGGGGCGGTGACTGCACC
>NW_027551571.1:773381-774649 GCF_008692635.1 Crocuta crocuta | reverse complement strand
CTCGGCCGGTGTCCTCCCCTCTCTGCCAGAGCGGGGCTTGGGGTGAGCAGCCATCCAAAGGGCAGGGTGGATTGAGACCTGCAGCCCCCAGAGCCAGGGCGGGCATCAGACCAGACCTGTAGTTTCAGATGAGCCTGGGACCGGAGGGGATGCCCCGGGACCGAGGGAGGGGCCTTGCTACTGCTGTGTCTGCCCGTGACGTTCTTGTCGTTCTGTGGTCCTGGGACTCACCAGACAAAATTGTGCAGAGACAGTTTTAAAACAAGGTGCAAGTTGTACAGAATGAGACAAACCTTCCCATACGCTGGTACAATGTCAGGGACACAGGTCAAAAGAGGGTCTTTGAAAATAAACGATTAGATGCGAAACCCGAGATGGAGAATAAAGGGGAAAAGGTGTGGCCTAGGGTCGGTAAGTTATGATTTTTTACAAGTCTCCTGTATAGCTGGCGTCTTGCTTAAGTCGTCCCGTGACCCTGTGGAGGGCGGGCTGGTGGCAGCTGGTGTCACCGCCGCGGAGTCAGCCTCGCACCCCCGTGTCTGGGGGTGAGCGTCCCACCAGGGCTGGGATGCGGTTTTCAGCAAAGGGTGGTGAGCTGGCAGGAAGACCAGACCCTGGCAGCGCGGGGTCCTCGGGAAGTGAGAACAGCAGGAGCCGACGCGGCGGGCCGGTGGCATGGGGCCCACACGTCAGCCCTGCACCTGCTCACGGGTGGCCCGGCTCTGCTCTGCGGCCGCTGCGGCCCTCCTGGACCCCAGCGGCTGTTTGGGTACAGTCTGGTCACTGGGAGGCTCTGTGGCCCCTGCTGAGTGCGACCCCAGGGTAGGGCGCGGGTCAGACGCACACGCTGGGAGGCGTGCCCTGGCCTCGCCCCGTCTTCCACCCGCTCCGCTCCCCCTCTCCCTTCCCCCAGGCCCGGCTACGCTGCCTTTCTCATCCCCGCGCNCATGGCACCTTCCCTGTGGGGGGTCCTCGCTCCAGCACCGTCACTCACGGCCCAGCCGCGTCCCGGGGCCGTGTCCACGGGCAGCGATCTGTGCTGAACTGAGGGGCGTGCACAGCGCCGGGAGGGCTGACCACAAAACACGCAACACCCCCTTAAGCTGGAATTTCAGACGCGTGGGGATAATTTTTAGTATGATTTTTGTCCCGTTTTCTGTGTGGGAGCCCTGGTGGGAGGACACGCTCCGGACAGAAGCTTGGGAGCTGCGGGCTGGGGAGGGGGCTGGTCACCTGCAGCGTGTGGCTGTCATAGTGACAGAGGCAGG
>NW_027551571.1:768194-773105 GCF_008692635.1 Crocuta crocuta | reverse complement strand
TCTTTAACCTTCAAGGGCTCTCTTCAGCCTGGGCCACCAGAGACTCAGAAGAAATAACCTCGGGAGCTTCTTTCCCCACCGCCGGGCGGTGCCCAGAGCGCAGGACACGGTGGGCGTCCCCCCCTGTCTCCTGTCTCGTTCGGTGGTGGCCCTTATGGGGACCGCGTCTCCCTGTGGGGCTGGTGCTTCTCACAGCCGCACCATTTAATTTGCACCTCTCACCACCTGTCACTCGGAGGTGGCCTTGGTGGCCACGGTGCCTGTGTCCTGCCCCCTGGGGACAGCCTGCCGGAGCTCAGGTCTGCACGTGACACTGTCGCCACCGCGGACCAGAAGCAGGCCTGTGGCAGCTGGAGCGGCTACTCCGGCTCAGCGCCCGCCGTGGGGGGCTGCCCTGCCCTCCCCTGGAGGGGCTCTGCGGAGACCTGCTCTCCAGATTTTATTTCGGATTTGCTTTCTGTACAAACAGAGTCCCTGCTTAACAGGTCTCTGTGCAGAGAAGGCTGTGCAGCAGGACCTGACTCCCCTGCTCCCCTCACCACCGGCCCCCTTCCGCAGGGAGTTCAGTAACTCAGAGTGGGGGGGGGGCTCATGCAGCCGGAAGCCGGTGCCATCTCGGGTGGCCCTACTGTGCGAGGGACGGAACCGTGGGGAAGAGCACGAAAGTTATTTTGAAAACCTGAAAACGAAGATGCACGTCAAGGAGCCCTTCTTCTTTCCAGAATGGTCCTTCCTCATCCCACCTGCGCTTTCCCTAGAGCACTTGGTGGGTCTGAGTATGCAGGCAAACGAAGCCCAGGAAGGCCCCGCAGCTCTGGTGAGACCAGGGGCGAGCAGCTGAGGGACGAGGTCGGGAGATTGCAGCCCCCGGGCGCTTTCTACCCTCTGTCTCCGACACTTGACATGTCACCACTGCACGGCCTCTCCTTAGCGTGTAGGCGGGTGTCGTTGCAAGCAGTGACGCTGGAAAACTCAGAAGGAAGCAGACCTCGGACCCCCATCTGGCCTGTGGGATTCCATGTGCTGGGCCGTCTCCCTCGGCGCCCTGGCAGGGCCGGCTGTCACTGAGTCCCTTGGGTGGGGCGAAGGGAGAGACAGGGTGTCCCCTCAGCATGCCGAAGCCCCCCTCGTTCCTCTGTTCTCCCGCTGCAGCTTTTGAGGGCCTCCCGTCGTAGGCCAGTTGTGGTCATTGAGGACATGAAGATGAACGAGGTGTGGACCTGGCCTTCAGGGGGACCCTGGTCAGTAGAAGAGAGAGACCATGCAGAGACAGGGAGACACAGAAGCCGAAGCAGCTCCAGGCTCCGAGCTGTCGGCACAGATGACGCAGGGCTAAAACCCACGAACCGTGAAATCATGACCTGATCTTGTCCGGCACTTAACTGAGTGAGCCACCCAGGTGGCCCTTAAATGTTTTTTAAATGTGAAAACAAATCCTTTCCAAAACCCCAGATTGTGGAAAGTGTGTTGTTTGCCACATTCAGTATCTCATTCCTTTGCTCACTGGTCTAGGTCACGGTTGTTAAGTTGCTTTCATATGAAGTTGATGACATCTTGAAGAATTTTGGAATTTGGGGTCTCTGAGTTTTCTATTTGATTTTGAAGGGAGAATCCATAAAGAATCTTGCTTTTAGTGTCTTATTTATAACAGACACCTTGACTGTTTACAGGGGTTGGTCTTGGATGGAAGGTAACAGGATAAGATCCGTATATATTTCCAAACCGTATAAGCTTTCTGTAAAAACCTATGCAAGTTACAAAACCCAGATAATTCATCTAAAAACAGCACACTGTGTGTGTAGGGAAGAGTTACTAAAAGATAAGGAGTTAATAGTGTTGTTATTGTTGTTGTTTGTTTTTAAATCATCTATATGCTTTTTGAAAATCAGATGAATTTGTGAGTATAAAACATGAGACCGAGGGGAATGATCCTGGTTTGTTTCTGGCTCTCGGCTCTTACGGCGTGTGAGGCGCTGGAGACCTGCCCGTACACGGATGGTGACCTGGATCCAGCCATGTGCTGATGTGCAGTTTTCACAGCACCTGCCAGGCTCTTTCAGGGTGAAATTTCTGGTTACCTTCTGAGTGTAGCATCTTCACGTACCCCATTTTATAGATGAGGAAATAGAGGTTCAGAGGAACTCATTTGCCTGGGATCTCATAGATATATACCAGAATCAAAGTTTCCGGAGAAATCTACCATTCCCCCCCGCCCCCTGCCCCAGCGGTGATTTCTCCTAAGGTATGGAAAACTTAGACTGATTTGCTTATTTGAAAAAAAAAATTTTTTTGGAGGAAAGAATTACAAAAAATTTAGTAGTGTACCAAAGTTTAATAGATAATAATCTTTAAATATGTGTGACATACGAGAGACGTCACACCCAAGTCTAAATGTGCCCTAAAGACCTTGTGTGTTACGTGTACTGTGGTACAAACTTACTGTAAAGTTCAGATTCACTTTTTAGTTTTGAGTTATCAAGACTTGTAAAAGGCTTTGAGGACTTACTGATATTTCTGCACTCATGAAAAAGTTAAAAGGGAACGGTTTTCACAGTATCTTAAATATCCTGTTGTTTGGAAACAGTTTGTGTGTGTTAGGTTCTAGGGAAGAAGACCCAGCAAACAGCTCTTTGCGGTCGGTCCTCAGAGCCCTCTCAAACCCCGTTTCCTGCCCCTAGTTCTGCACTGAGCACGCGCCGTTCATGTCTAAGTCACTGCCTACCGCCGCTCTCTGCCACAGTGTGGTGAGGTGCTGGCTGACACCTGTCACTCAGACTGCTTCCGTCCCCAGAGGAGTTCTGCTAAAGACAGAACGTTCCAGTTCGGAGAGTCCCAGGGAGCCCCCATGACCTCTGTGCGAACTGCCAGCCACACTTACTAAGTCCAGTTCAAGGGAACAGACTCGTCCAAAGCGTCCGCAGCAAAACTCTTACCCATGTTGCTGGGTGTTTCCTGACCTGCGTGCGTGGCTCCATCCTGAGCCCCCTCTTGGTGGTAGGTCACACAGGCGCTGTTAGAGGAGCAGGGAGTTGTGAGCCGGTGAGTGAGACCCTCACCCCAGGGCGGGTGTCTGCTCTTTGGGGGCCTGCCCTGGTCCTGGCCGGCAGCGACTATGCGCAGGCCCCTCCCTGCCTCTTGTAGGGACGGTGCTCTGGATGATGCTTTGGAGGTTGGGTTGTTTTGCAAACAGTGTGTAGTTGGGTTGTATGTGTGTGCAGTTTCTGTTTTGTCCCTTGGCCCATCTTTGTCCTTTAAATAGCCCTGCTTAGATCAGTACATGTAAATCACTGGTGGGTCAGGGCTCAGGCCCGCCATCTCGTTATTTGTCCTCATTTATCGCTGCTCTTGATTCTCTCTTCTTGCTTCTACAGGCTCCTCAACATTGGGTAAACTCTCATTTTGATTTATGTACAGTGTGTTTGAATGTTCTGCTTCGTAAGTTTTCTTAGCGTTTGCTCCAGCTGTTAGAGTCAACAGACGCAGCTCACCACCTCTGCTGTGGAAGAGGTCTAGAACCTTTTACTGTTAGGTCCCTTTGCCTTTCCACTTTTAAGATATAGTTATCTACAGTGTTTTCTCTATATTCATTGATCATCAGATGTGGTGTTTTATATACATACATGCATGTGTATACATGTACACATGCGTGTATGCACACATATATGTTCACGTGTGCACACATGCGTACACGCACGTGCTGACATGTGTATGCATGTTCGTGTATATGTACATATGTACACATATCGTATACACACATGTATACGTGTATGTATATACACATACGTGTGCATATACAGTAAAATCTTGGATTGCAAGTAACTCATTCTGCGAGTGTTCTGGAAGATAAGCAAATGTTTCTAATAAATTTTAACTTGATAAATGAGTGATGCCTTGCAATAGGAGTCATATATGATGCCAAATGTCACATGATCACAACTGAGCCATGGTCTTCCCTCCCTCCGTCCCTCCCTCTCTCTCTCTCCCTCTCTCACTCTCACTGAGGGATTGTGGTTGATTGTCAGTGCAATGTCACATTTCCACAAAATCCTCAAAAGGAGGCAAAAGCAAGTGTCATTGTTAAAGTTGCATTAAAAAAAAGATTCCATTGAACCGCTAGAGGTGATTGTGTTCGTGGTGGTGACCGTCGTCCTGCAGTCCCCGTCTCCTGTCCCCTCACACCAGCCACGACGGTTTTCCAGGTAAGTGCAGGTTATTTATTTTAATTATTTTTATTTATATTTTGGATTTTAAAAATTATTTTGTATTATCTTACAGTACTGTCACCATCATTTTTATATGAATATTTTAGGGTTGTGGAACGAATCATCTGAGTTTCCACTATTTCTAATTGGGAAATTCGCTTTGATAGACAATTGCTTTGGATTACAGGCATGTTTCTGGAACGAATAATGATCGCAAACCAAGGTTTTACTCTATGTGTGTATGTGTNACCCAGGCGCCCCATGTGTGTATGTGTTTATATAAATATATACACGTGTGCATATATACTCACACGTATATGTGTATATACGTATGTGTGTACATATATATATATTTTTGTTTGCTTAAACAACTGTTAATTTCCCACAGCCCTGGGGGCTGGAAGCGTCAGGCCAGGGTGTCACAGGGTTGGTGTCTTCTGAGGCCTCTGTCCTTGGCCTGTGGACGGCTGTCTTCCTCCATGTCCTCACATGGACTTTCCTTTGTGCTGGGGCATAGTGTTTTCGTCAGCCTTCACGTACAATGTAAGAATCATGAGGAGAGGGGCGCCTGGGTGGCTCAGTTGGTTAAGCGTCCGACTTCAGCTCAGGTCATGATCTCACAGTTCGTGGGTTCGAGCCCCGCGTCGGGCTCTGTGCTGACCGCCCAGGGCCTGGAGCTGCTTCAGATTCTGTGTCTCCCTCTCTCTCT
>NW_027551571.1:760276-768145 GCF_008692635.1 Crocuta crocuta | reverse complement strand
TTAATCATGAGGAGAGAAGGGTGCCTGGGGGGGCTCAGTCGGTTGAGCGTCCAACTCTTGATTTTGGCTCAGGCCATGATTCTTGAGTAGTGGGATTGAGCTGAGCGTGGAGCCTACTTGGAACTCTCTCCCTCTTCACATCTCCTCAGCTCCTACACTCGCTCTCTCCCTCCCTCTCCCTCCCCCTCCCAGTCCTCCTCTCCCTCTCTTTCTCTCTCTCTTTCTCTAAAATAAAAGAATCACGAGGAGAATAGTCCTTTATATTCTGAGCTTTACCCGTTCTGTTGCTTGAACTTCCTTTCTGGCGTGCCTGCTGCGTTCCGGTACCATGTTCTCTCTGCGCAGGGACCCTTCTCCAGCCGTCCTTTAAGGGAAGGTCTGCTGGTGGCAGATGCCCTTAGTTTTCCTTCCAGAATGCCTTTGTTTCCCCTTCCTTCCCAAAGGGTGTTTTCACTGACACAGGATTCACCAATGACAGTTGATTTCTTTCAGTATTTGGACAACACTGTGCTGCTTCCCGTGGCCGCCGTGGATTCGGATGTGAAATCTGCCATTGCTGGGGCCGTCCGTCCCGTCAGGAGCGTGTGATCTCTGACGTGCTCAGTTTTATCTTGCTTTCTTACTGCGTGTCTAATGATGATGTGTCTTAGGGTGGCCCTCTTTGGGGTTACCCTATTTGGGATTTTCTCAGTTTCTCGAATCTGTATTCTGTGTCTTTTGCTAAGTTTGGGGAGTTTCCAGCCAGTGTTTCTTTGAATATTTTCCAGCCCTGCGCTCCCCAGCCTGTCCTGAGACGTCATGGATACGAGTGCTGGCGCATCTGCTGTTGTCCCACAGGCTTCTAAGATCCCGTTTATTTTATTTTTTACTTCATTTTCTGTTAAGCATTCAAGTTGGGTATTTTCTATTGTTCTGTCTTCAAATTCATTGATTCTTTCCTCTGTCATATTTATTCTGTTATTGAACCTATCCACTGAGTTTTGTTTTTGTTTTTGTTTTGAGTTTTTTTGGTTATTTTTCAGTTGTATGGTTTGCATTTGGTTCTTTTTTTTTTTTTAATTTTTTTTTAATGTTTATGTATCCTTGAGAGACAGAGAGAGACAGAGCGTGAGCAGGGGAGGGGCAGAGAGAGAGAAGGAGACACAGAATCTGAAGCAGCTCCAGGCTCCGAGCTGTCAGCGCAGAGCCCGACGCGGGGCTCAAACTCACGAACCATGAGATCATGACCTGAGCTGAAGTTGGACACCCAACCAACTGAGCCACCCAGGCGCCCCGAATTTGGTTCTTTTTTATATCTTCTATCCCAGTGGTGAGGTTTTTCTGGTTTTGTTTGTTTATACTGGTTTAGAGGATCGGTGGCTCATTGTGGTGTCTTTATAATGGCTGCTGTAAGACCGGTCAGATGATTCCAGCATTGCTTCATCTTCGTGTTGGTGTCTGTTGATGGTCTGATTTCCCTGGTGCCTGGGAACCTGTGGCTCCTGTTCGAGCAGGCGCACAGCCGTCCGGGTCTAGGGAGTGGGTCTTGTCTCGCCGCCACGCGCTGGGGTTCCGTGATGGTTTTCGGAGCGCTCGCGGTGTGTTCTGGTGTGCGTCATTCTTGGTGCCTCTGGGGCTCCCGCTGATCCCTCCGAGGGAACGGGAATTCACAAGGCATGGAGATGACAGCGACGGGACTATCTAGATACTGAAATAAAGGAGGGACGCGAGTCAGAACTGTCAGATTGTCTTCAGCCTGGTTGTGGGAAAGGTGGACCGCGTTGGTGTTACTGGTGGTGACGGAGCGCAGGGAGGAAAGACTGTCGGTTAGCTGTCCATGCAGTGCCTTCTCCTTCCCCTCGTCCGTTCCCCTCCCTGGGAGGTGCGGGCCCGAGACTGGGGCCCCAGCTATTAAGTGCAGGATGGGGACGGAAAGTTGACTCCCGGTCGTCAGAACCCCTTAGCTCGGGTTGGTGGGGCTGGTGGGGCTGAGGAGCTCTGGGGTGCAAGTCAGCCGCACTTTGTCCTGACGGTGTCCTGCTGTGCCACGGGCTCTTCTCGGGGCCCCGCCGCCCCCCTGGACCTGCAGCGTCACCTGTCCTCATGCCCTGGGGCTCAACGCCCTGTGGGCGTTTGGGTCTGCCCTCACCTTCGTGCTTGGGGACAGTGTACATTTTCTTATGTCAGAGTTACAGTTATAGGATAGAGAAGGTGTGGCAGTTCTGAAGTGTGTATTTTAAACAACAAAAGTGTTTTGTGAATCATACTTTTAACCATTTTTAAAGATTTGAGTAGACACACACAGAGTTATATCAGCGTCAGGTGTGCAGCGCGGTAAGCTGGCGACTCTACANTCCCCCGTGCTCCCCGCTCCCCACCCCCGCCCCCCTGGCAGCCACCAGTTCTTCCTCCTGTGTGGAGGTCTGAGTCTGCTTTCCGTGTGCTCACTCATTTGCTTTGTTTTCATAGATTCCACGTATGAGTGAATCATGTGGTTGTCTTTCTCTGACTCATTCCACTTATCGTGATGGGTCCATCCATGTTGTGGCAAATGGCAAGATTTCATTCTTTTTTATGGCCAAGTAATATTCCATGGTGTGTGTGTGTGTGTGTGTGTGTGTGTGTTTATGTGTATTTATTAATCTCTTTTCATTCCTCAGTCGATGGACACTTGGGCTGCTTCCTAATCCTGCCTACTGTAAATAATGCTGCAGTAAACATAGGGGTGGAGGTATCTTTTCAAATTAATGGTTTTGTTTTCCTCGGGTAAATACCAGTAGTGGAATTAATGGATCATAGGGTAGTTCTAATTTTTTAAAATAAATTTTTAATGCTTATTTATTTTTAAGAGAGAGAGACTGAGCACAAGCCGGGGAAGGGCAGAGAGAGAGGGAGACACAGAACCTGAACCTCTGAGCTGTCAGCACAGAGCCTGACATGGGCTTTGAACTCAAGATCCCTGAGATGATGACCGGAGCCAAAGACCGATGCTCAACTGACTGAGACACCCAGACGCCCCTAGGGTAGTTCTATTTTTAACTTTTTGAGGAACCTCCACCCTGTTTTCCAGAGCGGCTGCACCAGTTTGCACTCCCAGTAGTAGTGCACCAGGGTCCCCTTTCTCTGCATCATCACCAACACCTGTTGTTTCTTGTGTTTTTGCTTTAGCCATTCTGACAGGTGTGAGGTGAGGCCTCATCACGGTTTCGATCTGCATTTCCCTGATGATGAGCGATGTTGAGTGTCTTCTCACGTGTCTGTTGGCCATCTGGATGCCGTCACTGGTTGTCACTGGATGTCTATTCAGGTCCTCTGCTCATAAAAAAAAAATTATTTTTAAATGTTTATTTATTTCGGTGAGAGAGAGAGAGAGAAACAGAATGTGAGTGAGGGAGGGACAGAGAGAGAGGGAGACAAAGAATCTGAAACAGGCTCCAGGCTCCGAGCTGTCAGCACAGAGCCCGACGCGGGGCTCGAACCCACGAACTGTGAGATCATGACCTGAGCCGAAGTCGGATGTTTAGCTGACTGAGCCACCCAGGCCCCCTCCTCTGCCCATCTTTAATTTTTGGGTTTTTTAACATCATTTGTTTAATAATTTATTTAATAATTTTTTTGGTGTTGAATTGTCTAAGTTTTTATATATTTAGGGTATTAACCCCTTATTGGGTATCTTGTTTGCAAATATCTTCTCCCAGTCAGTAGCTTGCCATTTTGTTTTATTGATTTTCTTTGCTGTGTAAAAGCTTTTTATTTTGGTGTAGTACTAATAGTTCTCTTTTGCTTTGCTGTGAATCAGTTTCGATGGGGTAGGGTTTTATGATAACTAACCTCCCTTATTTAATCCCATGTAATTATGTAAGATTTAAAAACATCTTCCATTTAAAAATTGGCAAGAACTATTTATTTGGGTCTTATACTTATTTTAATTATTATCACTGTGTTTCTGTTTTGGCTAAAGTCATGCTATTTGGAAATAGGATAAAAGCCACGGTCAGACAGTAGGATGGAATGGCGTTCTCAGCCAGCAGAGGGCGAAGCTTTTCTGGGATTCCGGCCGTGATGTTAATCATGTGTCAGGTTGTTGTCGCTGTACCTGGCGGGGAGCACTCAGAAGTTACATTGTGGACATCACACTCTTGTGGCTGCTCATCATTGTTTGCATAGCCTTCCTGTATTTGGGGAGATTCCTAGCTTATTAGCCCCATTTCCCATTATGGACAGAAGAAATCAAATTTGCTATTTCCCTGGGACAAGGGCTGTGCGCAAGACTGAGATGGTGCCGGCCTGAGGTGGCCACGCGGGACAGCCGGACTCTCACCGCCGGCAGCATGGGTGGCTGCAGATAGCTTTGGGGGGTGGGGGGCATGGCGGCGGCGGCGCAGGTGACTTCCAGGTCGTAGCGGGCTCCCGGCACCCCGGGAACACGGGTGCGGCCCGAGTGGCGGCAGCGGCAGCTGCGGGGCTGGCTTCTTGGTCGCTGGCAAGGGGAACACAGAGGTCTTCCGTCGGGCCAGGGCCTTGCGTGGTTTCTAGCGCTGCTCCCCAAGGCGTCGCCTTAGCCTGGGCCTCCAGCGTGACCGCCATCCCCCTCCTTCCCCTGAATCCGGAAATGACCGCTGCACCTGCGGAGACTGCTTTTGTGGTCTCTGCCTGAGGTCTGATGGGTACGCACTAGACGGGCCGTCTGCAACCCCGAAGCTGCGGGTCTTTACTCAAGTGCAGTGCTGGCAGCTGCGTGGCCCGGGCGGAGAGTGACCGCGCCGCACCGCTGCCCACGAACGGCGGCGGGCAGCCTCCAGCCCCGGTCCCGGCTCCCAGCCTCGCCTGCGGTCGGTCACCTGCGTGCCCTTCCCGGTGCCCTCAGGGCCGGGCAGGCCTGCCCTTCCCTCTCGCAGCCCCGCAGTACGGGTTACTCGTCTGCTACGTGTCAGAGCCCCACTAGTGCCCGGGTGTCCACTCTGACCTTCCGGAAGCTCCCGGCTGTGTGGGGAGGATCGACACCGAGCTGAAATCCACCCACAGTGACGTTGCCCCGGGGCAGGTGTTCTGAGGGGCGGGAGGTCAGAGGTTTAATGAGCCCTCAAGGGGCTGGGGGACCCCCCTGAGGTCCCCTGACAGCGGCCTCTTTGACCCGGCACAGCCTCCTGCTCACTGATGCGTCCGAGGTTGTCCCCACCCTTCCGTGTAGCCTGTCGTCACCGACCTCATTGAGGAGCAGCCTGCTAACGCGAGTCAGCGCAGCGAGGAGGCACACGGAAGCGGACGGAGGGACGAGGCGGGAGGCCAGTGGGGAGGAGGGGTGAGTCGGCCGAGGGTACGGTCTGCGGTGGAGAGGACGGAGGCCCCGGGAGCTGGGACCTCGCGTTCGCTGCACGTGCTGACGCAGGCGCGCCTCCGTTCTGGCCTCTCCCGCCAGGCGAGTGTAGAGCGGGGCGGGTGACCTGGGTGGGCTCCCAGTGCGGGTGCACGTTGTGTTTACACCCACCGCGGTCGGGTAGGTGTGTGAGAGCAGCGTCTCTGAAGAAAAGGACACAACTTAAACATACTTCTGTGCTGGAAAATGCTGACCATCATCTGAGCTCTCACTGGCCACAGATCACCGTGACACACACAGTACGAGAGAGTTTGAAATGCTGCGGGAATTACCGAAACGTGACTCGGGGACAGGAAGCGAGCACATGACCACGGGGCAGGGGTGCCGACAGACAGCTCGACGCGGGGCAGGGTGGCCCCAGACCCGCCGTCTGCACAGAACGGCGCCTGCAGCTGAGCGAGGCACGCATGGAGTTTCTTTTTCTGCGTGACTCAAAAGGAGGGCCTTCTAGAAATAACCAATGAAATCGTTCCCAAATGTTAGCTTTAACTTTGTTCTCTGCCCTAAAGATGGGCTTGCCCCCTGCTTCCCGAGCAGCCGTGACCGTCAGCCGGAGTTTCCTTAAAAACCGTGCTCCTGCGGTGCTTTCGCCAGACGGCCCAGCAGCACCTCGTCAGACCCAGAGCTGGTGGAGTTCAGGAGGGTTCACTCTCCTGTGTCCGGGAAGTGTTCTAGAGTCCCCTCCTGTCACCATGGGGTATTCTGTGCGGGGACCTACTTACTTATTTTTAAAATTTACATCCAAGTTAGTTAGCATATGGTGCAACAGTGATTTCAGGAGTAGATTCCTTAATGCCCCTCCCCCATGTAGCCCACCCCCAGCCCCTCCAGCAACCCTGTTTATTCTCCATACTTAAGAGTCTCATGTTTTGTTCCCCTCCCTGGTTTTTAATTTTTTAAAATTTTTATGTTTTATTTATTTGTGAGAGAGAGAGACCATGTGAGCAGGAGAGGGTCAGAGAGAGAGGGAGCCACAGAATCCGAAGACAGGCTCCAGGGTCTGAGCCGTCAGCACAGAGCCCGATGTGGGGCTCGAACCCACAAACTGCGAGATCGTGGCCTGAGCCGAAGCTGGACGCCTAACTGATTGAGCCCCCAGGCGCTTCTGACCCCTCCCTGCACTCCCTTCCTTTCCCTTATGTTCATCTGTTTTGTATCTTAAAGTCCTCATATGAGTGAAGTCGTATCATATTTGTCTTTCCCTGATTCGCTTAGCATAATACCCTCTAGTTCTGTCTTGCAAATGGCAAGATCTCATTCTCTCTGACTGCTGAGTGATACTCCGTTGTACACGTATACCACGTCTTTATCCATCCATCTGTCGATGGGCATTTGGGCTCTTTCCATACTTTGATTATTGTTGATGGCGCTGCTGCAGACATTGCGATGCATGTGCCCCTTCAAAACAGCATATCTGTATCCCTTGTACCTAGTAGTGCAATTCCTAGGTTGTAGGGTAGTTCTTAATTTCTTGAGGAACCTCTACACTGTTTTGCAGAGCAGCTGCATCAGTTTGCATTCCCACCAGCTGTGCAAGAGGGTTCCTCTTTCCCCGCATCCTCACCAGCATCTGTTGTTTGTGCAGGGAATTTTTTAAGTTCTTTTCTTCTCTGGAGATTTTGCCCAGCCTGTGTAGACTCAGGAGGCCTGTGAAAACGTCCTCTCGGGTTCTGCTTTACCTCGTGGGTGGTCTCTCCTCCCCTGAGCCGGCAAGGTGGCCCCAGTCAGTGCTGGTTGGTGTGCTGCCAGCCTCCTGGGCTCTTCATCCTGTGTCGGAGAGAGGGGTTCGGACGTGCATGCCGACATTCGTGTTCCCTCCCTTGGGTTCCCACTGGGAACACCTGCCGCATCCCACACCTGGGATATTTTCAGTGATGAGCTTGCATTTCCAAAGGTTTCAAATATTATTAGTCATGCTTTGCCACTTGTGACTTTATTTTTTATTTTTTTCTTTTATAGTTTATTGTCAGGTTGGTTTCCATATAACACACAGTGCTCATCCCCACAAGTGCCCTCCTCCATGCCCATCACCCCCCTTCCCCTTCCCCCCACCCCCATCAGCCCTCAGTTTGTTCTCAGTATTCAAGAGTCTCTTACGGTTTGCCTTTCTCCTTCTCCTTAACTATTTTTACCCCTCCCCCTCCCCCATGGTCCTCTGTTAAGTTTCTCCTGTTCCACATATGAGTGAAAACATATGGTATCTGTCCTTCTCTGCCTGACTTCTTTCACTTAGCATAACACCCTCGAGTTCCATCCACGTTGCTACAAATGGCCAGATTTCATTCTTTCTTATTGCTGTGTAGTATTCTATTGTATATATAAGCCACATCTTCTTCTTGATCCATTCGTCAGTTGATGGACATTTAGGCTCTTTCCATGTTTTGGCTATTGTTGCTATGAACATTGGGGTGCATGTGCCCCTGTGCATCAGCACTCCTGTATCCCTTGGGTACATTCCTAGCAGTGCTATTGCTGGGTCCTAGGGGAGTTCTGTTGTTAATTTTTTGAGGAAC
>NW_027551571.1:757449-759180 GCF_008692635.1 Crocuta crocuta | reverse complement strand
GGTATCTCAGTGTGGTTTTGGTTTGTATTTCCCTGATGAGGAGGGATGCTGAGCATCGTTTCATGTGTCTGTTGGCCATCTGGATGTCCTCTTTGGAGAAGTGTCTGTTCATGTCTTCTGCCCATTTCTTCACTGGATTGTTTGTTTTTCAGGTGTGGAGTTTGGTGAGTCCTTATAGATTTTGGATACTAGCCCTTTATCCGATATGTTATCTGCAACTATCTTTTCCCATTCTGTCGGTTGCCTATTAGTTTTATTAGTTTTATTGATTGTTTCCCTTGCCGTTTCCCTTGCCATGCAGAAGCTTTTTATCTTGATGAGGTCCCAATAGTTTGTTTTTGCTCTTGATTCCCTTGCCTCTGGAGATGTGTCAAGTAAGGAATTGCTGTGGTTGAGGTCAAGGAGGTTGTTTCTAGGGTTTTGATGGTTTCCTGTCTTATATTCAGGTCCTTCATCCATTTTGAGGTTATTTTTGTGTGTGGTGTGAGAAAGTAGTTGTGACTTCATTCTAATCTTATCACTTCATTTTACCACCCTGAGCTTACATTTGGTCCGTCTTTGAGTTGAAAGTGAGGAGTTTGAATTGACAGCACGGTGTTACTTGACCGGAGACACTCGCCCCGGAGTTGTTCTGTTTGTGAGCTGGCGCCCTGCACGTATGCTTACCGGATCGGTGGCCCCCGCCGTCGTCGGTCCCCGGGCAGTTCCGAATGACTCCGTGCTTGGCCTGGCTCAGCTCTGACTCAGCAGCCTGCCCTCAGAGAGCCCCCGACACTAGACACTCGAGTGGCTGGCTCCTGGCCAGCTCTCAGTTAGAATGCCCGCGTCTGCGTGTTGGGGAGGAAGGCGTGTCTCCATCGCCACCCACCCACCTCCCTGGGAATGGACTTGCTAACCCCCGGGGGTACTGGAAAAGCAGGGCCAATTTAAACAGAGTGGGTCCTGCCCCTCCCGATGAGAGCTGACCTCTGCTGTCCCCGTCACCACCACGCTCAGACCCTTTGGGACCCCATCTGGGATTTGCTTTAAGAGTCCGCTTCATTGTTCTCTAAGAAAACCTTTTTCCTGACTTTATACAGTAGTTTCTGGCTCCTGATTACCCTGTCCTGTTTGCTTCCCGATCTCATTCATCATGCTTGATTCTGAGATTTTTGACTGTTTTGAAAACTCAAATATACCCCAAAGAACAAGGTCTCTCCATGCAGCATGTACTGAGAACGTTCTGGGTTGAGTCTGCAGGAACTACCACTGCTGTTCGGGTTTGTAGACTGTTCATCCCTTTGTGGTTTGTGACCCACAACACATGTCTTTCTCTAGAAAACGTGCTCTGGTGACAGCTGGTTACAGACACTGCTGGCTGGTCAGGTGTTCATGTGATCGGGACTTCCTACCCTAGTCCTACAAGAAATGGATGGCATATAACTTCTTTTTTGGTTTCTTGTTGAAATTTTTTTCCTCATGGAAATTGGTATTGGCAAGCAGGGCTATGAAAGGGCATTTCGGCGATACTCAAAGTGTATGTGATCTCCGTCTATGGGGAGTAGTTAAAACAGACACACAGGTCAGAGTCTGCAGGGAGGGACATGGTCCTAGACGTCAGTGACACCCGGGCACGTGTTTTCAGGACCCGGTTATGAAACATCAGTAGGAGCGCATGAGGGGGTGGTGGCTGAGTGCCCCCTGCTGAAACCAGGCCAGTGGCTTGAGGGAGAAGACAGGAGGGGGGGCGGG
>NW_027551571.1:753517-757317 GCF_008692635.1 Crocuta crocuta | reverse complement strand
GGAGGAGGGGGGAGGAGGGGAGGAGAGGAGAGGGAACGCATGCAATAAACCCCAAAACCATTCAACATGTTTGTTGAATTTAGTGAATCAGCAAATACATGATGGGTCTGTTGTGCGTCTTCTTAAAACAAAACCTTTTCATCGCCTGGGACAACAGCAAACCACAGAGCTAATGGGTTAAATCTGGCCCACTGCCTGGTCTTGTCAATAAAGTTTTATTGGCACACAGCTGCAGTCACGTAACATCACGCCTGCCCTCATGCTGAACTGACACATTTGAGTCATCGCAACAGGGACTGTATGGTGCGCAAAGCTAAACATATTTAAAGTTTGCCATCCCTGGATTAGGAAGCAGGAGGTCTGGCGCCTCCTCGTGAGGCGGGGCTGGGTGGTCGGTCCAGTGGCTCACCGCGTGCCAGGGGCCTTCCCGACAGGGAAGACACTTGGGTAGCCAGCGAATCTACATCCCTTCTGTCACTGTTTATTAAACACTTACTGTTTACCAGGCTCCTTGCCCAGCTTCCGTCTCAGCGAGCGTGTGATATAGGTAGAGGTCTCTTCGCCCGTGGATGAGGAGGGCGAGGCTACGTGACACGCGGTGCCACTCCGTGGCCGTGGGTCTAGGGCGTCCGTCTCAGCGCACGTGGCTCTCAGGTCAGTCGTTTTCTGCACACTCTCTCCTTGGCTTTCCAGCACCCTCTCCCGTCACTCCCACTGCCTTGCACACTCCAGCCACACGCCGTGTGAGGCGTGTCTCTTCATGCCGACTCTCCTGGTCCTTCCGGTACAATTGCATGTGTGTGATGAACTCCCTCCATGTGCCACCCTGGCCCAGACACCGGAGCCACGAGGGGTGGGTGGGCCCCCCGGTGCCTCATGTCCAGGATCGTGGACACGGGGAGGTGTTGTACCCCCCACAGGGCGTGCGTGTGCAGGAGGAGGAGGGCAGGGTGAGGGTGTGAGGGCAGAGGGCAGGGTCAAATCCAGGGCGTGGACAGACCCACGTCCACACGGTCTCCTGAACCGTGAGAGCAGCGGCACAGTTACAATGATCTCTCTTGTGTTTGGGGCTAGACCCATGGAAAAAAGCGTTACTATAAAATAAAACTCATTTTTAGTTTTCCTTTTAAAAATATTTGTTAAATGTTTATTGTTTATAATGATTTGCCTATTAAATTTTCCAAGCGGAGGAGTGAAAAGATCATTTGCACTTTGGGTGTCACCAGAGAGCTGTTCCGGCTGACGTTCGTCCACGTGTTGGAGTCTGTGGTAAATTCAGGGAAGGCGCATCTCGCGCAGCGGAGGCGGGTCTGCACACTCGCGAATGACGGCCCCCGGGGCAGCGTTGGAGCTGCCGCGGTGAAGACTTGATGTGGCTGGAAACAGCAGCCCACGTCTCCCGTGCTGGGGTCGCGTGCCAGGGCCGCCCGAAGGGAGTTCCCGGGCACCAGGGGCGCCGCAGCGAGCGTGGGCAGGGCCCAGCGGAGGCCACGGAGGCGCCCAGGGCAGCCTGTCCCACGGCGCCCACCAACCAGGTGGATGGCAGGCCGTCTCTGTTTCCGTCCCCCGAGCCCCCGGAACGCACAGCCTTGCGGTGAGAAGGGAACCCAGGGCGCCTTGTGGTGGGCACCGCACGGGCCCTCCCAGGGGCCCCACCGGCCTGGGCCACCGTGCCCTTCGCTGCACGCCCACGACCAGGCCCGGGACAGACGCAGGTGCGTGCTCGCTCCTGTGACCACCAGTGCTCTGAGCCCCAGTCGGTGGGCAGGCGACGCCTCCGGGCCACGGCTGTGACTTAGCTGGTGCACCAGGGCGCCTGGGAGGCAGGGAGGGGACGGCCTGGGACGGGACAGGGACCGGCGCCGTGGAGGGCGGATCTCCTCAGTCCTCAGCCGCAGGCCCAGGCTCCGCCTGACAGGCTTACGCTGCTGGTTCAGAGGCCTTATCTTGTTTAACGTGAAAGAGTGATTCTTCGGTCGCTTTTTCCTTTTTTCCCCAACGAATGGCACGTTTTATCCAGACCCAGCCAGCAGGGTTTCTATTTTGTTTTAGTGTTTTTGACAAAACATCTGCCACCCATCTCTGCCTCATATTTTACTAGTTTTGGTAAGAGTTGATGCTTTGTCCTGACCCGTTCGCGCTGCTCTAACAGAACTCCTCAGGCTCGCTCGCCTGCAAACAGCAGACACGCGTTTCTCATCGTTCTGGAGGCTGGAGGCCAAATTGGGGCCTCTTCAGCGTCTGGTGAGAAAAGGGGCGGCGGGCACCCTGGCGCGTCTCTGACATGAGCTCTCACCCCACCTTCAGGAAGCCCAGGGGTTTGGGTGTCACTTGGAGCCTCACCCCTCCCCTGCCCACCCCCGCGGCTGTGCGGTGGCCGGAGGGGCCGAGAGAGGCCGTCCTGCTTGCTCGTGTCCTGTGCTTGCTGTGCTCACGTGGCTCAGGGCTGTGACGGGGGCGTCACCGTCCATCCAGGCAGCCTGGCTGGCTTGCGGGAAGCGTGGGACACAGACGTGAGAGCCGGTGCAGCTGGGTCCGAGTCCCAGCTCCTGGTGAGTCCAGTGACTGTGGGGCAGACCTTTGGCGCCCTGAGGTGCAGGATCACCGTTTGTAAGAGGCGACTGGCACCTGCCCGGGGAGACTGTGACAGGATGAAAGAGGCGCGTGCAGAGGCGCGCACGGCAGGCCATTGTGACCACGAGTCGCGGTCCCCATCACCGTCGTACACGGACGTCACTGGATGGGCGGCTTCGGAGCATGCCTGGAGGTGACAAGCCACTGGCATAAAGTGAATGATGGGCCCCCCAGCTGGCTGTGTGCCGGGATCGCTCGAGTTCTTGCAGACGTCCCCGTCCCTGCCCCTCTCCTTGAGTTAGACGTCTTCCAGCAGCGTGCCGGCCTTCGGGGCCTTAGGCCGTCCCTGAGCCGTTTTCGCCGGTGGCTGGAACTGTGGCTGTTGACCTCAGTCCTTCTTCAGAGAGCAGGACACAGGGCGCCCTGGGCCACCACGCTGTCCAGCAGCGGGTGCCCGGGGTGATGGCTCTGGCACCAGGGCGCAGCAGAGTTCCGTCTGGACCCCGACGGCCACTTCCTGGCTGTGCGACATGGCGGGCAGTGTCCGTCTCCATTCTCTCCAAGGGAGTCCGCAAGGCGCCTGACACGCAGGAACGTTGGTTTGCCCCCGCACAGTGATGGCGCCCTGACAGGAAACAGAGCAGGCTCCAGACCTGTTGTGTCCGTTAAGTGAGAGAAGGCGTGGAAGGTTCCTGGCCCAGCTCCTGACGTGCGTCCCTTCACTGGGTCACCCCCGGGTGTTTTACACACATTACCTACCAAACATGTTTGCGTGCTGATTGCTTTTAAGACCATCGCCTTAGCGGGTATTTAGATAAACCTGGTTTTAAAAATATGACATAGCCTATTTTTTATAATATAATTTTGATCTACATCATAATGCATTTAGCAAGCAGCCATCTTTTGTAGATCCTTTTTGAAAGCAGATAGGTTATAAATTATAAATATTCAATGCCTAGCAGAATCTGATACAGAGAAGGCATTCAGGTATGTAATGAACTGTGTACTATTCACGTAAGATGGTATCCCATTTTGCATCGATGTGAATTCTAATTACAAAAAAATTGAATTCTTGACCTCCAAGTGACTGTGTGGTACTGGGTGTGACTGTGGTCCTGCTCTGAGGGGTCTCTCCTCTCCCCTCACCGTCCCCCACTGCTGCGGACGCTGGTGTGAGGTGGGGGCTGGTGCAGAGCTGGGGGGGCTGGCGCAGAGCTGGGGGGGCT
>NW_027551571.1:753120-753448 GCF_008692635.1 Crocuta crocuta | reverse complement strand
GGGGTCTGGCGTCCAGGTGGGGGCTGGCATTCCGACGTGGCCAGAGGAGTGTTCTGTGGCGTGGACGCCTGTTTTCAGGCCCAGAGGTGTCCCTGTCGAGGCCAGGACTGGGGAATGTCTCAGGAACTTGGGCAGAAGCTCAAGTGTCAGCCTGTCCCGCTTCCTGAGGAGAAAACCGGGCGGGCTCCCGGTGGCGTGCCCGTAGCGCAGGTTTGCTCTGGGTCCCACCTGCTGTGTTCGGGAGACACAGAAGCCCGTCTGGACCTGTGACACGTGTGACTTGATGGCACTTGGCCCTGCCCACCTGAGCAGGGCCCGTGAGACCCCC
>NW_027551571.1:747659-752917 GCF_008692635.1 Crocuta crocuta | reverse complement strand
ACTCTCTGCCTCCCAGCGTGCCTGCCCTCCTGTGTCCTTTCCTTCTGCCCCGTCACTCTCCTCCCCGGGGAGCCCTGGGACACCTTCAGTTCGGCACAGAGACTGAGTGCGCATGAACAGCCTTTAGGAAAGCGTCCTGAGTAAGTGTAAGGGCGCAGTTGATTGCTGTGTCCAAGTCTTAGGGGAAAAGATTTTCTCCTCACTGTGGTTCCTGGGAACATTGGATTCCCTACATTATAATCTCTATACCCAACCTCCCAGCACATTTTAGTGGTAAAGTGGCCCCTTTAAAAAGGGATCATGATTTTGTATCCTTTTGCATTTAAAAAATGTCTTGACTCTCTCACAGTCTTCTGTGTTCTTTATATGACGTGTCGTAATCACTCATTCAGCATCTGTCTCGCATGCGCTGCGTGCTAGGCACCGCTGTGGACCCGGGGCTACGGCAGCGGCCCCCACGCGGGCCCTTGGGGGCTGCAGGAGATGAGCAGTGCATACGTGTCAGCCTGGCTTCCGGTGCAGGAGTGTTCTGAGAAGAGACTAGAGCAAGTGAAAGTGTGCAGGGGAGTGGGCGGGGCGCTGAGGACTGGCTTGTTTGAGGAAGGGCGATGTGAGTGCCTGCAGAAGAGACAACTAGAGTGAGTGAGTGTGCCTATGCACATGCCATGTGAGTGTGAACACGCTGCGTGTGAGAGTACGCGTGTGCTGTGAGGGTGTGCACGCTGTGAGGGTGTGAGGCTGTGTGCACAGGCTGTGTGTGTCTGTGCACTGTGGGTGAGGCTGTGTGCACAGGCTGTGTGTCTGTGCACTGTGGTGAGGCTGTGTGCATGTGCCGTGTGAATGAAGGTATGTGTGTATACATGCCGTGTGAGTGTGCACGTGTGCTGAGCATAAATGATTAAGAGTCTGCTGGAGCTACGCATGTGTATTGCTTTGTGTGAATGTGCACACGCACCAAGTGTGTGGAAAAGTCTACATGAGCTGCGTGTGTTGCAGAGTATGTGTGCATGTGCTGTGAGTGTGTGAATGTGTGTTGAGTGCACTGTGGGTGCAGGAGAGTGCACACACATGTATGTGTGCATGTGATTGTGTGTGATGTGTGTGTGTGCGCGTGCCCTGTGCTAAGATGCGGGGAGGCGCCTCTCGGGAGGAGGACAGCTCAGCGCCGGGCCTGGGCCGCGTGAGGCGTGTTGGAGTTTGGGTGGCGGACGATGAGGAGGCCGGGCCAGCGGGCGCCGGGGAGCAAAGGCTGCCTTGTGAGGAGGAGGGAGGCCCACGGGCCTGGACCCTGGTCCCGAGGAGGGAGCAGGCGTGGAGGTGGACAGGCCAGGGCCATTCGTCTGCCCGAGCGCGGCCCGCCCCAGGGCGTAGCCACCACGGGCTGCTGGGCACGAGGAGCAAAGCTTGCCGTCGTGGGGCGGGTCTGGGGGGGCAGGGCCGGGGGCGGGCCCAGCCTGTAGATGAGGCCACGGAGGCCTGTGTGGGCAGGACTCCGGGCACGTGCGGATGTCCACCGCCACACGGGGCGTCACAGGCGGGGGGCTGTCTCCGGGGATGGGGCCTAGACGGGCCGTGTGGCTGTGAATTGCCTCTGGGCCAGCGGGGTGACGGGAGCCTGGCTGAGGGCAGGAAGCACCACGGAGGCTTCAGAGCTGAGGGGCTCACCTCGGGCCGGGACAGAGAAGAGGGGCCACGCCGGCACAGAGCGGAGGGCAGGCGGGGCGCGCTGGACAGGTGAGGGAGGACCTGGGTCACTTTGGACTGGGCCGCCGGGCCGTCGCCTGCCCCCACTCTCAGTCCCTGCCGGGAGGGGGCGTCCCGGGGTCTCTGGGTCCCGTCTGCGCAGGGAGGGAGAGCGCTGTGAGGCCGGTGTTGCCGTGGAACTATACGAGAAAAGCCAGCTAGAAGAACACAGTGACGGAGGGTCGCTGAGAGAGGAGGGAAGCAGGCGGTCTGCCAGGCGCTGTGCGTGCCCCTCGCCCCCCTCGCCCAGAACCCGCGGGGACGCTAACAGAGCGGCCAGCTGAGGACGACAGCAGAGTGGGTGGTTGCGGCTCCGGAGGCCGGGCGGTGCGTGAGAGCCGTGGGCCTGCAGCCCGGCCTTGTAACCACGGCCATCCTGGAAAAGACCCGCGCCCCGGCGGGTGGGAGGGTGGCGTCCGAGTTCCGTGTGGCCTGTGACACAGCACGTCCAGCCTCCCCTGAGGGTGGGGCCGCGTCGACACTGCTGCCTGTGGATACGGGCAGAGAGCCCCTCCCGGCCCCGTCCCGGGGGCTGGAATCTTGTTGAGGGAGCCCCCCCCATGGACCCGCAGTAAGGCATGTCCCCCCACCCCCGCCCGGTTCCGTGCTGTGTTCCCCGAGGTCGGGCCCGGAGGTGCATGTGTGGCCTCATGATGCCGCAGTCTGGTCGTGCTCCTGGGGCCAGCTCTGCTCTGAGACACTTCCAAGGTCGGCTCCGTCTGTCGGGAGCTGCACGTTTGCACTCAGTCAAGTGGGTGACATCCCTGGCTGACAGGTCCGGCGCCGACACCCGAGGAGCCCTGGGGGGAGGGGACGGCAGGCGCCGTTGCTTAGCAACACGTTCCATCCTGCATCCGTTCTTCCCAGGACACGTGGAGGCCGGGCTCTGATGGCGAGTACGTCCCCTTGTTGTTAGCGGTGCTGTGCCCTCCCGTCTCCGACGCTGGTACCAGCCCGATGCTGCCCAGAGAGAGCAGGACCCACCTGGCCCCACGCCGGCCGCACGATGGAAGAGCCTTCCGCAGCTGTGCGCTTTGGCATCTGACAGTGATCTGTCTTGTGATAACCTTCCAAGGAGGTCGATAATTTAAACGAAATTTCAGAAACTAGTAAGTGGGCTCCAAAATATGCTTAAAATTCAGCGCTTGAATTACTTTATTGTTTTTCGATGAGACAGCGATCTGTGTTTTGGAGGACCTGTGTCCCCCGTTAGCAGAAGTGGAAGTTGAAAGGTCCCGTCTCTGGCTCTCCATTGAGGGAGCTGGAAGACAGGGATCAAAGCCGTTTCAAGGTCACGAGTGTCTGCTCCTCCTCTTGGCCGCCTCCCCCCGGGCCCCGACTCCTCACTGTCCCCGTTCATCGTCTCCCTGGATTCTCAGTCCACACTGAACCCGCGGCAGCCTGGGGTGGGAGAAGAGCTTTCTCGCCAGAAAGCCTCACTTAGGAATGGCGGCCCGCAGTCGGCTGAGTTCACCGGCATCTGTCCGTGACCCCCACACACAACCTGGCCGGGTCGCTTCGCAGAAACAAGTCTGCGTGAAAAGAAAAAACACTGAAGAGTGGTGTGAGCGCACAGGGAGGGCAGTGGCGAGAGGTGAGAGGCAGGTTAGAACAGACTTGGCGTGAGCGGGGCTGTGGGGGGGACAGAAGTCCGGGGTGCCTTCCCTGCCTGCGTCCCTGCGGGAGCGGCCTCCTGGTGGCCTCTTCCCCGTGGAGGAGCAGAGAGCCTGACGCACGTGGGCCTTCAGGGAGCGGGCGGCTGCCAGAGCGCCTGTCCGCCAGCGCCCGTGCGTCCCTCTTCCTGGCAGCTACCGTCGGCTGGGTGCCGTGTGCCAGGCAAGTGCTTGATGCTGGGAAAAGAGGAGTTACGTTATCTAACACCTCCCCACCCCGCCCACATGGAGCTCCGGTCCGGCGGAAGCAGGTCAGCACGTCGGGCCTCGCTGGCTCCCCCCCAGACACCCCTGCATCCACAGGCCCCCGCAGAGGCCATGGAGCCTGGTGTCCTGAGCTTGGTTTTGGAGTCAGGGCGGGCTGGGTCTGCCCCTCGCTGTGCGCCCTGGGGCAGGTGCTGCCCTTGGAGTCCCCCTTGCCCCCATCTGTTCGCGAACGGATCCCCGGGCTGCGGGTGGTGGGCAGGCTGTTGGCGCGTGGTCGGGGGGGTTCCGGGCCTGTCCTCCGCAAGGCGCTCCGGGAGGCACAAGCGAGTCTCGGGCACCCCTGCCCCGAGGCCACACCACCTTTTATACGCGCTGACGAGAATGCTCCCCACGTCACTGGGGGACACGCCGAGAGCTGGACCGCCCGCTGCATTTCCAGATTCAGGCACCCGCGAGCCCCTCACCCTGGGTGTCCCCACGCCCCTGGGGCGCAGCGGGCAGGGCGGCCTCAGGGTGGTCCTTTGTCCTGCTGCTTCCGTGGCGCCTCCCGACTTTCTGAACTTCAGGGTCTGCCAGCTGGAGGTGAACGGCGCCCGTGCCGGGGTGAAGCCCCCGGGAGCCGCGTGCGTGTGGCTGTGGTGATGGCAGCGGTCGTCAGATACCCTCTGCCTTGTAAATGGGCTGCGTTTGTTTAGTGAGAACAGGCCTTTATGCAGCGTGTGGACTCTCGGGTCCGGACTCGGCGCATTAGGACTGGCTCCTCCCTGCTCCCTAAGGCCCGGGGTGGGGCCGTTGGGTCTGGAAGGATGGAGCTGGGGCCCCGGGAAGGCTGGTTACCCCCCGTGTCGCGGCTGCAGGTGGCCGCTAGCCGGGAAAACTCGAACAGCAGCAGCTAGAACACGCACCCGTGGCCTTTCGTGTGGCCGTCGGCTTCCTCAGGCCACGACACTGGGTTCCCAGGGGAGAGGACCAGGAGCGGCCGGCCTCTGAGGGCCGTGGCCGTGCTTCTGTGCGGTAGCGTGAGTCTGGCCTCCATGTGGTCGGCAGCTCCCCTTCTGGGTCAGAGCCCTGAGCACCACCTTGCGCTCAGGGGGCGGTCCTGAAAGGCAAGCACGCTGGGGCACTGCGTCCCCGTCCCCAGGCGCCAGGGCCCCGTCCTGACGGAGCAGAGGCTGCCGCGGGTTTGCCAGCATGGTCAGCGGTGGGGGCGCTGCCTCCCCATCCGCGAGGGGCCACCTGACATCGGGGGCTCGGCTCCATCGTCTGCCCGAGCTTCCCCGCCGGGGCTCGCCCCGCAGTGTGGTGGGAGCCGCCGCTGTCCCCTCCCCTGGTCTCTCCTGAGCTGGGGCTTGGCAGCATGCCAGCAGCGGACGGGCCGTCAGCAACCCGGGGCCAAGGACACGCCGACCCAGGAGGACGCTGGCAGGCTGGGGGAGGTGGGGCTTGTCGCTCCTGGTGTGGAGAATCCTGGGCACGTGACCAATGCTGCTTTGGCGGACACTTGCTTTCAGTGTTTTGCTCTTACAAAGCTGCATTTGAAATCTATACATACACATCTTTTGTTCCTGAGTTTTTCTTCTGGAAAAATTTCCCCGCGAAGACGCGCGGGGTCTCTAGGTGTGTGCAGGCTCCCTC
>NW_027551571.1:746325-747631 GCF_008692635.1 Crocuta crocuta | reverse complement strand
CCCATTCCCACCCCCTCCGCTCCCCCGTCCCCACCCCTCCTCTCCCCCTCAGCTGCTTCTGTAGATGGGTGGGGGCCCAGCCTCTGTCCCCATCCTGCTGCCCAGGCCGAGGGGAGCCACCGCCTGGGTGTCACCTGCATAGGGGGACAGAGCTCAGGAGGGGCTCCCCTCCAGAGGTGACACATGTCACCCTTACTGCACACTGGCCAGCGAGCAGTGGCTCCCCAGCCACATAGGCCGCTCTGAGGAGGGGAACCAGATGCCCGTGCACAATGCCAAGGAGGGGAACACCAACCAGAAAGCCACGGGGGGCACAGAAAGGGAGCGGGGGTCCCCCAAGTCCCAGGAGAGGACGGAGACAGCGTGTGATGACAGACCCCACAGACAGGGCAAGAGAAAGGGTGTACAGGTGGACGGGCCAGCAAGCGTGCCGGCACATCCACGCCTCGGTCGGCAGCCCCCGGGGGGCAGGGGGCGGGAGCTCTCGCTCGCTGACCCTGTGTGGGGACTTCTAGGTCTTCCCCTGCTCAGACTCGCCCGCAGAGGAGGTGTCTGTCCCATGACTGACGGGACATACTTCCCGGGGTCACAGGGCAGCGCAGCCAGACCCAGGATTCAGACCCCGCCCTTCCAGCTCGAGTCGGCTGTCTCCGGCGCGTGGTCCCTTGTCTCAGTTCCGTGTGCACAGTGGTACGTGGCTGTGTCGTGGCTGGTGGCCAGGCGTGGAGGAGACCGTGTTATTTTGGGACGTGCGGCAGGCACACGGAGCTCCCCACGCGTCCCGGGCCCCGTCCTGAGCCTGCCGCGGGCCGTCACATGAAGACTGCCCCTTCCGACCACCCGCAGCCCCTCGTGTTTGCAGAGATCACAGCTCTTAGAGGTCGTCAGATGAAGGTGTAAGTGCAGAAAATGTTAGTAAGGCTCCCAAGTAACTTGGGGGTTTTTGCATTTCACGGGGAGACCCAGAGTTTCAAAATGGTTGCTCTGTACATTTTAAAGAGATTGGTGATCAAATAAATGTTTAAAGTGAGTCTTTTACTTTTGTGCCTTCAGCAATCACTCCCACCCCCTTCCTGCATTTTAAGCCGTTTTAAGTGAAATAAAGGGAGAAAGAGGAGTTTACAGGGACCCTCCCAGGGCTGTCGGGCTGTGCCCTCCCGTTCAGTCGGCCAGCACTGCTGACTGGGGCACATGCCCGACACCCTCTCCGTGCGCTCTGCGTTTTGTCTGGGTGGGTGCGGGATGCCACCATCGTTAGGGAGGCGGCGGGAAGGGGAGGCTTCTGGAACTGGCTCGTGGGCCCGCC
>NW_027551571.1:724822-746127 GCF_008692635.1 Crocuta crocuta | reverse complement strand
TCTCCCCCCCGCCACACCGAGAGCGCTAATGGGCACCAGCTGGGCTTCCCTGCGCACAGCGGCGGCTGTGGAGGCTGCATAGGCCTCCGTGCCCACTCGAGCACACACTTCAGTGGCCGTTCCCCGGGCAACGGCGTCTCGCAGCCAGCTGGCTCTGCCCCCGAGCCCATCAAAGCGCACACCCGCCAGGGGCCGGCGCCGTGCCCGCCGCCGTCTGCAGGCTCTGATGCCGGAGCATTTGCAGCCGGGTTTCAAGGTTAAACACGAGGGAATGAACCAGAGGACTAAATAGGGCCGCCGTTGAGGGTGTGTTTAGGTGCGCACAAGGTGGGTGGGAGGGAGGGAGTGCTCAGCCGCTTGCAGCCGGTCGCGTTTCGTGTTTGCTCGGGACAGAAGGTTGGGGGACAGCGTGCCTGGGGTGAGAGGAAGCTTGGCCAGGAGCAGCCGTTGGCGGTGTCTGGGCTGCTGTGAGCTGCTACAGGGCATCCTGGGGCCACGTGGTGGCTCTATGGGAAGGGGGCTCCCTGGCGTGGGTTCAGGGGCCTAGAGAGGTGGCGCAGTCCAGCGGGGGCTCACATGGTCATGGTGTCTGTGGGGTTTGCCCACAGATTTCCATGAACCCACTTCGTTGACCTGGCTGGGATTTCCCCCTCAAACGTTGCTGTACCCCTGGGCCTCGCTGGTCATCTCTTTTGCAATATTGAATACAAAGTTCCCATTTAAAAAAAATTTTTTTTTTAGGGTTTAAAAAAAAATTTTTTTTTTTAAATTTATTTCTGAGAGAGAAAGAGAGAGGGAGACAGTGTGAGCAGGGGAGGGTCAGAGAGAGAGGGAGACACAGAATCTGAAGCAGGCTCCAGGCTCTGAGCTGTCAGCACAGAGCCCGACACGGGACTCGAATCCACGAACTGTGAGATCATGACCTGAGCCGCCGGAAGCTTAACCGACTGAGCCACCCAGGTGTCCCTAAAGTTCCCAGTTTTAAGCACTTCACTTTTTAAAGCATTCTGGTGTTTGAATTTGGCCTTTCCATCTGACATTGAATTTCATGAGTACAAGATCCTCTGGTGTTTAATATGGGGGTTCTGCACATTTCATAGAGGCTTTGTTTTGTTTTTAAGTTCACTCATTTTGAGAGAGAGGATGAGAGAGAGAGAGAGACCACAAGAGGAGCAGAGAGAGAGAATCCAAAGCAGGTTCTAAACTGTCAGTGCGGAGCCCAACTTGGGGCTTCAACTCACCAACTGAGAGATTATGACCTGAGCTGAAATCAAGAGTGGGACACTTAACCCACTGAGCCCCCCCAGGTGCCCCGAGGCTTTGGTTTTAGTCTTTCATTTCTGTTAAAAGATTTGTTTTTTGTTTCTCTTTTTCTGACTGACCTGTAGGAATTTGAAATAATCACAATTACTTTTGAAAAGATATGGGAAATTCAAATAATTTGTTTTGGAATCAGGGTTTCACATAAGACTTTAATTTGCAGGGGTTGAGCAGGTAAAGATCAGAGCCATTCAGCATTGAGTGTTGTAACTTCACGAAAGTAGTTCTGCTCTTGAATTCGTCACCCAAGAGAACTTTTGTGAGCCATGAAAAGGTCACGTTCACCATGTAGGTGGCTCCGAGGAAGGGCTTGGGGGCACACAGTGGGGCTGTAGTGACCTGGACCCCAGAAGGGCCCTTGCAGACAGCAGGGAGCACCTGACCTTAGCCCTCGGGCCCTGGCGCAGAGTGGTGCTGGATTTGTCTGCGGGACGGGGGTGGGGGAGTGGGGTCACATCTGGTGGCTCTGCTGAACGACCAAGTGCTGTTGCATTCAAGGAGCCAGGTGGCCTCCCACGAGGGCTTGCTGGCTAAGAGAGAAGTCAGATGGTACATTTGCCCTGACTTGGAAGGGCAGGCTGACTTCCCCAGCAAGCAGCCGCTGACCTTCACTGCCTACCAGGCAGGTGCAGTGGTGAGTCAGGCAGCCACAGCCCGGCCATCCTGGAGCTCCGCTTGGATCGGGGAGCGAACCACACATGAGGAAGGACAGGTGGGTGAGTCTCTTCCAGGCCAGCCAAATGCCCGTCCATCATGGCCCGCTGACTGCTCGTCCCAGTCACGCAGCAGGGTGAGCCTGAGAGGTGCAGCCTGGGGCAGGCGGGGAGGGGAGGGACGCCAGCGTGGGTGGCTGGTTCCCGCCTGTGCGCAGCAGGGGAAATGTGTGCTTATCCGTAGACGTGGGTAAGAAAGGTACCGAATGCACTCGGGTGGTGGGGGAGGGCCCTCTGCAAAGGCTCTGGTACCAAAGTGTCGGATACAGTGGGAAGAAAAGTGCTGGGATTACAGTTGGCCTCTTCCTCATTACCACCACCCCTCCCCAGCCAAACGTAAAACACCCGGAAGACAAGAATGGACCGAGCGCCTCCGGGTCCTGGGCCCGGGTGGTTCCTGCAGAAGGGTGAACCAGGGTGGGCTGTACCGACGCGGTCTCGGTGGTCCTTTCCGCTCCTCCTGGACACGTAGCTGACGAGCTGCAGGTGGCCCAGTGACAGCTCGCGAGCTGGGGTCCTGTTCCGCTTGTGTTCCGAGACACTGGGAGCAGCGAGAGAACACTTCGTGCGGGTCCGCACGCGGCTCTGGGCCCCCTGCTGCGCGCGCCCTGGTGCGGGTCCCTATGTGCCCCGCGCCCGGGCTCTGCAGCCGTTGCGGGCAGCTCCCTGCCCTGCGTCCCGCCGGCCGCCGCCCCAGCACGCGGGACCGCCGTGCTCCGCGGGCACGGAGTAAAGGCGCTCCGTGCGCCTTCCCGCTTGGTGGCCGCCTCCACTCAGGTGGCCGAGGCCTTGGCGCCAGGCGGCAGCCCAGCTTCCACGCCGCTTGGCCTTGGGTCCCGGGGGCCGGCGCCCTGTCCTTGGGCTCCGCTGTGCACACTCTTCCCGTCCCTCCCCAGCGCTTCCTGGAGAAGGTGTGTCTCTGTAGCAATCATGCTGATTGGATATTTTATAAGAGGGAGTTTTTGATATTTCAGTCTGGGGCACATACTTAGACCTTAAACACATCAATCAGCAAATCGCCAGCTTATTGAAGAATGAAGGTGTGAAGGTTTGGGGGTATTAATTAATTTCTGACACGAGCGGGTGCCAAAGTGGTTTATACGTGTGACTTTAAATTCCCGTCACTGAAGGTGATTCATGCCACTTTTGCTTTCGCTAATGCTGATGGATCACCGTGTTCTCTGTTTTAATGAGAACGTGGATGGTCCCTGTCCAGAAAGCAAATGCGGGGATGCCAGGCAAGTGTCACTGCTTCCTTTTCATAGTTCCAAAAACTACGTCGCTGCACGCGGGGTGCAAGTTAATGCCGGCATCAGCACAGAGGTCCGCTGTGGGAACCGGTGCTCTGCGTGGTGGGCAGTGAGGTTGGGGGGCCCGCGTGGCGGGCAGTGAGGTTGGGGGCCCCGCGTGGCGGGCAGTGAGGCGGGGGGGGACTCCCTCATTATGGGCAGCGAGGCCGGGCGGCCCGCCGAGCGGGCAACCCGTCCTAGCAGCGCTCAGGCCCTGGCACAGGCGCACAGCCACGGCTTCTGAGCGGGGTCTCCGTGTAGTGGGTTCCAGAGACGAGTGGAGCCTCTGGTGGGAGCAGAGCCCGGTGCCCCTTGAGGAGGAGCCTCCGCTGGAACAGCCTGGGTGCAGCGCAGACCCGGCGGTCAGCGTGGGGGGGGTGGTCCCCGCCCAGCTGCGCGTCTCCTGACATGTGTCCTGCCAGGTGCTGGTGCTGAGTGTCCTGGGGGCTGGGCTGTGGGGAGGGGACGGTGCAGCGGGCGGCCCCCTGACTGGGGAGTGGAGGTGTGTTCCTGGCAGCATGTGCAGAGAGGCAGTCCCTTGGGGGACGTTCTTAGTGCCCCTGGCGTCCATGGGCAGCGTGGGGCCATCGGTCGGAGGGTGTCTGTCTGCAGGGCCCAGGGGCACAGCAGTGGGGCCGGGAGAGGTCCTGTGACAGGCGCGTGCGTCCCCGGGACTCTCAGGAATCATCGGGGACAGCCCCGGCACTCCCGGGAGTGCGGGCGCTGGCTGCGCTCTGGGACGAGGGGACACGCCTGCGCTCACCTGGCTGCGTCCCTAGCTGGGGGGCCTGTTGTCCAGGAGCGTCGGGCACTCGTGTCACACCCAGAGAGGGAAAGGACGTGCTTGTGCCCAAGCCGACACCATAAACCCGCTTTCTCTTCAAGCTGGCTTTCTTCCTTGCCGCAGTCTCTGGTTATAGAGCAGGCGCTGGGGTCCAGAGAAGGCAGATTCCCTCTCCGAGGTTGTGCAGCAAGTAAACCTCGTGGGGACGTGAGTCAGGGCCTGCCTGGTGGCAGAGCCCATCCACTCTGTCTGCTCTGAGCTCCCGGGAGGCCCTCACCTAAAAAGAAAGGAACCCGTAAAACCGCGTGGGTGAAGGGGGTGTCCCCGCTTGGTAAGGATGTTAGGCAGAGAAACAGGTTAGTGTTTGGGAAGCGCCTTGGAGAGCGGCACGTAGTAAGCGCGTTGTGTCTGCTGCATGCTCTAGCTGCCCCTCGCTCCTTATTTTACTGCTGTCCGTCTTCCGTGTCGGGTCAGGGTATTTTCACTGAGCCGCCATCTTCTGTGTCGTCGTCCTTACATAAATCATCCCTGTAAAACGTCCTCTGCAGTATCCAGTTCTCGCCTCAGGATGTGGAAGACACCGTGGCCTGTCCTGATCACAGGATCCGTCTGCACTGTGTGGAGCCCGACCCCCCAGCCGCCCCACACCGTGTTTCCCTCCGCAACCCCCGCCTCGGGGCAGCGCTTCGCGCCCTGACACCTCTACCCCTGCGTCTCCCTGCGCCCTGCTCCGGCCCCTCCTTTGCATCTCCATCCCAGCGGGCGATTCTCCTGGGGTTCTGACCTGCCAGCTGGGACGCTGCTTTCTAGGGATTTTATTTAGTTCTTTTAAAAATATCCCTGGTAAGGGGCGCCTGGGTGGCTCAGTCAGTAAAGCGTCCAACTTCGGCTAAGGTCATGATCTCACAGTTTGTGGGTTTAAGCCCTGCGTCGGGCTCTGTGCTGACAGCTCAGAGCCTGGAGCTGCTTCGGATTCTGTGTCTCCCTCTCTCTCTGACGCNCTCTTATTATTATTATTATTATTATTATTTTTTACAATTATTTATTTTTGAGAGAGTGAGACAGAGTATGAGGGGAGGAGGGTCAGAGAGAGAAGGAGACACAGAATCCGAAGCAGGCTCCAGGCTCTGAGCTGTCAGCACAGAGCCTGATGTGGGGCTTGAACCTACGAACTGTGAGATCATGACCTGAACCGAAGTCAGACACTTAACTGACTGAGCCACCCAGGTGCCCCTACAGCTCTTATTTTTTGAGTACATTAAAGATTCCAGTACCTGAAATCATTGGAATTCTCAGTCAGGGGCTCCTCCTTCCGGCACGCTCCCACTCAGGGGCAGTGCTGTGGGTGTGAATTTTATCCTGTTTTATTGCGAGCCTCTGTTGGGCTGTCCTAATTCTGCGGGACCCCTGAGGGGCCAGCCGTGGGCGCATTCTTCTAGACTGTGCATCTTCCGGAGACCACCTGGGGCTGCCAGCGACCACGGCTTCTGGTTAAATTCCTGACCTAGGATTTCCCAGCCCAGGACACCAGGGGTGTGAATTCACAGCCGAACTTGGTGAGGTCCGGGGTGGGACACAGATTGTCAGGTGGACTGTCGTCTGCTTGGAGCCGAGATAAACACGTGTTACAGATGTCTCTGGTGGCACGTTCTGTTAATGAGAGCGAGCGCGGCCCTTCGGGAGTCCCGATTTCTGCCAGGGTCCCAGTCCCAATACTCTCCCTTTCGTGGGCCTCCTGGCGATTTCCTGTCCAGTGTCGTCTGCAGATTCCAAGGGAGACAGACAACGAAAGGGCAGCTGAGCTTTCCTCTCTGCTTCCAACAACAGCGTTAGTTTTTGCTCCTGATCGTAAATATGTATATAACTTTCTGAAAGCACACTGTGCAGCAGGAAGTGGCGGAAAGGGGATGAACGCCTGGGCATTCATATCAAAATACAGATAAGTATTTCATGGAAGCACAATTTTTTTCTAGCTGTGTTGCTAGAGTCAGAAGTTCCAGGAAGTATTAAGTTGATAGATGAAAGGAAATGTTAATAAATGTAACAGGAAAGAAAATAGCCTTGAACCCTGTACCTCCTTCCTGGGCTTCATATATCAATACCAAGCTGCCCTGTGGCCGTGCTACCCAAGTGCCTCCTAAACATTTCCAGAGCAAGACTGTGTTTTTTCTAGATTACTCAACTGTGAATGATACCACTGTCCTTTTAGACATCAGGGTGAGTTTATCCTTCAGGGTCAAGAAGCCACGCCGGGTGTTTTGTTTATTGAGAGAGAGAGAGAGAGCGAGAGTGAGCGAGCGAGCGAGAGAGAGAGAGAGAGAGAGAGTGTACCAGCAGGGGAGGGGCTGAGGGGGGAGACAGAGAGAATGTGAAGCCGGCTCCATGCTGTGTGTGGATGGGAGTCTTGACCATGGGATCCTGACCTGAGCTGAAATCAAGAGTTGGATGCTCAGCTGAGCGCCCCCCACCCCAGCATCTCACCACACCCGGTGTTCCAGAAGGAGGGCATTTCATGCAGGGAATGGGGAGTTCAGGCAGAAAGGGGGACCCTGGTGGGACCTGGATCTTACCTACAGGAAGGGCTTGCACCCGCCGTGGAGGGGCTGAGGCACACGGTGATGTTACGGGAACCCCGGAGCCTGCCAGAGGCCCCGGGAGGCACATCCTCCGCACACTGGGCGCGGGAGGAAGGCTGCCGTCCGTACGCCAGGTCTGGGAGCCTCCTCCGTAGTTGGAGGCCATGGTGTGCGCCCACGCTGGGCAGGTGGGCCCTCACTCCACGCTGGTTCTCAGCCAGGGTGGAAGCCGTTGTCAAGATGCTGATGTGATTGTGTCTCCGACCGTCCCTCCGCCCAGGCAGCCGGGACCATCAGGCTGGTGCCCGGGCGTTCATCCCCTTTCCGCCACTTCCTGCTGGCACTGGGGCCCCTCCCTGGGGAGCAGATGCTGTGTAGCTGCTGTGCGTTCGGGACCTGCCTGGACCTGCGTTTGTCTGGGATGAACAGAGTTCCCACTAGCTGTTGGGTGTGTCTGCCTCTCCTCGCGGCAAGGCGGGTCACATGACACACATTCTGTCGTGTTCTGTGCTTGCCTCCCCGGCCAAGCAGCCCCCTCCCGCCCCCTAGGAGCTGCTTCCTGACAGCAGGGTGATTACGGTTATAAGCGGGTGCCACTGGGCAGCAGGACCCGAGGTCTGGCTGCGCCTCTGTCCCGGGGCTCGCCAGGGCCTCCACACGGTGGTCGTGTTTGGCATGGATGCTGGGAGTAGGAGGGTTAGGGTCCCATAGGTAGTGTGTCACATTGCGTCCCAGATTCACAAAGGCTGCCAAAAGTTTGGTCTCCTTGTTCCAAAGATGCCCCCAACATGGCCCAAATGGTGGACCCTTAGGTGGTGGACCCTTAGATGGGGGACCCTTGGATGGCGGACCCTTCAACGGCCAGACCCTTCGATGGCTGGACCCTTCGATTGCCAGACCTTTAGAATGCTGGACCCTTTGATGGCCGGACCTTTAGATGGCTGGACTCTTAGATGGCGGACCCTTGGATGGCGGACCCTTAGGAGCAGCACTCAGGTGGCGGCACTGCAACCCCACAGGCTTTCTCCTCACCGTGTGCCTCCCTGTGACTCTGCCTGGGGTGCTGTGCTTGCTGTCTGGGTCCTGAGGTGGACGCCAGCTAGCGGGGCGAGCAGGGGATTTGGTGTGAGGGATAACTATGACAGAAGACTAACTGATACGTGATACGATGGTGCTCGAGGACTTGGCACCCAAGGAGACGAATGTGGAGGGGGTTGCAGACCTTGCAGGGGAAGGTGTGGCTCATGCCACTGGAAGGCAGGGAGGAGGGGTGCGGCCCTCTGGAGTCAGGAGAGATGGGGTGTGGCTGGCTGGACCGCAGGGAGGCCGGGAGGAGGGGTGGACTGTGGTGGGAAAGGTGTGGCTCGGCCTGCAGCTCTGGCCGGCACGAGCTGGTGAGCAGCACTGGGCAGGCATAGGCCACCCTTGGAGTCAGGTGGTCACGGCAGCCACGGCGGGGCGTGGACGGCCCCAGAGTATGGAGGGAGAGCTCTCAGGGCTGTGGGCTGGTGCGGAGGGGCCCACGGAAGGAACCGGCATGCCAGCCTGGGTGTGAGGCCTCGTACACAGAGGTTCTGGGTCAGGAGGGCCGTAGGAAGGCTGTAGCCAGGCTGGGCCCCAGGGTCATGGAGGGACGAGGGTCCGGGGCCCATCGGGGGCCGAGCTCCTTGGACACCCTCGCACCACCCCACTCACGGGACCCGTCGCAGTGGAGCCCATGGTTTATCCCTGCGCGGGGTGAAGGGTGCACGCCGAGCTGCGAGCTGGCGCGGGCACAGAGCAGGAAGGGCAGCGAGGGGTGTGGGCGAAGGGCGGGGGCGGAGGGATTTCAGGCCCTGCGGGCCGGGTGGCGCCTCTCGCTCGCGTCCCTTTTCTGTCTCCTCTCAGGCGCAAACACCCTTAGCGCGCGGCTTCCCAGAGACGGCAGGGAGCCAGGCTTGCGGCAGGCCGTGCCCGCCCGGCCCGGGTTCCGCTGGGGAGCCGAGGGCCCTGATGTGCGGCCCCCGACTTTGGGGAAAAGGGCTCGAGCCGTGTCTGTGTCTCTGAAGCCAGGGGCTGCGTCTGTGGCAAGAGCNGGTCCCTCTCCCCGCCCCCGTCACCCTCTAAGAGCTGCTGCTGCTGCTGCACAGGCCGGGGGTGCGTGGTGGGGCCCCGTAGAAACCCGCAGGCCGGCACCGTCAGGACTCTGATGGCGTCCGAGCTCTCCGCCCCCGCTGGTGTGGCAGTGCTCTGGGGACTGTTTTCCTGTCATCGTTGGGGCTGCCGTCTGCGATCCTGCCAGCGCCCCGCCCGCCCCTTCCCTTGACACGTTCGGGAGTCGGCGATCACTGCAGGCCGGTGGAGGGGGACAGGGGCCCCGAGTCCCTGGTCTGGCTGTTGGCCAGGTGGTACCCCCTGGGCTCACCACGCCCTCTCGCAGGTCTGGACCCTTCCTTCCCTTTCCCGTGGTGGCCCCACCCTGTACCCCCGAGGTCGCCCTTTCTAGGGGAGGCTTGGAGGGAAACTTCAGTCTATTCTGCAGCAGTGTTACGGGGTCCTTCCTCAAGGGGGCACGGGTCCCCCGGAGGGCCCTTCTGCAAACCGTTCCAGGTCAAGAACTGTGTGAGAGGTGGCTGAAGGCCGGTTTCTGCCCCGGCTGCCTCGTGCTGGTTACATAGACCAGGGTTGGGGGGGTTGCCTCGGGGTCTGGGGGATCTCTTCTCCCCCACCTGGGCTAACCTGGGCTAATGTGCTCACACCGGCCCTCCGTCCCTGTGCCTGCCTTGTCTGGAGTTCACGGCCGGCCCTGCCCCCACCTGCCCTCGTCCTTGCAGTCTGGGCGCTCTTGCTGCCCTGAGCACCCTCACAGCTGCTTGGGGTGCGCACCCCCGCACCAGTGCTGGGAGAGGAGGTGACAGGCTGGGCCCTGCCCACTGCCGTCCGTCCGCCTTCTGCACAGCAGCCTCCAGGATTCATATGCGGCGTGCCCTCAAGCACAAACAGCCAGTGTAGGAGGGCGTGCTTAGGCACAGCCCTGAGGCTCAGTGGCGTGCACACCACACCCCACCTGTCCTGTGTGACTGCTGCGTGGAGCTGGGTCCTCTTTATTTCTCCTGCTCAGCCTGCACCAGACATTAGATGGCTGTGCTCTAAAAATAGCCCCTGGATTCCCAAAGCGCCCACCGCATCCCGCGCTCCGCACCGCGCCGCGGCCTCCTCCCCTCAGGCTGGGGATCAGCCTCTGTCCCCAGCCAGGGCACCGCCGGCCCTTCGGCTGAGCTGACTGGAGCTGCTATTCAGGTTTACAAAGGCTCTAATCTCCTTTGAATTCCTCTAAGCCTGGACGCGGTAATCCCTTACAGCGAGCAGCGCTCCGCGGCGTCTCAGCGGCCTCGAGCACGCCTCTCCCATTCATTGGCCCCGAGTATCTTTTTATCTCATTAAGTGCCTTTAGCTCGCGTGCTCCATGTAAAAAATAGACAGCGGCGTCAGATTGGCCTTAAAGACACAACTTGGTATTTTCTCTTTCGAAGCAGTGGGCTGTCCGGGAGGCGGGCACTTGGCTTCTTCTCTGGCTCTGGCGCTAACGAAGTGTGAGGGCTTGGGGAAGCCATTACCTTCAGCGGGCCTGTTTCCTGCTTCCCAGAGTGACGGGGCAGGGCTCATTCTGCTTGATGCGGGAGTCCCCTCCTCGCTCACGCGGCTGTGTTTTCCCTCTGCTGTGGGGACCACTGTGGTCTCTTACCAACCGCGGGCCCTGCCCTCAGGGGGGCTCTGGGTCGTCCTAACGGTGATTCAGCGTAGGCAGGTCCATCACAGGACCCGACTTCAGGATGGGCTTAACATCAGAGATAAGGGCAGAATGCCTCTCTGGTGATTACAGCATTTTCCTTCTAAAGATCGGGTTTTCCTTCTTAAAAGCACCCTCGCTTCTTTCATAGCTGCTGGATTTGCGCGGAATGCTCTGTTGAGATTCACACAGATAGGAAATCCTCGGAGTTCAGAACCAATTTGCACATCTCGGTGGGTGCGCTCCGGCGCTTCTTATTCTGTACTGTTTACCTTCAATTTCCTCCGCCTCCTAGGATTTGGAGAGTTTCTGGCAATGCCGGCCGCACTCCTTGGACTTGAAGCGCACTCCTCTGGGCACATTTTGCAGCTTCGTGCGTTTCCAGGGCCGGGGACGTTGGGAGCCCCAGGCGCGCACGATGTCACTGTCCGGTCTTTCTCAGGCTGAGCTTTAGAGGTTTCATTTCTCAGGCAGTTTGGACTCACCGTGTACCCATCACATTTTCATAGTAAATTCTAACAAGAAGGGGCGCCTGGGTGGCTCAGTCTGTTGAGCATCCGACTCTTGATTTGGTTCAGGTCATGACCCCAGGGTCATGGGATTGAGCCCTGTGTCTGACTCTGACTGAGCGTAGATCCTCCTTGGGATTCTCTCTCTCTGTCTTTCTCTCTCTACCTCCTCCCCATTGCTCTCACTTTCTCAAAAAGAAAAAAAGTAAAAAAAAATTCTGGTAAGGAAGTTTTATTATCTTTCAGGAATTCTGAATAAATTTCCCAGATGCTAGAAATTTAAGTTTCATTAAGCCCTTTTCCTTTTATTCACCAAGTTATAGAAAAACGTATGGCTGCCTGCGTTCAGTGTGGTTTTCTGTCTTACATGGAGTTAGGAGTTGCCTCGAGAGTGGACGTTTTCCACTGCCATTGTTCTTTGTCCAGGTGCATCTGTGCGGTGGGAGCCCCCGTGGCCTCTGCGCCCTGTGGCGCGTCCCCAGCTGAGTGCCTCAGCCCCTCGTTTGCCCACCCTGGAGAGTCTTCACTCACCGTTTGCCCAGGCCACGTGCGCGGAGCGGATTGAAGAAGGCTACAGGGTCCCCTGTATGCACAGCGTCCCTCATGCTGTGTGGACCCCGCGGTGGGCGTGGCAGTGGGCGTGGCAGTTCTGGAGGCTGTGGCCTTCCTGGCAGATGTGGGGGCCGCCCGACGGGTCTGCCTGCAAGGCTTCCAGAACGGAAGTGAAGGGTCGTCTTCCCCAGCTGTCTACCCGGTGCCCTTGCGGCCACTGTCCTTTCTTGCCTGTGTTTCACGCTCCTCACTTGTGTCCCGGCCGCCAGCCTGTTTTCGGATTCGGTCCGTCTCACACGCTGACTCCAGAGCCTCGTTCTAAAGCACGGCGCTAGGCGTGTTGTTTCTGCGTTGATGGGCTGCGTCCTCTGTGCCGGGCACTTGTGTCCTCGCTCAGGGTGGCCGGCGCCCCACGCGCCTCAGCTGGTCCCCGGGCCCCTCCCCGGTCTGTCCTCGCAGGGCCTCAGACCTCCTTTCTCGTGGCTGTCGTCTGGCCTTACCCCAAGTTGAACGGGTGGCCGATCGTCATCCTGCAAAGCCCCCGGGCCCCAGTCCCCTGCCGCTGTGGTTAATAGTCTTCTCCCTCCAGAAAGGTCTCTCTTTTTCCCCAGCTGCTAACCTGCATCTCTGTCAAGGCACGTACTGATCTCGCCGCGCATCAGTTAACCGTCTGACTGTGTTTTGCGTCGCTGTCGGCAGTGTCTGTACCTAACTCAGCTCTGTGTTCTCGTTACCAGATGGAGGCAAGCGCAGAGATGATTAGGGCTTGCGGCTGGATTGTTCTAGCAGCTTATTGCGGCCTGACAAACACCCATGACATTTCAGTGGCACGTCAACCACTGTCGCTTGTGGCCTGAGGGGATCCCTGCTCTGTCTCTGAGAAGAGCACCACCCCCATGGGAATAAGGACCTTCAGCCCTGCAGGGCCCAGAGTTAGGCCTGTGGGTCCTGGGGGAAGAGTAGGTGGGCTCAGGCCTTCCTGGTCCCCAGGCCCGTGTGCTCCCTCGTGGGGTCACAGGACTGCGTGCTCCCATGTGGGGACACAGGGCCGCGTGGGAGCGTCCGGTTCCCAGGCCCGTGTGCTCCCGTGTGGGGACACAGGGCCGCGTAGAAGTATATAGTCTGCAGTTGCCCTGTGTCTTGCAGGCCTGCCTGCCTTGTGTCCTTGTGGGTACGACAGGCTCTCAAATGTGACTCTTGGTCCACCTATCAGGGCCCAGCAGTGTGACCCGAGCGGTTTTGAAGCACGCGTGTGATCTCCGGGACTCTGAGATTCTCCCCGTGAAGCCCTGTGGCCCCATGTGTACCACTGACCCTCTCACGTGGCTGGTCCACCAGCGCACGTGTCTGCAGCCTGACCTTGCAGCCGAGCCCGTGGCACTCGCTCCCGCGCGGGCAGCAGCCTCTGCCTCGTCGCTCAGCGTCTGGGCTGGCCCGCTGTGCTGGGCGCGGAGCGTGTCCGCCGCGGCCAGGGCCCCGACCTCCGCAGGCTCTCTCCCCCGCTTGCCGGGGTCTGCCGCACGCAGCGTGGAGCCGTCAGCGCGAGGTTCTGCAGGGCGCCCGGAGTGTGTGTGACAGGAGGTGGGGGCACTGACGCGGCCTGCGGCGGAACCACCTGCGGCCCCCTTGGGGAGATGTGGACGGAGTCCGGCCCTCCTCCTTCCCTGGGGTAGGCGAGAGGGCACATGGGGGTCCGTGTCCGGGTGCCACGAACCTGCGGCTGGGGGAGCCACTCTCACGGGGATCCGTGTCCGGCACCACAGCTGTGAGCGGGGCGCCTGCCCAGTTGAGCTTAGAGGAGCCCACAGTCCCTTTGTGCAGAGGCCAGATGGTGGATTCAGCAAGGCCCTTCCGTGCCCTTGATCAGTAACATAGGCACACGTGTCCCCCGCCTGTGATGGGGTGGGGGCGTCAGCGTCCATGCCTGTGCATTCGCGGACCGTGGACACGAGCGCCGCTGGGTCTGCAGAGCCGGGAGGTCTGTGGCGACCAGGCGTCGTCCAGGACTTCCCTTTCTACGCGGCCCTCCGGTGGCCCCCCCCTAACAGGGGACCTGACACGTGGGGTCTCAGACCTTGTGTGCAGCACGTCTTGAGCCCTTTGCCCAGGGTACGACCACCACGTAAGTGGCATTAGGCCTTCTTGGGTGCACGCTGGGGCGCTCGATACCGTGGGTACCATGTGCCCTGGTGTGTGGCTTCCAAATTCCTGGAGATGTGGCCGTATTTTCTGTCAGTGGCTTTTAGGTCTGAAAGTGGCTCAGAGCAGCACTGGGTAAGGGACCATGACTTTTACTGGGGTGACTGCCTCAGCCTCCTGCTCCTCCGTTCTCGTTCTCCTTTGAGTGTGTGTGTGTGTGTGTGTGTGTGTGTGTGTGTGTGTGAGAGAACGCACGTCCCAGGCAGGCAGGGAGCGACCATCTGCTTTGCTCCTAGGGATGCCGCCCCTTGTTCTCTGTCGCCACAGCTCTCGGCCAGCTGGCCTTCCCCGGCTGGCCTGCTGCCGTGCTGGTCATTATGATAATTGCTACCCCTGACTTCTGGCAGTCACGCACCGTCTCCGGGCCGCGATCGCTGTGGGGCCAGGTTTAGCTGCCGGAATCAGGAGCGGTCACGAAGCCTGTTAACGACAAGTCACACTTTGTGACAGCCTCTCCTAAGAGTGGAGTTATTGGGTTATCTGGTAAGTGAATGCTCGCCTACCAAACGGTCTCCCAAAACGCCCGCGCTGCATCTGCAGGGGGCTCACTGGTCCCACATCATTGCCAGGACTTGGTATTGTTGATCTTTTTAAAATTAAATTTTAGCCATTTTCGCAGGTGTGTAGTGCATCTCGCTTGGTTTTATTTTTGCATTTCTCCAGTTACCACTGATGTTGAACATCCTTTCTGGTGATTGTTGATCATGTTTCCTTTTTTTTTTTTTTAAGTTTATTTACTTATTGAGAGAAAGAGGGGGGAGGAGAGAGAACAAATCCTTAGCAGATGCAGTGCTGTCAGCACAGAGCCTGATGCGGGGCTTGATCTCATGACCCATGGGCTCATGACCTGAGCCGAATTCAAGAGTTGTACACTTAACTGACTGAGCCACCCAGGCGCCCCACTTCATGTTTTCTTCTTGAAGTGTTGATTCAGTCTTCTGCCATTTTTAAAATCTGTGTTATTTTTTTATTAAATTGTAAGAGTTCTGTATACATTATGGATATAATCTCTTTGTCAGATGTATGTATTATGAATATTTTCTCCCAGTTTTGCTTCATTTTTTTCATGCTGTCTTTCCAAGAGCGGAAGTTTTTAATGTTGTGAGGTTCATTATCTTTTGGTAGACGGAAGTTTTTAATTTTAGTGTGGTCTGTATTATCAGTGTTTTCTGTTACGATTTGTGTTTTATTCTGCCCTACTTAAGAAATATTTGCTTATCCCAAGATTGTGAGGATATTCTACTTTGCATTGTAGAAGGGATTTGTATTATTGTTGTCTTTCACATTTTCATCTTCTGCATCTGTCTGGAATTAGTTTTCGTGTATGTTGTGAGATAGGATACTCGTTCATTTTTCGTGTGAATATACAGTCGATCCATCATCTTCTACTGAAAAGACCCTGCTTTGTCCACGCCAGTGCAGTGACCATCCTTGTAAGGTCTGTTTCTAGATTGCACTTTCTTTCTTTGGTCTGTTTATCTGTGTACCAATACCAAGTTAATCATGGATTTGTAAGTCAGCCCCATCTGGCTGGGTGTTTTGGCTGTGTGGACAGCTCACATTTCCATGTAATTTTAGAAGTGCAGAAACAAGTTGTTAGCTTCTACCCTAGAAGCCTTTTGGAACTTTAATTAAGGCTCACGGGCAGTTCACAATAGTGAAAGGTTCTAATCTATGAACATGGTATACCCTCCGTCGATGGGCCTTCACTTCTCCCCGTGGTGGTTTTCATTTTGCCACATACAGGTCTTGCACCTCTTTAGTTTGAGATTTCATTGGACATTTGATTTTTTAATGTGATTGTTAATATTTAAAAATTTTTTCTAAAGTGTTGCTGTCTATAGGTATCCAGTTAATTTTTATATATCACCTAGGTGTTCAGCAGTTTTGCTAAATTCCCTGCTTTGTTTCTAAGAGTACGGTGTGTATAGATCATCAGGTTTTCTACACGCATTATCATTAACAAGCAGCGGCGTTTTCATTTCTTCTTTTCCCAGTCTTACACCTTTATTTTTTCCTTGCCATATGAAGTAGTCAGAGCCTCTCTTATATCGTTAACTAGAAGTGGTAATACAAAGCCTTCTTGTCTAGTTGCTCTTCTCAAGGGGAAAGTTCCCACCAACTGCTGTGTTTGCTGGGTGAGCAGCTAGTTACAGGGAAAGACTCCTGAGCAGAGTTCCCCAGAAAAGGAATTTGTTCTGTGGGGACTCTTCCAGCGTCCTCTCTCCCATAGATAAGCTGTGTGCATTTCACTCATCTTGCAGAGAAGCCATAGTTTGTCCTCACGCTGGTGGCTCCATCACTTTTCAGATTAGAGGGTTTTTTTTTTTTCTGTCATTTAGGAAGACTGATCTAATCTGTGCATGTAGGGGGTGGATGTCTCAGGCATTCCTTTCTTCTTTCTGCCTCAGTGTCACCAGTTAGATATTCTCGTATTTTAGGAATGCTATCGCCGCCTCTCAGGCTCTGCAGAAAGACCGTGTGCCCGGAAACTTCCACAAGAAAATGAGTTTCTCACGTAGAAAATCCACGGCGTGCTGCATTGTCAGAGGTGAAACAGGACGGTGACTGTTAGGGGAGTGTGTATGGCCCAGCAAGCCGCATGGGACCTGAGCCCCGAGCTTGGGGTCAGAAAGCCCTGGTGGAAACCCCGGTCCCTCCGCCTGTCATTTGATCACGGGTGGTAATGGTAATACTGCCCGTGAAGCCAGCCGTCGCCCGTTGTGTCCACTGATGCGTTGCTTGGCCGATCGGTTGGTATTTGGGTGGAAGGACCACTGCAGCTGGTGAGTGGGACATTTCCCAGTGTGGCACGAGACCCTCTCTTTTCCGTGTTTCATGCAGGAAGCCCTGTGCACGCGGAATTCTCTTTTGTTCTGCGTTTCTTTTGTGGTCCTCACTCGACGTCAGCCTGGTGATTTAATGTTGAAACCTGTTCCTTGATTTATCATCATGTCCTAAAGGCCTTTAAATCGGAACGTGTTTAGCACAGATGCAGTTCGGAACTGAACAGAAGACAGAGTTGAAAGGATTTGTATTTAGGAATGTATGATTAAATTTTTATCCTGTAATGTTAAATCTGAATTGTCTTGGTCTTCTTTGTCTCCTTGTCTTATTGAAAAATTGTGTAGAGGGCAGAATCCGGCGCCTGGCGCGTTCCGCAAACAGGTGTCCCTAGTCTTTCTTACCTTGGTTTCGTTACCCACCAAGAGGCACTTCAGAACGCTCCACGACAGGTTCCCGTGGAGAGGGTGGCAGTGAGCAGCCACCGTCACGTCCGAAGGACATGCTGTGTCCGTGCGCTGCCCGGGAGCCCGGTGCAGCGGGGCGATGCTGCGCGCTGCCGTGTGTGCCCTCCGCGCCCTGGGGTCCGGCAGCCCAGGCGACACTGCTTCCAGACGGAGCCCCATCGGGGCGCTCAGTGCCGTGTAGGGTGCCTCCGCACAGCTGTGGGGAGCACCCACGCCACGCCGGCCGCTCACGCGAGCTGCGCTCATGGCGTTGCTGTCTGTCGCACGCCCACCCCCTCATTTTGCTCCCTGTTCTGAAGAACTGTTGAGGAAGAACGGAAGGAAATTGATATGGAGGCAAATTAAATTTTCTTCTGAAGCACAGTGATGGTTTTCAAACCGGGAGGCAGAGGTCAGTTAGGTGGCTGCCGGCGGGGAGCCCGCCTGTCCCGCTGCTGACCCTGGTCTGTGCCCCCCACCCTGCCTGCTCTGTGCACTTTAAATACGCGCACGGGCAGACGCGCCCCGTGCCTGCGTCTGTGCGGACGGGGGTGTGCTGTGTAGGCCCCGGCCGCAAACCACGCTCTGTTGACGTGACCTTCTGTTTATTCCTCAGCCTCAGACAGCAAAGTCCTGACGTGCGCGGCCGTGTGGAGGATGCCGAAGGAGCTGGAGCCAGGCAGCCACGAGTCCCCTGACGACGCCTCGAGCCCCGCACACACGCTGGAGCTGCTCTGCCACCTGGACCACACGGCCCACGGCAGCGTGGCCTGGTAGGTCTCTGCACACCTCCCATGCCCAGGGCGAGGCTGCGGCTTAGACGGTGCGGGGCCGCGGCGCACCCTCGCACCCTCTGCCCTCTTGTGAAAAGACCGCATAAATGGCTTTCGTTCTCTCCGTCTTTCTCGTTTCCTGGTCTCTGTTGTTCTCCAGATGGCACACGTTTACGGAAACCCTACTGCGAACGTCGTGAAGGAGCCTGCGTGCAGGCCTCCTTCGCATCGAGATCAGTGTTGCCAGGTACCTGCCGGAAGGATCGCAAAGTCAGGCGCTGTAGGGCCCCTGGTGTCATATTTTTAGCTTCGTAAATACGCTCTCATTCAACGATCTCTAAGCGTGAATTAATTGATTTGTCACTTTAGGTCAAAGGCTTACAGTGCCTTCTTTTGTGGCCTGAGGAAGGATGTGCTGTGTGCCCAGCTCACTGCGCCCCGAGCCCCCATGCCTCAATCCTTGCGTTTATCCCCCCGCGGGCCGTGTGTGTGTGCGGGACCAGGGGGTGGAGATGCCACCCGTTCATTGGGCTGTCCGGCCGCTGCTGCCCGCGTGTTGTGATGGAGGCCCAGCCGTGCCCATCGCGGTACCCCAGGGGGCCCCGTGGAGCACTGCCAGTTCTGTTCTGAAATCCTGAAGCCTCCGCACATGTCGAAGGCCATGCTTCTAGAAGGGACTGTGGGAGCGTAATGTTGTAAGTCTTTACAGTTACAGTGGTGATTATTGTTTTCCTTAATATGGTAACACTTCTGTGTGTGTGCACATACGTGTGCATGTGTGAGAAAGAGCTGTATCCACTGCATACTTGTTTCTGTTTTAGTTAAATCTACCAATTAAGTACGTTTAATCTAACACATTTTTATTAAGCACCTGCTACACGCACCTGCTGGGCCCCAGGGATGCCAGGTGGGGGGCCAGGGGACCCGGCCCCAAGGAGTCACGCGTGATCTCCTGGGGGAGACTTGCGTGCACATCTAGGTGACTCGGGCAGGCTGTGGCTCACTGAGACCATTGTGGACTGTGTGCCGTGGCCCCCTGGGGAAGAGGAATTCACGTTCACTGCTGGGGCTGAAGAGGGATTTGCCTGGGAGCTGACACGCGGACCCGGGACATCGGCCTCGCTCGTCAGCGGTGGCACCAGGGAGCAGAGCTGCCAGTCAGCACCACCTGCACGTCTGGAGGCCTCTGTGTGCCTGCGTGCAGGAGGCGTGGTCTCGTGGGCGCCAGACCATCGCCACATCCACGGTCAGTCCTCTGTGGAGCTGGCAGACACCACCTCCAGGAAGAGGAGCCGCGCGGGGCCGCGGCTCCCATGAGGGGGTGCAGGGCGCTCCTGGAGCTCGTGTTTCGGTCAGTGCCACGGGTCCTGCAGACACAGCCTCACGTGTGCCTGTGAGTGTGAGCCTGCATGTAGGTGTGTGCGTGAGTGCCGGGGGCAGGTGAGACGCGGCCAGGCCAGCAGCGACTTTGGGGAATTCGATGTGTGCAGATGGCGTCAGTGCCTCTGGCCAGTGCGCTGATGGGCCAGGCTCGGGGGAGCAGAGGGAGGGGCTGCTGTGTGCGTCCCCAGAATGTCCCGGCAGGGGTGACCACTTCTGTGTGTGTGTGTGTGCTGCCGCGAGGCGAAGGTCAGTGGAGTGTGAAGTCTGGGTCACACCCATGGTCATATTCTGACATCCCCTATGGGCACAGCCCATTGTCACACCCCTGTGAGCACACCCCGTCGTCACACCTGTGAGTACAACCCATTGTCACACCCCTGTGAGCACACCCCATTGTCACACCCCTATGAGCACACCGTTGTCACACCTGTGAGTACAACCCATTGTCACACCCCTGTGAGCACACCCCGTTGTCACACCCCTGTGAGCACACCGTTGTCACACCTGTGAGCACACCCCATTGCCACACCCCCTTTAATTGCACCCTGTGGAAGGGGAGCTTGTTAGGAAGTAATTGCTGCTGTTTAAACACATCCAGGTGGACTGTCTTCCTGACACTCAGGTTGGAAGTCCGCTCTCCTGAACTTGCTGACACTGTTCACAGTGTGTCTTGAATTCCTTCTGTTCCCCGCTCGTCACTACGTGCTTATTGAGCTTCTCACTGCGGTAGCCGTGACCCTGGTGCAGCTGTAGGAACAGTGCGGGTGGACCTCGCGTGCCCATCGCCCAGCTCCCCCGGTGCCGACGGTGTCTGACTACTGTGCGCCGTCACCGCTGGGGGCTGGGTGTGTACACGGAGTCCTCTGTCATTCAGCACGCGTGTCTGTTTGTGCAGCCACCCCGTGGTCAGGATGCAGGACCGGGATCCCTCCTGCTCCGTCTGTGGCCATGCCCACGCCTCCCCACGCCCACCCTTAGTGCCCGGCAGGCACGAGTCTGCTCTGTCCTGTAGACCCGTCACGTTGAGAATGTTCCNTGGCCATGCCCACGCCTCCCCACGCCCACCCTTAGTGCCCGGCAGGCACGAGTCTGTGCTCTGTCCTGTAGACCCGTCACGTTGAGAATGTTCTATGAGTGGCATCGTCCACTCCTTGATCGTGGCTGTGTGCCCTCGCCGTGATTCCCCGGAGACGACCCCTCCTTGTCCCGTGTGTCCCATCAGCGGCTGCTCCCCCTTATTCTGAGTAGGGGTGTGTGGGAAGATGGGGCACAGTGACCACTCACCTACTGAGGGACAGCTGGGCTTCCCCTGGGCTTGGGGCATCACGAGTAAAGCTGTGGAGAGCTGCCCGTGCTGGTGTCCTCACGTTCGTGGGTTTTCATCCCTCTCAACTGAATGCCCTTGACTGCAGTTCCTGGGGCATCAGGTAGCTGAGTGTTTTGGTTTGTGCAAACTGCCCCGGCCTTCCCCAGTGGCTATGCACCTGACGTTCCCACCAGCGACGGGTGGGGACCCAGTCTCTGCATCCTGCTGGCCTTGGGCTTGTCGTGATATTGGCTTTTTAAAAATTTTTTTCATTTTTTAAAAAGTATCTTCAGTGATCTTATTAGCAGATAGGGAATTTGACTGTTGGACATTGAAGTTTGGTGCATGTGTGAAGGTGAAGGGTGCTGTGTGGGGTCAGACACAAGGCAGCTGCTGGTTTGGGTGTTTTTTGCTTTTCGGTTTGTAAATTGAGGCTGAGAGCATTTCCGGGCGAGGGGCTCCCAGACAGGTCCCGAGCACCCGCCCTGCCGCTGGCTGTGAGGGAGTCCTGGAAAACCACGCACTTCCCAGTCTGCCCGGTCGTGGCTGCGCCACACGCCTTCTGGCGTGGGCTGCTGGCCTCGGGGCTGCTCAGCGTCTGCTCGCCGTGGAGCAGCCGGGCCCCAGCGTAGCTGACCCACACGCCCACCTCAGCCCTCCCGCACGCAGGGGGTGGGCAGTGCCCGCAGGCCGACCCTGCACTGGAGGAGGACCAAGTGTGTCTGACTTGGGCGTGGAATAGGTGTGCTCCTGAGCTCCCGCCCACGGAGGGAGATGAAGCGCTGCGCTGAGGCTCCGGAGGGTCGCTGGAAAGTCAGCCGCTTCTGGGTCACAAGGGAAGATTCCTGAACGGTTGTTTCAGTGGCTGAGTGGCAGGGGCCCCGGGGGCGGGGCACCCCCCC